>NC_045160.1:9067728-9417931 GCF_900700415.2 Clupea harengus | reverse complement strand
ATGCACATAATAGCTTGCTAAAAATGTCTATTTTCCTTTGATGTTATTCTTGTTTGTGATTGACCCCAGTTGCATTTTTGTAGTTTATGTGAATGTCAACCATTATGGGTTAACACAAGTCAATCCTTAGAATAATCAATCCACTGAAATGGTTACATAAAAACTTGAGGGAGAGAAAATTGTTATGATTCTGCAGGTGCTATTGGGGAGCTATCAAATGAGGGTGATAGCCTATGTGTCACATGGTTCTCTACTACAACACCTCCCCACCAAATCGTCTATCATCTGTTTACATGTTTGCTCTCTGAAGCGTCAAAAGCGCTAAACAAACCGATTGCATTATTGTTATCATTATCTAGGCTACTTCCGATGGATGTGCACATCTGTGACGGTCACTGACAAAATGCATACAGCATGTTATAGTCCGCAATCCCAAATACTTAACTTACTTTAAAACACTTGTGGAAGTAAGGGTTCAAGTTGGGCGCCAGGTGACCACTACCATGTAAGACAGTGAAATGAATCTTGGAATAGTAGATAGAATTAACTAAAACAGTCAGAGTCAGAAATGCGTTAAAAAAGGTATATATTATTTCAGTTCACAATCATCAATAATCACATAGAGCCGTATGTATACATACAGTAGCACAGAGACAGTTTAAGGTGGCTCTAAATCTTCGGGAAAAAAGGGCCTTTTCGTTGCTAATCAACCGAAACGAGTCTTCGGCTACACAGGGGAATCAATGCATGCAACAAATCAGACAGCATTCATCAATGTTACACAGCTAACAATACCTTAGTTACACTGTACTCCAACCAAGCAAACTGTTCCAACCAGCTTTTACAAAAAGTCCTTTGCTGGACTCCAAACATGCGAGGGTGGATATTTCTGGAGTCTTTTCGGGCCATCCTGAGCGTTCATGCTAATGTCACTGATGCTGCTAGCACCATGGTTAGCACCCTCAGTAGTGGTGCAGGGTTGACCTCCTTTACCACAACGTTCCTCTCCTTAAAAATCCACACCAGATACCCCTGGCATTTCTTTTTCTTCTGCGTCACAGTCGTTTCTTAATCGTTCTTCCAAACGTGGAAATTGAGGTAGCAAAAACCGATGCATTGTTGATGTTAACTCGAAACTACCAAGCACTAGCTCGCTTTCTCCTTCAACTGTGAGGTAACGCCAACGTTCACGCGTGCGGCGTGAACATTGGGTCAAAGGTTATGACAGCATGATTGCTCTGTGTCCAAAACAATCTGTTAATTTCAATCTGTTATAATTTTCTTTTGTGAGTTAAATATTATTATCACACAATAAATAACGCAGGATGAAATTAAATAACAATAATAAATAAACCATTATTTTATTGGGGGTAGTATGGCTAATCCAGGGGAGCTAGAGCACCCCCTAGCGCCGCCCCTGTTCATGAGCATGTTTCACAGACGCGCTTGAAAAGTATAGAAGTTACGCTATTTGTTAAAAGAGGTGAAAGACCGAATGCGAACGTCAGTGGGAGGTTTTTGAAGGACCGAATCTGAACGTCCCGCAGAGGACCACAGGTAAAGGTTACGGGGACGTTTTTAAAGGACGTCCTGGGGACGTCTGCTGAGAGACCAAATCAGAACGTTCCCTAAAAACCAGATTTAAGGCTCATGCGAACGTCAGGCAGGTAAAGGTTACGGGGACGTTTTTAAAGGACGTCCTGGGGACGTGTGCTGAGAGACCAAATCAGAACGTTCCCTAAAAGTCAGATTTAAGGCTCATGCGAACGTCACGCAGAGGACCACAGGTAAAGGTTACTGGGACGTTTTTGAAGGACGTCCTGGGGACGTGTGCTGAGAGACCAAATCAGAACGTTCCCTAAAAGTCCGATTTAAGGCTCATGCGAACGTCACGCAGAGGACCACAGGTAAAGGTTACTGGGACGTTTTTGAAGGACGTCCTGGGACGTGTGCTGAGAGACCAAATCAGAACGTTCCCTAAAAGTCCGATTTAAGGCTCATGCGAACATCACGCAGAGGACCACAGGTAAAGGTTACAGGGACGTTTTTGAAGGACGTCCTGGGGACGTGTGCTGAGAGACCAAATCAGAACGTTCCCTAAAAGTCAGATTTAAGGCTCATGCGAACGTCACGCAGAGGACCACAGGTAAAGGTTACTGGGACGTTTTTGAAGGACGTCCTGGGGACGTGTGCTGAGAGACCAAATCAGAACGTTCCCTAAAAGTCTGATTTAGGGCTCAAGCGAACGTCACGCAGAGGACCACGGGTAAAGGTTACGGGGACGTTTTTGAAGGACGTCCTGGGGACATGTGCTGAGAGACCAAATTACAACGTTCCCTAAAAGTCCGATTTAAGGCTCATGCGAACGTCAGAGAAGGACCAAACGTAGACTTGCTACGAACGTCAAAAACGTTCTGGTAACGTCCTCTAGCGAACGTTGTGGCGGGGACCAATTGGGGACGATTGGGGACGTAGCGAATGTCCTGTCAACGTCCTGGGGACGTCCCCTGTTTGCGGGGGTGAGAGTGGACAGATTTAGTGCTAAGTGGCAAACGGAAAGGTGGGGGTCTTGCACTTTATGAGAACATTAGGTGGTGTAACCCAGGACACGTGACTGTCAAATAGATAGTTTGTTGCCCAGATATTGAACTGTTGGTTGAGCCGCATAATACTATTAGCATGCAGTAGTTCATAAACTATTGGCTTATATGTTAGGCGCTTATGACAACTTATAGCCTACATTTTGTTTGTAATACATATAATTACTAGTTCTGTTCTGTTCTGTCAAATTCGAGGACATGTAATTATATATCAGCATAGCTGCACAACAATATACACATAAATTGTGTTTTGTTTTTGGACAGGCTTCCTGATAACACTTGTAAAAAAAAATTACACTCACTGTCAGATGTGTAATTGTAACTGTTTGTTACAGACATTGTTAATAAGTTATTGAATCAGAAAATGTAAATGTTAGTGTGCTAGTCAACCCAGTTCTACGCAAAAAACGACTTTTTTTATTACTTTTGCTGCTCTAAAATGTAAAGTAAAATGACATAATAAAAAAAACTTGAACAACCCTTTGTGGGCCCTAGGGTCTTTCATTTTTTGTATGCAATGTGAAGAACCATGTTAAAGTTTTAAACGAAACAGTGAAATACAGCCGTCTGGAGAAACCAGCTTTTGAAGGCTGAAAAATCTCTACGGCAGGTGTCACTGCCGTAATATTAAACTATATTATTCAAAATAATTGATTTGTGTTTACAATGATTGTCGGGGGGGACAACTTTATGGTAGGGTGGGACACTTCCCCCTGTCCCCCCCGGGATCTCCGCATATGCCCATGGCTTAAAAACACAGCAGTAATAGTGGGATAATGTCTTCATCGACAACTACATCTATATTTTTCCTTCATACATGCACATTTCAAAGCAAATGCTTTACTGCACTACTTATATATAGTTCGTAACAAGGCTGCAAACAAACAAAACAAAGGAGAAAACTGAATACATTTTCAGCAAAAATTTAGAATAATCTGCCTTATTTTAAGTATACAATTTAATTTGACTGTCAAAATACAGCATCTTTCCATCTACAATGACTTAAATTTTGTCTGGCTTTGAACTGAAAGTGTTTTGAACAGTGTATCTTAATGTCGGCAAAAATTGCTGTAGTTGCACAGAGTTCTGCTGGTGGTGAACATTGACTGAGACAGGCATGAATGAATGAATTTGGGAAGAAGTGGTCATTGAATGCATTTTGAAATCAAATTAAAATTGATTGAACATTGATCTTGCAATTTTTTTCAGCCCTGGGGTTAATAATGGAAAGGCCTTTTTAAAAATGCAGTAAATCTGCCAGGTAAAGCATGGGTGGTGCTCTCTCTCTCTTTTTCTATCTCTCCCCATTTCACATATGGCCCCCAGTGATGTATCAGGTAGAAACAACATGGGATAGATAACACATTTTCATTGGCACTGCCATAGAGATAAAGTAACAGGTCACATGTATTCCCACCCAACTGTTTTGAGCAGAATGATACAGACGAAACTCCCCTGAGAGGTGTTAAACATGTTGGTAGTTGTTAGCATGTGCAGCTCGCCAATAAAAGGCAATCTTGGGGTTTAAAGTGATCACAACCACTTGTGGATGATGTTAAATGGCTTGTGAGGGACCGGGCGGTCACCCCACGTTATTTTGGGAGGTCGCGACTGGACTGGGTGGTGTTGTTGGGAAGAAGGGTGCAGGAGATGGTGGCTTGTATACAAAAATATATTCTTATTTATTTCCCTGGGGATTCTTTCAGATCAACCCCGAAACAGGTCTATACAATAAACAAACACACATTTATAAACACAAAAGATGGCCGCACTCAAAGTGCTACAGACATAAGGAGAACTAGGCATATCATAGAGACTGCTAGGCACAGACTAACTGTTCACAGGTCACATGGACCATATTCAACAGACAGGTTCAGAAGGAACATTCAATACACCAAGCACAGGTTCAGGAGGAACACATTGACGAAAGCACAGGTTCAGGAGGAACACATTGACGAAAGCACAGGTTCAGGAGGAACACATTGACGAAAGCACAGGTTCAGGAGGAACACATTGATAAAGCACAGGTTCAGGAGGAACACATTGATAAAGCACAGGTTCAGGAGGAACACATTGATAAAGCACAGGTTCAGGAGGAACACATTGACGAAAGCACAGGTTCAGGAGGAACACACTGACAAAGCACCGGTTCAGGAGGAACACATTGACAAAGCACAGGTTCAGAAGGAACCTCTTCACAGCACCAGTTAGTATCCACACAGCTAGATACAATTACACTTCACCTCACAGCAGGTAAGTGTTTTCCACGCAAACGCCTTTCACAGTCTCTCTCATGCCTGTTCATTAAGTTCTCCCATGGCCATCTCAAGTGGTAAGAAAAAGTCTGTCCTCTTGAACATGAGGCGCCCTTTAAATAGGGGCCGCCAGCTGAGTTCACTTGAGCCAATTTGGCCTCCTGGGTCCAGCCACTATGGTGGGGGAGCCCGGATCGAACCATTGTGGCGGGGGAGTCCACACCAGGGCCAAACTCCTCATGAGACGGTGAGAAGGGGAAGAAAATTTCACTTTCTCCCATGGCTTCACATAGACATTAAATCCCGAGAGAAGTAATAGGACAGCAATGCAGCAAGGGGCTTACTCTGATATCAATGTAGTGAATGAAGGGGGCGCCTAGGCAACCGCCTATGTCACCTGTAGGAAAGACCGGCCCTGTCCCTTACGTTCCACCTTCTTGCGCGAGATCTGACTGTAGAGAGAACTGTCATTGGTCGACCGCCTTCCCAGTGTTACCAGATATGATAATTATCCTCCAAATACGATCAGGGGAGGGGGCGGGGTCATCTGCATGTGAAAAAGATGTTGAAAAACTCTGTCGCGGGAGAGGGGGCGGGGTCCCGCGACGAAGTGTCCTCTTTTTCACAAACTCAAATCTGGTCACCCTTTTTTGACCTATTCCAATATGAAAGGCATGGTTTGAGATATTGGGCGGATGAAAGAGGAAAGTTTCACTCCTAAGTGGCGTTTACAGTTGAACTACTGGCACTGAGCAAAATCTTGTATATCCACGAATAATAATACAATCACAATACAATACAGTTATATTATCCACTCGGCACCGACTCCATTTTAAGATGAATGTTTCTTTGAATGACAAAGTTGTCGGATTCTTCGGTCTCAGATGACATTTGAATGTATGTTTACATACCAGCAGTTTTGTGCTAACACCGCTTCGGATAGACTAGATTAGCACTGACTGTCTTTAGATTTGTTGGCTGTTTCAAGTGCATTACTGCCACCTACTGGAAATAATTATAATTAAGTGTGTTTCTGCAACCAACCAAACCAAATAAATGTATGCTACCTATGAATTAAGAACTTCCAATAACTATAACCAAAAAATAATACAAATATATGTTTAATTAATATAAAGAAATAATAAACGAATGTATTATATGGCAACGACAGTACAAGCGTTCTGATTGGCTAATGCGTAGTCATGCCAGCTGCGTATTGCCCTCTTCACCGGTCAATACGGATCCGTATTGCCCTCTGACGACATTTTCAAAATGAACTAAAGCGATCAGTCTGAGTTTTACTATCCAGTCGAAAATGAAAACATCAACAGCCATGAGGAAATTCAGAAGAACCGAAAATGTGTTATTGAAAGTGATGATGAAGACAAGAAACTATAATTTGAATCACTTGTGTTGTTACTTTACTGAGAATCATAAAACACGGGACGAGATGTTAAAACTGTCCATTGTGCCAATAGATGGCATGCACTCACATAAGATTTACCGTGATGTTGAAAGAGTGGCATGGGAAGTTTAATTCTTAGACTGGGTTAAGATGTCAATTTTGGGACCCATCCTCAGTAGTGTGCCTTCGAATCAGTGGGTGTTTCGGCCTTTAATCACTAAACACCTTCATCAAAGGTGGCCAGCTAAAGGGTGATCAAGCCTTAGCTTGTGTCCCATGCCCAATTAAGATTTCCCACGGGACTATGCAAGGCAGGGGCGTCCTCTTCCCTGAGCCAGCCCTACAGCTGACCGCATACCTCATATGCCCTCCTCAAGTTGGAGGGATCTGAATTGGGTTCTCAGGTGGGGGTGGGGGGTCATGAAGTTATAGCCCAGCAAGGGTCCTTCCGTTTGATCCAGATCCACTGGCTGCCTCTTTCAGCTGCTTGAGAAACTGCTCTGACGGTCTGCCGCAGAGCCTGTCCATGGATTCCAAGCTCTTTTAGCAACCTGATGGTGGAAGAAGCCACGAATCCTCTGCATCCCACTTCAACTGGCTAGACTTTTGCATTCCAGCCACGCTGGGTTGCGTCTGCAGCCAACTCTGTGTAACGCAGTTTTTTACGCTCGTAGGCCTCTTCAACAGAGTTTTCCCACGGGACTGTGAGCTCTATGATGTACACAGCCTTCCGTGACGGGGACCAGAGTACCATGTCTGGCCTAAGGTTGGTAGAAGCAATCTCAGGTGAAAAAATGAGTTGCTGGCCAATATCGACAAGCATCTTCCAGTCCCGGGCCATGGCTAGGTGTCCAGTTTCTGGCTTCATAGGAGGATGCTTGGGCCCTTTCTGTCCTTCCCGGATGAATGTTGTTATTTTAACGGGATTGCTTGTTTTTGGAGGTAATGAATTGGTTGCACTCCTCTTGATCTCAAGCGCTGCAGCCAAGCTCTTGAGGACCTGATTGTGCCTCCAGGTGTAGCGGCCTTGTGAGAGGCTGGTCTTGCAACCTGTCATTATATGCCTGAGAGTCGCTGGAGCTGGGCAGAGGGGGCAGGTCGGGTCCTCGCCATACCATTGATGAAGGTTTTTTGGTGATGGAAGCACATCATAAACAGCTCTTATGATGAAGCTGATGTTGCTTGCCTCCATTTGCCAAAGCTCACTCCAGTTGATCTTTCTCCTCTCCAGGCCTTCCCACCACGTCCATTGCCCTTGTTTAGCAAGAGAGACAGCCTTTGCACTTCTTGCAGTCTCCTCCTGTCTGCACACCTCCTCGACCACCAGCTTCCTGCGTTCAGATATTGTTGCCTTATGGAATATTGGTTTGCTTGCTGCCAGGCCAAAGCCTCCTCTTCCATGCTGGATATTCCCCACAATGTCTTGGTGTCTCAGGGCTGATGTTGCTTGCTGCACAGCCTTGGATGATGTCCATTTCCGTCCAGTTTGTAGGGGAGGTGCCGCCTTGCTAATGGTCTGGTCTTTGGTCTTACTTTAGAGCACTTGTACTCCTCCGTTAGACTTGTAAGAGGTAGTTCAAGGACCCCTTTGCCATAGAGGCCGATGTTACTCAGACATCGCGGGACGCCCAGCCATTTCTTCATGTATGAGGTAATGGTTCGCTCCATCTTCTCCACTGTTGTTATGTGGACCTCATAGACGGTGAGTGGCCACATTATCCGGGGGAGAAGTCCAAACTGTAGGCACCAAAGCTTGAGCTTCCCAGGCAGTAGGTTCTTGTTGATGTTCTCAAGACCGTCGGCGATGTCCTGCCTTATTTGTTGCACTTGTTCTGTAAATTAAAGCCATTTTAGCTGAGCCGTGTTGTTCATTTTCTATTGATCAATCATCATTGTAACTAGAAGTTAGCAAGTAATTGGTTGCTAAGCAACACCTGAAACACATTGTGTCGTGACAAGACTTGAGAGCGGAACAAAATGACATGTTTTCTATAAACAATTACCATTTCTTTTCACTTACAAAATGAAAGGAGCGAAAAATGCAATATAATAAACAACTTACTTACCTCGACCGTGTAATTGTAAGTGTCCAATAAGACATTGTTAATAAGTTATTGAATCAGAAAATGTAAATGTTAGTGTGCTAGGTCAACCCAGTTCTACGCTGAAACGACAAAGAAAATAGGCTTTTTTTATGACAAATATTTTACTTTTGCTGCTTTTACTTTTGATCTTTGGCTCTGGCGTATCAACCTCGCTATCGCTCGGTCGATACGTTAGTTTGATATTTCCCGGCACTCTCGGTTAGTAAGTAGTTAGTATTAAATCTTACGTTCTTGATTTTGTTTGTAAAACATCTTGTTCCAAAAAAGAGCAAACATGGACTTACATCATAACAAACACCAATAAAGGTCAGGTTTCTGACATTAAGTTCTACAATCACGAACATAGAAACTTTAACATGGTTTACAAGATGCAAATTTGTAGTAAAATGTTCACAGAAAATGACTCCGTAGAGAGAATTGTGGAGAGAAGAGGAGATGGTGCGAGCCCTGGAGGAGGTGGCTGCAGGAGGAGGTGGCTGCAGGAGAAGGTGGCTACAGGAGGATGTGGCTGCAGGCTGCAGGAGGAGGTGGCTGCAGGAGGAGGTGGCTGCAGGAGAAGGTGGCTACAGGAGGATGTGGCTGCAGGCTGCAGGAGGAGGTGGCTGCAGGAGGAGGTGGCTATAGGCTATAGGAGGAGGTGGCTGCAGGCTACAGGAGGAGGTGGCTATAGGCTGCAGGAGGAGGTGGCTGCAGGAGGAGGTGGCTGCAGGCTGCAGGAGGAGGTGGCTGCAGGAGGATGTGGCTGCAGGCTGCAGGAGGAGGTGGCTACAGGAGGAGGTGGCTGCAGGCTATAGGAGGAGGTGGCTGCAGGCTACAGGAGGAGGTGGCTACAGGAGGAGGTGGCTGCAGGCTGCAGGAGGAGGTGGCTGCAGGAGGAGGTGGCTACAGGCTGCAGGAGGAGGTGGCTACAGGAAGAGGTGGCTGCAGGAGGAGGTGGCTATAGGCTGCAGGAGGAGGTGGCTATAGGCTGCAGGAGGAGGTGGCTGCAGGAGGAGGTGGCTGCAGGAGGAGGAGGAGGTGGCTGCAGGAGGAGGTGGCTGCAGGAGGAGGAGGAGGTGGCTGCAGGAGGAGGTGGCTGCAGGAGGAGGAGGAGGTGGCTGCATGAGGAGGTGGCTGCAGGCTACAGGAGGAGGTGGTTATAGGAGGAGGTGGCTACAGGAGGAGGTGGCTGCAGGAGGAGGACGAGGTGACTGCAGGAGGAGGTGGCTACAGGCTGCAGGAGGAGGTGGCTGCAGGAGGAGGTGGCTGCAGGCTGCAGGAGGAGGAGGCTATAGGCTACAGGAGGAGGTGGCTGCAGGGGGAGGTGGCTGCAGGCTGCAGGAGGAGGTGGCTGCAGGGGGAGGTGCTTAATGTCCCCCACAACACCTTAGGGGACTGGATCCGTGGGTGGGTCATCCATGGCTGTCGCACAGGACCAGTGCAGTTACTGTCACCAGAGGATGATAGCAGCATGGGTACCCGCTCACCAAACAGCGGTTTCTGGCATACGCCAATGCAGTGAGGAGGAAGAGGATCCCAAGCAACATCCTGCCACCACTGGGTCAGAAGTGATGGCTTGGGTTCAAGCGGAGGCACTTAGCTAAACTCTCAATGTGGACGCCGGACATCATTGACTGCCAGAGGGCGATCTTTGGGCGCAAATGGACGGAAAAGTTGGAAAAGTTTCACACATTATTTCATTTTCCCCTTGTAACTCCCCATGACTTCACAGAGATAGGACCGCTCCTCCCTCCGAGGTATCCACTAGGCTATTTTACCCCACTGGACAGTGTAGTTTTCTGCACTAGGTTTGAGACGAAAATTTGCCAAGGCAAATAATCCCCTTTGTAGCTGGACTTCTGTCACAGTGGCCCGGCCTTGGAAAACTGTAGAGGAAAACAGCTCTTATTCTCTCTCTTTCTAAGGCAGGCTTACTCATTTACAATGTGTTAGATGTATCCAGGTGGCTCTCTCCGCTATTTTGACTGTGGTAGATGTTGACAGTACCACTTGGTATGGTCTGTCCCACTTGGGCAAGTAGCAGTGTTTTCTTTTGAGGCTGTTGATTAGGACCCAATCTCCTGGTCCAACCTTGAATTCAGCCTCACAGTGTTCCTGCGGAGGGGAGAGAAGTCTGAGAGCATTTAGTTTGGACATCATCTTTGCCATGTACTCTGAAAGTGTGTATTCAATCTCTGTATTCAGTCTGTTTTAGCAAATGGTTTAAGAGCTGGGGCAGTATAGGGTCTTCCATACATCATTTCAAATGGTGACAATCCTTTTGCTGTCTTAATTTCACTAATTTCACTCTTGGATTCTCAATTTGCTTTTATTATTTTGGATTTAACTCAATAAAATCAATAATGAATGATTAAACATCTCTCTTATAAAATATAAATAAGAAGTAAAAATAGATGCCTACTATTCCCACTTATTGAGGCAGGTTTTCACCATGGCTCAACATAACAGCATATCTTTTAGTATTGTGAGATCTTTCTTCAATTGTGTACGTGTCAGATGGCTGTTGTAGTGCGGCCTGGTTAGTGGCCTTGCCTGCTTTGTGGTTTCCCAATGAAACCGGGT
Source organism: Clupea harengus (assembly GCF_900700415.2). NCBI lineage: Eukaryota > Metazoa > Chordata > Actinopteri > Clupeiformes > Clupeidae > Clupea > Clupea harengus. Next base: position 9,407,004 of record NC_045160.1, on the reverse strand, counting down.
CTTTGCATGTGTGTGCGCAATCAGTGCAATTAGTTCCGCTGCATGTGCGGAATAGTGTGGAAGTAGTGGCTATGCGTTCAAGGTTTATTTGCTTGAACCATCAACAAACAATAGAAACATCAGCTTCTGGAAAAGGCATATCTTTGTAGGTCAGCTCTGGCTGCCATAGTTTTTATCTGTTCTCTGCCATAAGTAAAAGTGTAGCTGGGTTAAATGTCGCGCAGCACTCAATAGTGATATGAGGCTGCGAGAGCAAAACATGTAAGCATGTGGAACTTTAAGTGTAAGTGTCTGTTTAGTACAATAGGAGCAGAGGCCTGCACCGCCAAGGCTGCAGCCACTACTGCTTGTAAACATTCAGACATTGCTTGGGCTACTGGATCTAGCTGTGTGGAATAGTATGCCACTGGTCTTAACTTAAGTCCCCACTCCTGCATTAACACAGATGTCATATAACCTTTTTTACAGTCTACAGTTCGTACGAATGGCTTGTCGTGTCATGGATGTGCTAAGACATAATTTATTTCTTTGTCTGTGGCTGAGGTGCTTTTTTAAAGATAAATTTACTAGTGGACCACAGCTGCTAATTTTGTGGGCTTATTTCTGCTAAAATCTTCTTAACAACGCCAGGGTATGTTGTCTACAGGTCTACTTATCTGGAGGAACAGCAGATTCTTTTGAGCCAGCACTCAGCCCCCACCCAGCCTGTGTTAGTCCAATGCATCAATCTAGGTTAATGTAGTTAGTGTGACAGGCTTAAATTTCTCTTTAAATCTTTTTTGGGCTAAACAGTGTATATTCTATACATAGTAATATTTTGGGACACCATTTCTTTGACACACCATTGTTTCATTTATTCTAAAACCCATGTATTATTGGAACAATTCTAATGCCCAACCCACATCACATCTTTTGCTAATAAATTTGTAGGGCATGTTTTTGAAACATAATCTGTATTTTAGATATCTCTCCTGTTTCAGACTCTTTTAGAATAGCTTTTAGATGTCTCTTTCTTCTTACAACCTTACTGTTCTGGGCATCTAATTCTCTGATTACTGCTCAGCAGGCACCAAAGTCACACAAAACAAAACAAAACAAAATAAAAATCATTGGCTTTCTTGCCACCATTAACGTAAGCTTTGCTCTGTTTGGCGCAACCAATAATGCAAAAACATTTTCAAAATCAATTTTCTTCTTGTTGTAGACATTTTAAACCACCTCTTATTGCCATTATCATGTGCGTCTTCTGATTTTGACGCACTTTTTCAAGTTATTTTATGTATTTCTCTTAATACCTCTAACTGATCTTGAAACCTTTTCAATTACCTTTATCTTATTCTTCACACTAGGGTTAGTTATGTTTCTATTTTCAGACTCTCATAGTTTGTTCTTGAGATCGCAATGCTGAGTCAACCCGAGCCCGACCAGAGGTCCTCCGTCTCACTCGTTTTGTGAGGAGGTTGAGGCCAGGGAATTTCCCTGGGGTGATCAGTCCCCTACTGGTTCCGGGTCAAGGCATCTCAGTAATGCGAAATCTTTAATTACATAAATTATGACTATAATTATCTGTGTTTTACCCTTTATAAAAAGTTCGTCTCAAACCCACAGAAAAATAACACACAGGAGCATCTCTAACTCTTTTTTCTTTATCTTTTAAGGAGACTGGAGATAGCTCTTCTAATTCGTCTCCCTCAGGAATATATCTATTGGTAATGGACTATACCCTTCTCTATAGCCCTTTTTAACAATGCACCCAGAGGCCTACCAGGGGACCCCACAGGAAAACAGAAACTGAAAAGTTTGTTCCTGTCACGATGCTGGCAGCGATTGCCAGCAATGGTCACGTATTGGGACATTGGCGGCCTCTGGTGGTCAAGGGACTAAGAAATGGACTGGTTTTCGCACATGTGCATTTGTTTTGATTTGTGTGTTCACCTGTTTCCCGTTATGTGCCCTCACCTGTTTCCCATTGTGTGCCCTCACCTGTTTTCCATTGTGTGCCCTCACCGGTCTTGTATTTTGTGATTCACTTCTGTTACAATACCTGGCTAATCCCTCTGGACCTTATCGGGTCGTTAGATTGTTTTTGTCCCCATGGCTGTGCGTAGTGCTCCCAAAGCCCCTTTGTTCGTAGTGCTCTCAAGCCCCTTTGTTCGTAGTGCTCTCAAGCACCCTAGTTTGCAGTGCTCTCACGCACTTGTTTCGCCTCTAGCCATAGCTAGTTTCAGGCTACTGTCTCATTGCCTGAAAGCTACATTTTGTATCTCCTTAGTTTTTGGCCTTTTGCCCTGTTCCTGATCTTTTGTGTTTTGGAGTTTCCATTGTGGAGGTATCTTGTGTTTTTGGATTTCAACCTTTTGAAAATAAAAGAAACTAAGTTCGAAACGACATCTCGCACTTGGGTCCTCTCTGACACACTTGGCTGAAACGCTGGTTCCCAAATCCAGCGACTCGGGTCCCATCCCCGAGAGCGATCCTGACAGAACGACCCGATCAACATGGACCCAGCAGGTGTTACTCAACAGCGATCGTTGGAGCAGATCAGGGAGACACTGCTTCAGGGCGAGCAAGCCTTGGCGGAGCAACGGGAGTATATTATCCAGCAGAAGGATCCCGCTCGCCAGCAGGAGGACATAGCTCGTTACCTTCGCTACATGCAACGACTGGAACAAGTGAAGGCATTACTACCGCCTTCTCTCCATTTCCCTGTGCAACCTGGGCCACCACACTACAACGGCAATCCAGGTGGTTGCAGACGCTTCCTCCTCCAATGCCATCTGGAGCTGAAGCGCTGGTCCGTCACCCTCTCCTCCGAACGGTCGCGCATCGTCTTCATGATTGTCTTGCTCTCAGGCAAGGCCCTGGCACTGGCAACCGCCATCTGGGAGAAGCAAGGCCCCGAGTGCTCCAGCCTCAGGGCGTTCCAGGCAGTGATGCTGTGGGTCTACGACCGGGTTACGATGGACAGCTTTGAGGCCGCCATTGCCTCTGCCCTGGAGAGAGACGCCGCCCTGAACCCTGCTCTCCCAATGACGGCTGCTGCCGATCCAGATGCACCCAGCCTGGATGCAGCAGCTTTGGAAGTCCCCATCCCGGGCGAACCAGGCAACCCCGATGCCGCCAGCCCCGGCGAACCCGGCAGCTCCGATGCCGCCAGCCCCGGCGAACCAGGCAGCTCCGATGCCGCCAGCCCCGGCGAACCAGGCAGCCCCGATGCCGCCAGCCCGGAGGCCGAAGCTCCTGTAGTAGTGCTCTCAAGCCCCTTTGTTCGTAGTGCTCTCAAGCACCCTAGTTCGCAGTGCTCTCACGCACTTGTTTCGCCTCTAGCCATAGCTAGTTTCAGGCTACTGTCTCATTGCCTGAAAGCTACATTTTGTATCTCCTTAGTTTTTGGCCTTTTGCCCTGTTCCTGATCTTTTGTGTTTTGGAGTTTCCATTGTGGAGGTATCTTGTGTTTTTGGATTTCAACCTTTTGAAAATAAAAGAAACTAAGTTCGAAACGACATCTCGCACTTGGGTCCTCTCTGACACACTTGGCTGAAACGCTGGTTCCCAAATCCAGCGACTCGGGTCCCATCCCCGAGAGCGATCCTGACAGTTCCCTTTATACAAGGAATATATATACAGAAATATCCAGAGAAATAGGCCTAGAGAGTTCAGAGGACACCTTCCTTATATTACCCTTGCCTCTTCGTTTCATGAACGGTACTGCGGCAAACTAGCTCTCCTTTACAGGCTTTAAGGTGAACAGCGCTTTTACATATAACCTTTACCGTTCCAAAAACGAACGGTACCCTTCCTTCTTTACCAAATGACAGGAAGGTGAACAGTGCTTATAACCTCTAGCGCGCTAACCCTTCTTTTGGCAACAGGCTTTCTTTACATATAACCTTTCGCCTTCCAAAAATGAACGGTACCCTTCCATCTACCCGTATTGCTATGTTTGTCAGGGGACCGGAGTTAGCTCTCCTTTCTGGGCGACAGGAAGGTGAACAGTGCTTATATAACTTTTAGCCTTGAGCGCTCTAACACATGAACACTACAGACAGGAGTCTCTCTAACTCTAGCAATTCGTTCAACACACGAGGCATACAGGAAAAAGGTTCTGATGATTAGCCCAGCGTGGAGAGTCGATGAGGTTGTTGGAATCCCGGTCACGAGCCCCCAAATATGATAGGTGAAAATTCATCCTAGTTACCTCAGGACTCCGGAGCTGCATATAAGTATATTTATTAGACAAACAACAACAACAATTGCAATCAGGCTCACTCCCAGCACAAGGCCGAAAGTGAAGCAATATTAAACACATCGCACAAGGTTTATATAGACAGAAGTTTAGCGTTCTGCTGGGAAAACCACGTGGTGGATTTCTGACGTCCGAGGCAAGGATGGAAGTTTTGCACAAGGTCGGAAGAAGCACAGTTCGACCCTTCTTATCACTTCTGGTCTAAACATTGTACATATGCAGACTAAGTGGCACCTAATAATCTAAGTTACACACATACACAGAAAAGCAATGTTCCTGCTTACATAAGTACATGATTTATATAAGGTAATTAATAATACAAGGCACTTGATTATTATATTCTTAAGTCATTAACAGTGTTTGGAAATTATCTCTATCAATTTCCACGGAGGTCTCTACACCCAAGGAGGACCACCGGGTGCCCTGTATGGCAAGTCGCCTGCAGGGTACATTGACGGGAAGGTCTTCCTCAAATGGTTTGCCCACTTTATCAGCCAAACCCGCAAGGAGCGCCCCCTGCTCCTAACTTTTGATGGACATGAGAGCCACCTCACGGCTGAGGTGATAGCGGCGGCAAAGGTGTGGGTGTCACACTCCTGTGGTTTCCACTGCATTGCTCCCATGTTTTGCAGCCCCTGGGATTCATTGGCCCGTTAAAGGCAGAGTTTGCCAAGGTAGCTGGCAATCTCTGCCACTATAACAACTCTTTTGTGGTAAATCAGGCCCATTTTGCCAAAGTGTTCCGCCACTCGTACCAGGGGCTACAAGACAGGAGCATTCTGGGGGAGGGCCTCAGGAAGTGTGGCATTTTCCCTCGGCACAATTCCTCCATCAAATCGGCCAACTACCGCCACGGTCGCTGACACCCCCCCACCCCCCAGCAGTTGATCCTGTTGCCACCGCCACTGAGGGCCCTGCCACCAGCACCACACCCTCTCCAGGGGAGACCTCCACCAACACTCCACCTCCCGCGCCAATTCCTCCCCTGGTGGCAGCAGGGTTGATTCAGCCAGACCTGGCAGAGGTCCTGACCTGGGTCCAAACAAAAAGGAAGACTTTCCGATGCATAACGGCAGATGTCCGGGTCGTCACTGGAGAGGAATACAAAAGACTCCTGCAGGAGAGGGAAGACCATGCCAGGGTGGCGGCGGGACAGAGGGAGCAAAGGGCCTGGAGCACAAAGACAGTCAGGGCCTCCAGTGAGCACTCCCACGCTCCGCAGGCCCCCTGCTCTAGTCCCTCAGCCCCACCTATCACCACAGCTCCACTCTCCACCATCCCAGCCAGTGCCGCCTCCTCCTCTTCCTCCTCAACCCTCCACCCACCCCGTCATCATCCTCCTCCACCACAACAAAAGGTAAGTGAATATAAAATGTAATTAGAAAATAGAAATTTTAAAACAGCAGTTGCCATTGCTGTTTTACTGAATATGCAGTTAATGAAAATGAATGTTACTTATCTGCATGTCAGAAGAGGAAAGCTCCGGCACCGAAGACCGGTTACTTTTGAATTGATGAGTTAAAGGCGTATATTTTTGGCATCGATTCTATCCTACATTACGGTGGTCTAGTTTCTAAAGACCATAACTGGTGTAAAGACTGCTATGTCTTTGGTGCTGGAAGATAGGGGCTCGCATCATGTCCTCTGTGGTACCTTGATTTCTTTTTTACTTTTCTTTTCATTCATTTGTTTGTTTGTTTGTTTGTTTGTTATATTATATATTTTTTGTAAAGAGTTTAAAATCATAATTTCTAAATGATTAATAAATAACACATAATTATACCATGTTTGTTTGTCTATATATAAGTGAATAGACTGCACTTGCAACTGAATCAGGTCCAAATAATCCAAAAATACCCAAATCAAACTAAAATAACGCAAAGCAGATTAACGTTTTCCTGTCAAAACATCTTTTGACTAAGTCGTTTGCATAGAACATGGACTGGTATTCGTAAATGTTGGCGACATTTATATTAAAGTTTCGAAAACCAATGAGGTATGTGTAACGAAGTGGGAGTGGCCGATCTCATAAATATTAATGTAACACGTCACTGTAAACATTACGATTCATATTTAGAAACATACATTCTTCCTGTGTTAAGGTGAGTCATGCGAGTTAAACTAGACAAATATCTGTCTCAAAAACCGTTTGTTTGTGTAAGCAAATACAAGTGTGGCTGCTAACCGGAGCTAGCTCGCTACCTGCCAATTCTTCAAGTCTTAAGGTGCAGCCATGACAACTTAGCTGTCACGCCGGCACTTAGCTCTACTCCTGCCACGCCCCCTCCTGATTCAATTCACCTACCTCCGTCATATTCCCAGTTCCCTGATTTCTTAATCACAACACCTGTCACTCCCTCCACCACACTATGTAAACTCACTTGGATCTGGGCCCCGTTCCTCGTACCTGGGTAACTGAGTTACCCGGATCATTTTCAGGATAAGATTACATAAATCAGCCTTTTCGGTTCCACTAAGCAAGTTTGGCAAAATCACCATAGCAACACATCCATAAACTTGAACCTGCTCCAGCGCAGGCTAATTTAAGTGAGCTGGATAAGCTTGCCACTCCCCCGGAAAAAAATGGCAGCTCCCTTCCTGAGAGATCCCATTGATGAAGGAGCGATATTAGCTAGATTAGCATTTTATAAGGAGAGAGTTCTTCAAGATCGCCAAGATCCGTTATCACATCCTGATGACTTCTTATATGAGCGCTATCGATTCTGCCAACAAGGAATCATTTATTTACAAGACCTTCTCGAGCCATATATTGCGAACACACACGCCACAGCCGAGCATTGACTGTATCACAGACTGTCTGCATAGCCCTGCGCTTTTTTGCGAGTGGTACATTTTTGTACAGTGTCGGCGATGTGGAGAACATCGGGAAAGCCACTGCATGCCGTGCTGTTCGTAAAGTTTATTTGGCGCTTAAGAAACTCATGGATGTGTTCATTACATTCCCTGGCCATGTCCGAGTAAATGCAGTCAAAGAGGGCTTTTATGGAATTGCAGGTAATTGAGTTATTCAATATTTCACCATTTAATGAAAATGCATTCCTGTGTCTGCGGGGGCTGCGGGTGGCACCAAACAGGGCATGTGACATCACTGTGGCATGCGCATTGTCCATTAAAACCAAAACCTCGCGCCACCTGAACAGTTTCTCCCCCACGGTAGTGGGGCTCACAAACAAGCCCCCTGCACCACACTGACTCTGGGACCCCCCCCCCCCCCCCCCACACTGCCTCAGGGTCCCCCAAGCCCCCTGCACCATACTGACTCTGGGACCCCCCCCCCCCCCCCCCCCCCACACTGCCTCAGGGTCCCCCGCACACAATGCACTGCAGTTTGCACTTCAGTTTGCATCCTTATTCATTCAACACTTCATAGCAAGTGCACATCATTTATTGCTATTTTGTTAACACTTATTTAGTCATAGCTCTTGCACAGTATGCTCATACTGTAACACTTATTTTGATTATTTGTATTTTTACTATTACCCTTATTTATATTCTATTTGCTTGTACATATATATATTGTTGTCTATGTCCCATGCTCCGAAATCACCAAGTCAATGTATACTTGGCAATACAAATAATTCTGATTCTGAACAGAGGAACATGTTCAAGAATAATTTAAGAGATCCATGTTGTAGAATAAAGCCTTTATTTGTACTCTATTGGTCAGCCTGTAAATCAAGGTGCACAAGAAATAAGAATTTCAGTTCAGTTACAATTCATGCCAAAGCTCACAAAAAATGTAGGCAAAGTTTTGCTTTACATGGTTACACTTACATCCAGCTGCCAATCAAGACATGCAATCTCCTTGTGGATCTTCCCCATTTTCAGCTGGCGGTAAGCTATTTCTGTACGCAAGTACCGCTTGTACAGCGTCCTCACATCTTCATGGTCAACCTGAAAAAAAGACAAGAAAACCATTCATAACTTTGTTCAGTGTAGTGGTCAGATGCCAACTAAACTCAGACCTCCCCTCACAATGTGAGGGTATTAAATGAGAATTCACCTCCCCATTCCCAGTTCCAGCAGAGTGAGAGGGGCCAGGCTCCGGCGGTTCAGGCCGTGGTCCAGCAGGATTTGCCTAAAAGAATGCATTGATGTAGTCCAAATACCACTCACAAGTTGGAGTTGGATAGGAGTATTAGTTTCCACAACTTGCTTTTACCACATCACCGGAGAACACCGACACAGTCTCCTCATCGTTTGGACTGGCCTTCCTGTGAATTAGGAATTATTAGGAACTTTGGAAAATTGTGTTTGGTTTTAAAAGACACACAATGAACATGTATAGAATCATTACACAATGATGCAGCAATATCAACTTAAATCAGTGGACTCCTCTCCCCCGACCAACACCATTGGGTGGTGGCTGCAGCAATATGACTGATGGTCCTGCCACTGCAAAATGCGACGATGGTTAACCAAATGACTGATTATGAAGGAAACTCATAGAATGAAGTGCACCTACCTTTGAGATAAGGCCTCTTCCCAGTACTGCCCACCTCTCCAGAGGAGCTGCCCCCAGCTATGCCCTCCACTATGGGCCTACCCCTATTGTGCTGGAGTGCCAGCTCCTCAGCAGGAGTCAAATCTTGAGTCTTAGGTCCTCCCCCCGTCTTGACCATAACAGCCCTCTTTTTGTTTGCTAAAATATGAAGGATATGACACTGACAAGCTGTTCAATACATTACCATGACACATATTGTATTGACTCACCATTCTGAATAATGTTTGGGCATCGGGTTAATTTTAGCTGGCTAGTAGGACATTTGATCGACTTAGTTGAACCACGTACGAGGAACGGGGCCCTGGTGTCGACTTACCTTGGCCAAGCTCCCGACTATTAGCTCCCTGTGTTTGTTCCTGCTCTTTCGTATCCCAAGGTTTAGGTATTTTTGGTTTTTGAGAGTCTTGGTTCCTCAGTTTAATTCCTACCATGGACCTTTTCTGTTTATTCTACAAATCTTCTGAATGTTGTGTATTTAGTTCCTTATACGTTTAAGTGCCAGTCTGTTCAGTTTACCTTGTGTTTCTGGCCCCTCCTCTAAACCCCATCCCCATTGGTCCTGCATCTGCCCTCAGACATGATTGTTTATTATTATTATTGCTGTTTGTGTTGTTCTTAGGTAAGTTGTATTGATTGTATGACCAACAGATATGAATAACACAAATGCTTTTATTAGAAACGAATACAAATACAGATTATAAATTAATGTAAAATGATTAGACGTATAAATTAGCAATACACAATGTAATGTAATACAAGATATTATTACATAGCAAAGGCCTTTAGTGAGCATAAAGGAAACACTGATCACTTGTGAGCATTCTCAAGGAGGACCCAGCTCCTTACTCTGTGTGGTCTCCATTGCAAATCTATCCACATTAACACATGCATCATGATTCACAAGATACTTCTGGTCTGCATCCAGCCTTTTCTGTAGCTCCCCACACAGTGTGCATGATTCTGTACTATGGACTGGAAGCCAGACGACCCACATTGGCCTCATTCAACATCAGTTGTTGCTGTCCTCCATAGGGTAGCCTCTTCCTTTGATAACACCAGCTATGGCCTTACGCATCCGTATAACACAGGGCAAAGAAAAACATCAAATGGGGAAAAATCCTAGGAAAATCTGGGGAAAGTATCATAATGCTTATATTTTAAATGAAATGAAAATAAATGAGAATACAAAATTATATTGTATTGAAAATGTGTTGTTTGTGGAAATATTGAAAGAACTATACTTCTACTTAAAACTATGTTTCACATAAAACAATGATTGCATTCACATATTTGCTTACAAATAGCAAATATATGTAATTAGTAGCCTAATTATGGGCATATATTTCACTGAAATATATTTATTGGGCCAATTTTAAATATTTACATATATTTCAAATGTGCTCATCAAAATGTATTTCAAATATATATTTTCAAATTATGGGTAAAGTGCTATGTGTTTATCTGGTTGGGCAATTGAATTCATCTAAATAAAAATGGTTGCTGACTGTGTGGAAGTTTGACGTCACCTTAGACGGAAATCAGGAAGCGCATACCGGTTGAGCAGGAAGAGGACACCTGTCACTAATCTAACTTGTTTGATTAGGTTGCCGTTCGGTTGGGTGGTATAGAATCCGCAGTCTTTAAAGACCGTTTAAAGCCAAAAATATACAGGTTGTACACTACAACCTACCGTGTAAAAATCCGACAACAAACCGTAAGAACTTTGTTTTGGAGAATGGGACATTTTTGGACCATAGTTGATGTCTACCTGTCGATTTGCTGTATTTGCTCTGTGTATGCCATCAAAGAAGCATGCAAATGGGATCGGAGCGGTGAGCTGGGTTTAGATCCGCAGTCTCTAGATGATGGCGCTAGCTACTCTGCCCACCTGCCGAATATATCCGACAGCGATGGTTGCCAAATGGCTTGTTGTCTTAGGGAAGACTGCCAGCTTGCCATGCTCGGGACCCCAGCCGATGGGACCACTGAATGTTTTCTCGTGAACTGTTTAAAAGATGGAAAGGATGTCTGCATTCTCCGACCTAGTTCGCAGTTTAAAGTTTTTCGGAAAATGCAAGTGTCACCTGCCCAACTATCTGAAGGCCACACAAGAGACGGCACCTGTACAGGTAGGCTAACTGGTTTGCTGTCTGCTATCCGGAACTGCCCTCTCTATCTTCGAGACCGTGTGTTTTGTTAAATATGCTAAGATTTTGATTTACACCCTTTGACTAACTTGTAAAGCGCCCACAGACAGGGCACTGCATTCATTAAGATGACGGCAAACCACAACATCATAGTTCTGTGTTTTACTGATGCGCTGTGTATGAACGTAAATATTTTTTTGAACAGTTGACTGAATTCTTGAAATTAAAACGAATAGTCCAGTCTGTAAGCCTTTATACTGATGGTGAATATACCTTTTGACTAATGTTACAGCTCATATTGCACAATAATATTGGCTATTAAAGCAGATTGCAACTTCCTTCTATTTTAGAAGCATAGCTTAGCTGTGTGGTATTCTAACCCCTCCCTTTTCAATGGTCCACATTGTTGATGAGTAACTCAGAAATCCAGTCAAACCAGTTTTTGGTTTAGTTTTTCCATGACAAGGATTTCAAGTGCGTGTTTGTTGAAACTTTATTATGTTTTTTGTTAGTCTATAGGTTGTAGTAGGGCTAATGTTACAAATTATGAGCCACTTTCTGTAAGGTTCCGGCAGTTGGCTACTGCCAGGGCTTCTGGGTCTAAATTCTGGGTCCCCCCCCCCCCCCCCCGCTTGAGTTTACATCCATCAGATACATGAAGATATATTAAATATGGGCACCCTTCCAAAAATGCTGAGGCTCTTTAATCATTATGGTACTGCAGGGTAAGGAATTAGTTGTTTGAAGATATCAGGATGTTCCCCTTAAATATCACCGTCATTAAGTCTGTCTGAAATTTAGGGCTGAACGATTTGGGAAAATAATGTAATTGCGATTTTTTACCAAAATATTGCGATTCGATATGCGATTTTTTTTATCCTCTTTTTTTCCCCAACAAAACGTAATGAATGATTTAAATATGACCAACGTTTTTTAATCGCGAACGTTGCGGTTAGGAAATCGCGTTCTATCATATCGCGATTAAATCGCAAATGCAATTAATCGTTCAGCCCTACTGAAATTGACACCAGAATGTGCCACAGAATCAAGAACCAAGGCACTGCCACCATGTGACCCTTCAAAACAGCGCTTTTCAAGTTTTGAGCCGTCAGGCCAGGAACACCCATACAGATGCACTATTTTGACAGGGGAAATGACCTGTTCCAAATGTCAGTGTTTGCAAATACAACGACAATAAAGGCTTTTCCTATTCTATTCTGCCCGGGCGAGTTGTCTAAACACATGACCAATGAACAAAACTTTCCGCGAGACATGGATTTTTGATATAGGTGTGGCGACACATTCTTCTCTGACCGAGAGCATTTGAATGCGGCAATAACAAACCATCAACCAAGTCTTATTTATCCATCTGGCACAAATATCACGTTCTCTTCATTGGAAGAGTGGCACATTATGCCTGCATATTTCTGTATGAAGCATGAGAACCTGTGTTAGATTCATTGCATTAACCCATATCTTGGCTATCCTCAAAGGTAACACCTATCCAGGCAGACTTAAAAAAAAATATCAAAATGTTTTTAAAAGGTTAAACCCATTGAAAGACTTTAAGGTCTGGCAAAAGCTAGTCTAATTTGTTAAACTTGATGTACCATATTGTCAGTATATCTACACATAGTCACCAGTAGCCTTGTGTTAAACTAAGAAATACCTTTTTGTCCACTCTCTCCCATTGATCCAATGCGCAGCTGACTAGGCTCTCAGTTATGGGGTGCCAACTGTAACAGACCTTATTTCATAGACAGAACGCTCTCTGTGCTACCAAATGCATTCATTTATTTATAAAACCATGGAACACCATAAGGCCTTTTTACAATGGCGTTAACATTGTGTTCATGGAACATTGATTACATTCTTTTGCCCACAGAAAATAAAACTGACGATTGATGTCGTACACCGAATTGACTGTTGCACGTTTCCTTTCGTGGACAAAAGGCTGAATGCACTTCTAAATCAGCTTCAAAACAAGTGAAACTTTAAAAGTTCAAAATCATTTTCAAATATAGCTGTGCGCAGCAATGAGGGAGCCAAGCAGTTCAGAGTTGCCATGGAATCTTGATGTCATTATAGCAAGGGCATGGCTATAAGCTTAATCTCTATTGGCTGAAGGTTATAAGTACTGACCGCAAGTTTAATCTCTATTGGCTGAAGGCTAAAAAGCACTCGAGGCAAATTGAATCTCTATTGGTTGAAGGCTATAAGCACTCACAGCACGTTTAATCTCTATTGGCTGAAGGCTAAAAAGCACTCAAGGCAAGTTGAATCTCTATTGGCTGAAGCTCACTTCCTATTTGGTGGCTTCACCATGTATTTGGATTGGACTGGTGAATGCCTTAAAAAATTCAAAAACCATATATATATGCCTTTGTGAGACTTGGTCTGAAGATTATCTGTGCATTTCTGCACCACCACCACTGACCTATACATGGCAGCATTGCACTTCATATATTTGAATATGACTGCTGTGGGGAAGTTGTTGAGCAATGTGCCATATGTTTGAACCCATCCACTCAACATAAACCGCATTGCAAACTAATGAAAGTTAATCAGTGTGAGGGCCCCGTAACACCGAGGCAGGTAGGGTACCTCAGCGAATATCAACTAAACCTTTCAACGTGTTACAATATGCATGCAATGATATGTGCCAGGTTTGAAACTACTTTGTCAAAGAAGCCAGTTAACTTGGAAGAAACAGGATTGGATATTTACAAGAACTGTACCCTTTTATTTCGCTAAGTGGTGTTAGCCGGTTACCTAACTAACAGCTTTTGCAACCCAAAACAGATGGCTAACGTTAACATTTGTACCTACCGGGTTTAGCCTGAGGCTAAAACTCACCAACAAGAAATGCATTAATGTTATAAATACATTATTAATACATAAATAGACAAAAAACAGGTAGTCCATCATAAAATGAAGTGATGCTGCACTGAGCACTGATACAACTAAGATTTAACTTTTTACTGCAATGTAACATTATTGTACAAAGTAAATGTAATAATGCACAGTCATCATATGATCAAGTCTTTATAACAAAGGCTGAGCTTGATGCCAATCGTTGTAGTCTATCACTTTGTTTCCCTCTTTTTGCCACACTGTCATTAGTCACCTCACCTACCCTCAAACCTGGCCCAAATATTATACCAGTCTAGAAGTAACGCTCACATGTACATGGAGTAAGAGAGTCAACAGCAAATTGTAGTTTTCAGCGTTAGCATTTTAACCCTTCCTGGTTCCAAAGAAAAAAATCTTTTTACAAAATCAGCGAAAATAAGGTGGTCGCGAAAACAACTGTATTAGAAATCCCAGGCAAATGTTTTGATGAGTTAAATGATGTTTTGAAGTAGTCGTTCTTTTGTAATGAAGAAAACCTACCGATATGCTAAAGCAGAAAAAGAGTGAACTACATCGTGCCACTTGCCTCAGGTAACACAAAGGACCCTAGAGTGATATCCATGTTTACGGACAGCTCTTCACTCACACCCCTCACAGCTCTAGCGCCTTAAACGTCTGATTTATTTTATTCACTAGATTGTGGCTATCAAATCCTCAGTGTGTTTAATTAGGTTGACTTTGTGGTTCAATCCCTGATCGGTAAAGCTAGCTATGGTTAGCTTCTGCTCATCTGTCTGAGTTACTTTGCACACAGCCTTGGCTCTGTCAATGAGAAACAGACACCAAAGTGCACACACAGAACGGACATATAATGAGGAGCAATTAGATGGGTATAAGACAAAGTGTTTTGGATTTTAATCGTGGACTGCACATGAAAGGAACATGTTATGATGAAGTCATCAGTGAAAAATACTTGGGTAGATTGTATTATTTCTTTGCATACAAATTGCTGTAGGTCTGTGTATATGAAAAATCCCAAGAGTTGTCTACATGTTTTGTTTTGTCAGTTATCAAACCCATGTAAGCCCATTCTGTTCGTAAGTCTGAACATGAATCCAAACGGTGCTAATTCATGTCCAGATGAACACGCTTATGTCCACTCCCACAAATAGCCTTAAATGGGTCGAGACCACCTTAGTTGGATTAGCATTTAATATAAACGTCCCCAAACGTGTATGTTTATCGAGATCACGCACTTCTCCATTTTGTATACTGCTTTCCCAAGGAATGAATAAATCATTCAGGCTGTTGACATTTGTGTCATGGTAGAGTCACACATAATTTGGGTATTTATTTTTTAAAGTTGTCCTTTCGATTATCAAGCTGATTATTCACTCTTGGTGCCTGTATTTCAGTATGTGCAGTCAATTATGTGATTACCAAACACATTTTAATATTGGCCTCTGTACTGTTAAATATACCTTGAAAAAGTTGGAATGGAAAAGTGTACTCTATCAGAGCTTGGACCATCTGGTAACCATGGTAACCTGGTGTCTTCAGGTCCACAGCTGGTGGGTCCATGTAAGGCCGCTCTCCCACGATTCTACTATGATGTCACCAGCGGGACCTGTAAGAGCTTCATCTATGGAGGCTGTCAGGGCAATTCCAACAACTTTGGGTCTCAAGAGGAGTGTGATTCCACATGCAGAGGCGTAACTGGTGAGTTTCTATATTGTACATACAGTATGATGTAGGGCTAAATGTGTGCATGAGGTTGTAGAAGAACAGAAACTTTCAGAAAACGGCCGTTTTCAGACCGGCAGCATGGAGTGAATTGTTCCAAAGTTGCATAATGACATAGGTTTGGTTCGGTTTCACATGGCATTATTTCTTTTCTTTTTTACAGTACCAGTCAAAAGTTTGGACACACCTTTAATTTTTTTTAGAAGTGTTTTCATTACTTTAATTATTTTCTACATTGTAGATTAATACTGAAGACATTTTAACTATGAAAGAACATATATGGAATGATGTACTAAACAAAACAAGTGTTATCTACCATGTAGAAAATAATAAAAGTAAAGAAAACACTTCTCAAAAAAATTAAAGGTGTGTCCAAACTTTTGACTGGTACTGTATGTTGTTTTGTTTTGTAGATATATTTCTTGATTTAAGTTTTTATTCCACAAATCAATTCAAGCAAAATGGCACTATAGTCAGATAAGACAATACTATTATATGAGTAAGTCTATGATCAGGAGCGCTCAATGAGGAGCAATGGCCAACAGAAGGATGAAAAGAGCATCATTAACTTTATTTACATACATTGTGGTGATTTGCATTTTGTTACAGTACCATTACATCTGCCATTATGATTATTTAAAGGTGCGGTTTGTGATTCTAGTCCATGCTAATATATGCAAATTAATGGTTTAGACATAAATATGAAAAAATGAGAGAAATACAATTGGCTAATAGTTTGATTATAATCACATTTCATGCAAGAATAAGAATTAAAGACAAAATGTCCTTAGCTGAGACAGCCTTGCCCATTTAAAGGTGCTATATGCAGTTCTGGTCAGCTGTTGGTTATTTTAGCTTATTACATGGTTAGTTGCCAAAATAGTAGACAAAATGTCTCCAAATATTTCTTTTTTAACGGTTTTATTGCCATTTCATGGGAAAGTTTAATTGAGAAAAATGTAACTTGGAAGTTGCAGGCATTACATACCAATGTATTACCAACTGATTTCCAATCACAATGAATGGTCCATTCAATTCAGTGGAACATTCTGCAGCATTCTGAAGAGCCATATAATACATTATTTCATACTTCAAACATTTGGGGGCAGTGCATTACTAGGTTGCTAATTTTAGTAGATAAAATGTCTTAAAGTTTCTCTTTTACCCATCATGTATTTCAAGTGTATAGTAATTTGAAATTTCAACAGCATGTTCATGTGTGAATGTGAATCCAGTCAATGTGTGTTTGGTGCTGCACTGTATAATCTCTATGTAACACATGCCGTATAATCATGTATATATCATCACATGTCTAACATTGTAACTGTTCTGAGATTGCCATGAGTTAATATCAGATGTTACAATTTGACCACAGCCACTGATCTGGAAACACCAGCTCAAGTCTCATTCCTTCAGAAGACATCAGAGGACCTTGATGGCAAGTTTGCATGTTTACAGTTTTCCTTGGTGTTAACAGTCTAAGTTAAACAAAGAGTAGCTAACTGCAGCTTTCGGTATCAACATTTCTATGAAATTCATATATCTGGTCTTACTGTGAACGTATAGACGTATCGGGCAAATAAACCCTCTTGTGTTTTTGTAGTCTAAAATACAACAGCTATGTAGTCTACTGCAGCAAGGTTTTATTCTGAAATCGGTTTTTAATTTGCAATACTGTTTATTAGAGTAATGTGAGTCAGCTCTAATGTCAACTCAATTCAACTTGCTTACTGTTTCCCTATAGTAATATTGCTGTGATTTTCAACTATCTAGAGAATACACACATGCGCACACATACACACACACACATGCGCACACATAGTTTGTGTTAACAAAATTTACGAGAATACACCAACAGATAGCCCGTCTGCTAAATAAACTACAAAACCGATTTGGGGAAAAAAGAAAAGGAAAAACAACCAAAGCATTATGCACAATACAACAAAATACTTCTCACAGTATCAGATCGTGGTCAAATGAACAATAATAACTGTAATACAAATGTTGAGGGCTTTTTAAGGCCAAGCGCACAATCAAGGTGAGACTCGTGGAGCTCCATTGGATGCACCTAATATTCTGAAACACTGATTAACAGTCAAACTGTCAAAACAAGACTTCATTTAGCAAAAGTTTGAAGCACAACAATGACCGAAACATAGTGTTTCAGCGCAATTTAAATTTGCAATGACTAGCTAGATGTTTGGCATTTAAGTTATCATTCATATTAGTTACCTACATGCTATATAAGCTGGGTAATGTTGGTTAGTTTTGTTTATTAGTGGAAATGGTTGCTAAGTAAAGAAAAGTCATGCTTTTAACCCACAGGGCCATCAAAGTTGGCTGAAAGGGTTGAAGATGACAGGAATCTGTGGATTTTAATTCAAATAAGATCCACGTAATTGCATAGGTTACAGGATGCAACGCTCGACTGCCGCTGCGCCGCAATCCATCCAATCCGGAACACAGAACTACATAGGGCATATCCTGGATGGCTAGTGGGAAAGACACAGAACTACATTGGGCATATCCTGGGTGGCTAGTGGGAAAGACACAGAACTACATTGGGCATATTCTGGAAGGCTATTGGGAAAGACATATAACTACATAGGGCATATACTGGATGGCTAGTGGGAAAGACACAGAACTACATAGGGCATATCCTGGATGGCTAGTGGGAAAGACACAGAACTACATTGGGCATATCCTGGATGGCTAGTGGGAAAGACACAGGTGTTTATCTGTCCTTCACATGACATGCTATCAAAATTAAGTTGCGGATGGTACCAAAACTAGTCAACCATACCTCAAAAAGTATCAAAATATTGCATAGTGTTGCTTTAATAGCTTTAAATGTCACATGTCTGTCTCTGAGGGAAATCCTCATAGTCCTGATAATATATTCATAGTCCTGATACTATATTCATAGTATTCATAGTCCTGATAATAGTCCTCTCTTCATAGTCCTCTATCTCACTCACACACTCACCCACCCTCTCTCTCTCTCTCTCCCCCCCAGAGAGGTGTCATGCTGCCCCAGAGGCTGGCCCCTGCAGAGCCTCACTCAGGCACCACTTCTACAACAGCTCTGCTGGTTCCTGTCAAACCTTCATCTATGGCGGCTGTCGTGGCAATAAGAACAACTATGCTTCTGCAGAAATGTGCCAGGCTACCTGCAACAGTAAATCTCTCTCTCTCTCTCTCTCTCTCTCCCTCTCTCATACTCACCACACCTATACCTACCTTTCTTCATATTGTTTGATTGGCATGACTGAAATGGTACATTATGTTCACTCTTTCTGTTGTATCTCATATGGTTTTTATTAAAGGGTCATTTCTCTCATAGAGCCTTGCAGGTAATTTTTATGCAAAATGTCATAGTTCATAAATGTGTCTGTCTTGTTAATGTTGCTGTGCAAAATCTTAAAACTGTCCACCCAGTAAAAAAAACTCGAAACTGAATTTATAACACAAATTTAAGTCCATGATCGGACCTGTAATTCTCTAGATTGGAATGGGATGACTCTAGAGTCTTGTAAGTGTACTTGTTAAAAATGTCACTTTCTTTTGCACAGCCAAGGTTCTTCCTGGCCCAAGGAAGTCTACTGGTACTGTACACAAGGACCCTGCTGGTATGACTCCATGCACTCAACAGCCAATCCCATTAATTTTATTCCCAATTGGTGGAAAGTAAACAAATGAAATGAGATGAAAAGAGTTCCCTTGTGTTTCTTGTTTCTCCCTAAAGACTACTGCTTGATGCCTTCGGATTCAGGAAGGTGTCGCGCTGCCTTCTCAATGTTTTCCTACGACTCCAACACCAGGTCCTGCCGCCTGTTCATCTTTGGTGGCTGTGGTGGCAATTCTAACCGTTTCACTTCTGAGGAGGAATGCATGAACACATGTTCAGGACAAGAAGGTGAGTCAACTGGATTTTTGTAAATGTATGATCATGGGTTGAGGAAGCCCTTAACCATCTGGGGACTGCGGCCTGTTTTTATCTTGTTTATCCCCCCCCCCACTGATAAAAACATTGATCCCAACATGCTACACATGCTATTATTAAGCACAAACTCAGCAACAATAATCTGACAGCAGTAAGAATGTAACAAATTGTAATGTGTAGAAGATGCAATCACACTGCATTCCTCAAATAATACAATATAGAACGAAAATAAAATGAACATTAAATGTTCAGGAAACTGGAAATCATTGGACCGTGAGCAAACTACTTTCAGAATGATTAGAAGCACAAAACCTGTTGGTTTATTCTGCCTATTCCATTTGACTGGTTTCAAACACACACAACAGGCTATGAAGAGATGACTGTCCATAGGGTAGTGGGAGTTTCTTCCAAAGGCGGTGATGTCTCATCATCACTCCGTGCTTCAGTCACCATTGAAATGCTAACTAACCTGGCGCCAGCTAGTTGGCATGGTTACAGAAAGGGGAAAAATAAAGAGATCGAAAACATTTGTCATGGGGTGAATAATGTCATGAAATCAAAACCACTGAAACTCTTCACTAGCTTGATCCCTGGAACCTTTTGAAAATGTATTGTGCAAATATATATGCAATCAAATCACGTTTATGCAAATATCCAAAGAGAGCTCTTGACTGGACAAAAAATAGATGGCGAATAATGCATATTTTTGCTAATCATTGGTGTGTTTGAAGAAATCATTCTTTCATCTGGTAATGCCTTCAAGGGCCCAAGGTCTATGCATGGAAAGTTGTTCTGTCCAAAAAACTGGTATCGAAATTTGGCACTATTATCAGTCCCTTGATTCTTTTCACTAAGTTTTATGTCTGTGAACACTCTAGCGCCACCACTGGGTCAAAGTTTGAAGTGAGTTTACGTAACTTTTAAACTGATTTTCAAAAATGAGGTACTGTTGGATTCCTTGGATGGCAGCATTCAACAATGTTCTTAATTCAAAATTCTTAATTAAGTTCTAAATTCTTCATCCTATGATGGCAATTTCCACCATTTTAGATTTTCCAACATACTGTGGAGTTTGCACACTGACCTCATGGATATCAGTCATGTTAACATGTATGTGGGTGTAACAAAAGGTTTTCCTCAAGGTATTCGCAGTTCCCATAAATTGAATGAGAGTGACCTCTTATGGGGAGGACGGGTAATAATTCGATTTTCTATGAAACGACAGTTAGGATATGTTTCACCATTTATGGAAATTAACCTAGAGAACCAGGAAAAATGCAAAGCAGTCTAAAATCCAGATCCAGAAAATGTACAGATTGCCATGGAATCGTACATGGGGCTGTTGTCGTAAGCAGTTATGTCATCTATACCGCCAACAACCCACTTAGAGGCCCTCATCACATCCATTGCCATGGTGAAATGGTGCCTCTATCCCTCATACCAGTCTCCAAATGCTTCCACAATGTGGTGTAGCTACTTTGACTAAAGTGCAACTAAATATCTTCAAATATGCCTGAACTCATTTTGTAAGCCTATCTGGGACCTGAAAGTAACTGAATGCCTTCCACAGCAGATAATGTGTCGCTGAGCCAAAGGCATTAGCAACATCCAGGACCTCTGCCATCTATCTGTGCTGCATGAATTTGATGGCAAACAATTCATCTTAAATATCCCTCCTATTACCTTCAGATTTACTAACATATTTTATGCTTGGGGTCAATTTGACCCCAGCAATTTAAACCTCCAAAACATTATTAATTTTTTTTTACCCAAGTTTATGTGTCAGGTACTTTAGGTTTGTTTGTTGACTACCTAAATAGCCCTTTGAATAAAACAATACCCCCACCCACCCCCCTTATACATCCAGAATACATGTTACGCGACTATGGAGTTGATATTTCTTATATATTTAATACAATTAAAACAGCCTGGGTCAAATTGACCCCAAACAACACCTATGCGTACAGCATGTGTACAGGACATTGCAAAGATATCATCATGTTAAATTTGTGTTTACCCAGTTGTTCCCATTAATTGCCTTTGGAAAAGTGATTAAATATGAAGCAAAACAAATTATGTCAAACATTTATTTAGAGACGTTAAACATTGAATGGGGTTGAATTGACCCCAAACATAATAGGAGGGATATCTTTTAAAAACACCCTTATGGACCCGATAGAATATTGCTCATGCTCAAGCTCGCTCTTTCTTTGAAGTCTTTTGTCCTAAGAGCTCAGCCCTCTTCAGTCAAATGAGTATTGAACACACTAATGCCTTCTCTCTCCTGGACGTTCTGTTTCCATTGGTCTATTCCATTTCAGCTGCCTTCCATCTCTCATTGTTTTGTTAACGACTAGCCCTGATTTATTTTTAAGACCCTCTTAACTCTAAACAGGTTTTCTTGATCTGTCATAGTATCGTTCATAGCAGAGGAAATGGAATTTTCTTCCAGATGATGTTCTATTCAATGTCATGTCTTATCTCAGCTGCTTCAGTGATCACTGTTCTCTCTGCTCCAGGGCATTTTCAGAAGCATGGGCCAGCCCGTGATCGCTGGACTCCTGGTAAGCCTGCTTGCTTTTTATTGTTTTTTTTTTTATCTTGAAGTCTGTATTGTACAATCAGTCTATCTGGGAGGGTAGGAACATGTATGTGCCCTCAGCAGATGGCTTTATATGTTTACCACCAGTTGGCAGCTGGCTACAGTATTCTCAACATATCTGACATGAAAGAAATGCCCCAAAAGACATGCGTAATTGATGGCTGAATTTCACTTTGGGCAGTGGTTCTGGAATGATCTAGAGATGATATGTGAGCTGTACAGGACAGCAGTTGACCAGAGGCAACATGTCTATGAGCAGCTCAAACCCCTAGGGTCAAATTAAACTCTCATGTGTATTACCAGCTCAAACCCCTAGGGGCAGATGAAACTCATGTGTATTACCAGCTCAAACCCCTAGGGGCAGATGAAACTCATGTGTATTACCAGCTCAAACCCCTAGGGGCAGATGAAACTCATGTGCATTACCAGCTCAAACCCCTAGGGGCAGATGAAACTCATGTGCATTACCAGCTCAAACCCCTAGGGTCAAATTAAACTCTCATGTGTATTACCAGCTCAAACCCCTAGGGGCAGATTAAACACATGTAATATTTAGATCTATCGTAATGGCTTTGAGTTGGGGCTAGGAAAGGGATTATATTCCTGTTGCAAAAAGGTTGCAACAGTTTAAACAGAATGGCCAGTGCATGAGGATTGCTAATACGTGTTTGTGCCCCCATCCCACAGGGTTCTTCCTAGTGGCCACAGTGGCAGTTATATCTGCCTTGATCCTGGTGGGCCTCATCTCCATCTCCGTGCGCAAGTTCAGGATGAGCCACCTCTCCTCTCAGGGTGACAAGGAGGGCTTGCTTACAGAGGAAGAGCTTCTTGAGGGGCCGCCCTCTCATCTGGACACCGAGTAGTCACCGCATCATTACTGACCCATGGAATCTACACTCGTACACCTTTCTCATACACTGCTACTAGCATTGCTTACATGTGTAAAACCACTTACTCCTATAAAACATACATCATTTTAACAAGCATTGCTTACATGTGTATAATCACGAATCACTCCTATAAAACATACATTTTACAAGCAAAACCCCTTGGTGAATGTGTTTCCCCTCTTGGAGGTAGAATATATCAGATTATCTGGGGCTATTGATTTGCTTTATATCAGATTATCTGGGGCTATTGATTTGCTTTATATCAGGTTATCTGGAGCTATTGATTTGCTTTTTAAAATGTCTATTATTTCTTTCTAAGTCTTTTATGTGTTCTTTTTTTGGTTGTTTCTACGGGTGTCCTGTGTTGCTGTCATTGTGAAGCTCAAGGCACATAGAAACTGATAATAAAATGAACACCCTAACCTTTACACTCATAATTTTGCAATGAACACCTTTTTACGGTTTACTGAAAATGCTGTAGTCCAAACACAAACGTGTCATGGCGACAAGTGATATTTAAAAGTTCAGTTATATCCTAAAAGCATGAGTGTGGTACTCATGCTTTTAGGATATATCTGAACTTTTAAATATCACTTGTCGCCATGACACGTTTGTGTTTGGACTACAGCATTTTCAGTAAACCGTACTAGAGCAAATGATCATCAAATGATGAGGACCGCTGAAGTTCACAGGCAAACCACATACAGTGGAAAGGAAATCAGCAACCTTTAAACACACTAGCCCTAGGTTAAACCAATATAAAACCCTTTTCCAGCGAAAAGAAAAGCCAGACCAGAAGAATTAGTCTGTTTTTAAGATTTAGGATTAGCTAACAGTGTGCCATTGAAACACAATGAATACAGTGATTATTACAGAAAATTTGTCTTTTACACCTATGTAGATATTCCATTGAAACGTCATTTACAGCATTAACAAAGTCTACACTATATTTCTGATCAATTCTACTGAAGTGCCTTTTCATGTAATACTAGGTAAAGGCCACAAGAGTGCAGTGGAACTGAAGTATTTTTCCTTGGTAAGAGGAACATGCCAAGCACTGGCCAGAACAATGACAACAGGAGGTCGTTTTCGACCCTCTCTATCTGTTGGAGAGGGAACCGAGTAACCTGTAGTGGACGGGGAACGTAAACAACCCAGGATGGAACTCGGGAGGCATTCAGGATGGAGGTGTGAACCAACTATGGCAGTAGGTCTCTAATGTGTGCAGACAGCTCCAGCAGGTTGCTCGAGTCAGAGGAGTGAGTGTTAAAGCCTGAGGCTTTTATCTTTCCATGTTACAGGAGGGTCCATGGTCATCTGTTTTCCATAGAGCACTAGTGTGTGTGTGTGTAATTATTTGGAATGACCTCATTCCCTCCCCACACCGCAGCTGCCTGACAGACTGGAGGAATGCTCAGCATTCCTGGGATTGAGCATTACCCCATCCCTTACACACTTAACAAAACACTCACCAAGACTGGCTGCAGAACACTCCACATCAGAATGCACTTTCAGTACCCACAGTTGTTGGCTTTCCTTTAAACAGCATTTCAGAAGCATATTAACCGGATTAACAGAAATGGAATTCAGTGGTGGTTCAAAGTGGTTAGTGGTTAGTTACCACTGAGAGTGGACCATAGAAGTGGAGGGTGATTAAATGCTTGAAAGCGAAGCAATAGAGTTACAACATAGGAAAAGACAATAGCGTTACGACATAGGAAAAGACAATAGAGTTACGACATAGGCAAAGACAATAGCAGAGGGACATAGGCAAAGACAATAGCAGAGGCACATAGGCAAAGACAATAGCAGAGGGACATAGGCAAAGACAATAGAGTTACAACATAGGAAAAGACAATAGAGTTACAACATAGGAAAACACAATAGAGTTACGACATAGGAGAAGGAGGAAGGATTGAAATCTTCAGTCAGAGAAGTAGGGCGCTATCAGTGTGATGTTAAAGATGATGTCATGGCTTTGGCTCTTGTACTGAGAGGACATGTTGTGGGGGGAGGGATGTGGTGTCGGTTGTGATGGTTGTAATTTGAGTGACCCCGCCGTCTAAAATTGAAAGC
The DNA here is from genome assembly GCF_900700415.2 of Clupea harengus. Taxonomy (NCBI): domain Eukaryota; kingdom Metazoa; phylum Chordata; class Actinopteri; order Clupeiformes; family Clupeidae; genus Clupea; species Clupea harengus. The sequence continues at coordinate 9,381,979 of NC_045160.1, read as the reverse complement.
AGTTGAAAATTCTCTGGAGATACAGCTTTTGCAATCCAGCCTGTTCTCAGCGTTCCCACGACACCACCTGACCTATTCATTCCCTCCCTCCTCGCCATGCTGCCGTGTTCTGTTCCCATATCTATAAATGGTCAAGTCTGGCAGTTTCATCTGAACAAGGCGAAGAGGAGGAAGACTTTGTGGAAGTGGGCTTTCTGTCTTATTTAAGAATCCTTGAGAATAGCAAAAATAAATGTTGCCAAATATATGTAGTTTAGAGCCCTATTTGTACATTGCATAACAAATTAGATAATGTCACATAGTCAAGGTTAGTTACTTGAGGATCAGAGACTGAAGCAAACCCAGTTCTTTGAACAAAAGTTCAGCCACAGTTGTAATCAGTGTTGTTTGAAAAGGGCATTTGTATCAATTCAAAACTATGATCAACAAGGGCAGGCAACCTCACAGCAGAGATAAAGCTATCTATAATACAGTTCAATTCAATTGTATTTGTATAGTGCCAAAACAATACAATTGTCTCAAGGGACTTCACAGAGCCCAGAGCCTTGGAGCAAGCACAAAGACGACAAGGCCATGGAAAAACTCCCTATTAACAGGAAGAAACCTTAGGCAGAACCTCAGCTCGTAGGAGAAGGGGGGCCCCTCTGCTTGGAGCCAGGTAGAGGTGGAGGTAGGGGTAGGCTGAGGGTTTCTGCAAACACAACAACATGGCTGTCTGTAGCCCACTGCTGCTAAACACAACAACATGGCTGACTGTAGCCCACTGCTGCTAAACACAACAACATGGCTGTCTGTAGCCCACTGCTGCTAAACACAACAACATGGCTGTCTGTAGCCCACTGCTGCTAAACACAACAACATGGCTGACAAGAAGTATGAAGTGTTGCAACAGGTGCTGGGTTTTGATGCATTATTCATGACAATAGGATTCCGTGAAGAGGAATACAGAGTGAGAGATTCCAAACACACCTGCAAGCAGTGTACAGTGAATGTACGACGATCCAAGACACAAACGGGTGAATCAAGAAGTGGTCCAACAGCATCGAACAGCTGGGGACAAGGACTTGACTAATACGGGTTTAGCCACAGACAAGCGAACTGGTGGAGCCTTCAGCAGCACACGCTGAAACAGACGCATGCCCAGATGGCTCCTCCTTGCCCATTTATAGTGGCTTGACAGACTAATAGGGTGCCAATTATCTACTGGCAGAATAGACGGGGCGTGGGGAAGTCAACAAGCGGCGCTGTGAGGCAAAATTAACCCTCCTGCTACACTTGGAATGAAGCTAAAGTAAGCTAAGCCATCTAGAGCTTTGTATATTAGAAGGAGTACTTTGAAATCAATTATTTTGACAGGGAGCCAGTGCAGAGAGGCAAATACAGATGAGTGTAACCCTTTTTTCCATAGTGCTATAAAATACACAAGAGTTACACTCACATTAAACAGAACAGAATCCTGGGTTCCCAGCTATTGGGGTGAGTGGCCTGGACTTCCTGTCTACCACTACATCTAGGATTTTTAGTGATAGAATTATACATGGTAAGTATTCTATATATCAACTAAGTAATATCAAACTAGTAAGTACAATGGACATAAATCAAACAAAATAGCAATGTGCCTCCACTTACTGTACCAGTGTACCTGGGAAGAAATATGCAAATCTTCAGATATAATTACAAAGGGAGCAGTAATGGAAAAGAGTAGCTCCTATTACCAGTGCTTTCAGTCAAACAATAGTGATTGATGGGCACACTCTGATGGAATTTTTAACAAATAGTCGACATTTATTTTCCCTTTACTGTACACACTAAATAAAGAAACAGGGTGTGTGGATGTGTGTAAAATGTATATAAATGGCATGTAATTCAATTGTCTAGATATGTTTAGGTGTGGTGACCATGGAGACTGCCGCGGATGGCAGCCCCAGTGTTGCGCTGTCTTGTACTATAGTTTTGTTTATTTGTGTGGTCTTCAGTACTCCCTTTCCTATCACTTTCACCAGGGAAGAACTACTGAATGTTCGACAGTCAACTCCACAAACTTTTCTGTTGGTCTTTACACACCCAGACATTTTTTTGGGAGATTTTGGTCGGAGGAGAAGCAGCTCTCTGTGGAGCTTGGAGGAGACGCAGGTGATGGAAGCATGCTGGAGCGCTGGTTAAACTGGAGGAGACGCAGGCGATGGAAGCACGCTGGAGCGCTGGTTAAACTGGAGGAGACACATTTTAACAAGACAAGACAACAATTTGTTACAAAAGACCGACTGATAACTACATTTTCACTCACCAAACTGAAAAGGGAAGCGTGCTGGAGCGCTGGTTAAACTGCGAGAGCGGGGGTTCTGATCACCGCTCTCTGCCCAACAAAATGGATGAACTGCTGCTCTTAAACAGGATAAACAGGGATTTTTCAGGATCTGCTGCCCTGTGTTTCACTGAAACATGGCTTGATGAGTCCATCCCTGACAGCATTCTACATCTGCCAGCTTCTTAACAACATCGATTTAGTTTATGTTGTTGCTGTTATGAAGTGACACAGTGGGGTTAAGGGTTCAGGCTGAGGTTGCGTGGGGCGTTCATGTGGGACAATGACGTCATCGTGTCAGAAAAATGTGCGGATCGGGCGTCCACATGAACACGGTTTCGCTGGCGTGTAGGAATGTATCCACTCTGGAACCTGGATTCAAAAAGTTCAGGATTCGGGGACCTAACCCGCCGTGTTCTTGTGGACGGAAGGCAGATCCGACAAAAAATGTGTCCGGATTCAGGCAATCCCAGTTCTGTGTGGACGGGCCCTCAGACTTCACCCAACCAACTGCACCCCCTGCTATCACCTCCCCCCTCCCCCCTGACTCCCCACCGGCACTGACGAAGAGGATGTGTGTCAGCTCTTTCAGAGACAGAAGATCAGGACGGCTCCAGGCCCAGACGGTGTGTCACCCTCCTGTCTGAAAGTCTGCGCTGACCAGTTGGCTCCCATCTGGCTCCCTCCTGCTGGACCCTCTGTAGTTTGCCTACCGGGCAAACAGGTCAGTGGATGATGCAGTCAACATGGGACTGCACTACATCCTGCAACACCTCAACTCCCCAGGGACGTACGCAAGGATGCTGTTTGTGGACTTCAGCTCGGCGTTCAACACCATCATCCCAGAAGTCCTTCTCAACAAACTCACCCAGCTCACTGTGCCCTCCTCCACCTGTCAGTGGATAACAAACTTCCTGATAGACAGGAAGCAGCAGGTGAGGCTGGGAGAAATGACATCCAGCGCCCGGACAGTCAGCACCGGTGCCCCTCAGGGATGTGTGCTCTCCCCACTGCTCTTCTCCCTCTACACCAACGACTGCACCTCAGGAGGCCCGTCTGTTCAACTCCTGAAATCTGCAGCCGACACAACAGTCATCGGCCTCATCCGAGATGGAGATGAGTCTGCATACAGGCGGGAAGTTGAACAGCTGGCCCTGTGGTGTGGTCGTAACAACCTGGAGCTGAACTCGCTCAAAACTGTGTAGATGACAGTGGACTTCAAGTGGAGCTCCCCATCAATGCCCCCCCTCACCTTACTCAACAGCCCTGTGTCGGCTGTGGAATCCTTCAGGTTTCTGGGTTCCACAATCTCCCAGAACTTGCAATCTGGCCACCAACCAAAATTAAAAATGTATTGTCCTCGTACAAAGAACTTGCAAGGATAAAGTATGTAAAGAAGGAGTGGAGTTTGTTGACAGGTAAGGAAACAAATAATTAACTGGGGATGTTTGGACTTCCGGGTTGCGAAGAAATAGAGGGAGTACCTAAGGAAAAGGCCTTGACTAGATAATATAGGTTATTGGAACAGGGTAAAACCCTTATGGCTACTGAGTACTTAGAGTACAACGGGACTGTACAGATAAGGGAAATGAAAGAGTCACTTCTACAGCTCTGACATGAATCGTACAGGGCTGCACAGGTTAGGAGTACTCACATGTTTGAAAGCGGAGAGAGGATAAGACACTAGATACAAGACTAGTATTATATACAACGCTTTAAGAATAGGGGCCAATGCTCTTAAAGCTGATGATGTGTGAATCGCTCTATTATGAACTGTTTTGTCTTTTAAAAGAGGCGAAAAGAGGGAAACAGAGTGAAGACCTTTTGAATGGATAGGAATGAAAGGAATTGTATGAATGATAGAAGAGGTTTTTGACTGGAATAAGCATTTAACCTTAGTGAATAGTGATCTGAGCAGGAGCTATTTAAGCCAAAAGAAAAAAGGGAAAATAAAAGATTCCCTGTTGAGAGATCAGTTCCCATTGAGGTCTGAAACAAGTGAGAGCCAAGTAGAATTTAGGTGGGTCTTGAGATGGGCGGTCTGAGCCTCATCCATTTGGTTAAATAGCATGGAGTTCAGACAGAGTAGTGAATGTGAATACAGTCCAGATCGGAATAAAGTACTCTGGTGGCGTAGATGGGAAACCAGAGAGGCTAAAGATGTGATTGCAGAAATAAAATGATAAAGGATGCGTACTTAAGAGTGGAAGATAAATGCTGTCTTTGGCTTTGAGTAACTGGTGGATAATGCTACAAGATGCTATGCTTTATTCATAATCGTCCATTCTATTTTTTAATGGAGGCACCTTGAGAGTACATAACATAATACAGAAGTTCAGTACACATTCCGGAAGTTTCCATTTTTAAGGGGAAAAAAGGAAATGCACATAAAATATTTTTTTTAAACTGGGATACTCTCTATATGAAGTAAGGAAATCATCTCTTTTATTCAAAGAATAGTTGCTGTTATTAAAAGGATTTTTCCATAAAAGATTTTTCCATTTTTCCATTAAATCTTTCAGTGAAAGAATGGTCCGTATAATGTACAAAATGTATGGAAAATGTAGGCCTACTAGTAATTTTCTGCCATTTTTCTTTTTTTCAGTGTAAACTCTAACTGAAAATCATTGCTGTAATTGAAAACCAGAACTAATACTGTAAAAGAAAATACAGTAATAGTACTGAAAAGGAAAATATGGTAATAAAACCGTACAAGTTTCATCAGCCTTTTTACAGTGTATGTATTGTGCTCTATTTTAAAGTTGGAGCACTCCACTTCATACAGTTTCTCTAAACGTTTGTGCACTGACGAATTATATGGAAGTGAGTCAGCAATCGGAAGGTTGCGAGTTCTATCCCGACTCCATGTGTCGAAGTGTCCTTGAGACTGGGTCGATGTGTGTGTGTGCGGCATTAACCTTTACAGCAGGTTGAGTGCTCTAATGAGTAGAAAAGCGCTATATAAATGCAGCCCATTTATCCACAAACATTTATTTTTTCTTTGTGTTGCGTAAAATCATATCTAAAAAATACGGACCGTTTTGCACATGTGAATCAATCACATTTGAGTAGCCTGAATTTTTTGGGCCGCGTGACATTTGTGACTTTCGTTCTATGTTAGGCCCAGGTGATTTTCCTTTGTAGAAAGTGAAATATGTGTGGATCATGGTAGCCTACACATTTGTGGATTGTTTTATCTGTGTTACAAATAGCCTAGTAATGTCCAATACAAATTTCCTTGGAAATCGTCAAACCTGCAGCGGGACTCGCATTGAAACCCCAGTTTTAAAAGTTAACAAAAACATAGCATGACACATCACCAGCTCTTTGATCACTCTCTGGTGCTCCTATCCGCTACTCTCATCACGTGTAGCAGGCCACTGCAAGTCAGATATTTTGCATACTTCGTCGTCAGCCACCCCATAGACATAGTATATGTCAATATTTATATGTCAATATAGATTTAAATGTATATGTCTATGAGCCAGCCGACGTCAACCTTTCCGGCACTGCCAGGCTTTTGGGTTCCTCAACGAACAGTTTAGATAGTTTGTCGTTGTGATGGCAACAGCACTCACAGGTATTATAGGTTGCACCATGTCGCTGCTAAGACGACCTATTGAATATCTATAGCCTATTGGTTGTGTAATAGCTAAGGGCTCGGGAAAGGGAGAGAAAAAAATACTGGCACTCCGGGTAAAGAAATTCCCGACGGTTAGTCCGTGCCTTGATCAGGGAGATTAATTTGTGTGTGTGTGTGTGGGGGGGGGGGGCTCATACTGTTTCACAGAATTAGAACTCAAACGCAGAACGTTTGAAAGGTTTGCAACATGCTTAATTTTAAAAAAAAACCGCCATGGGCTAAATTAAAATGGCTTAAAAATGACAATATGATATTAGAATAAGTTAGAAGTAGAGGGGCACTCGGAGAGCTCAAACCTCCGCCAAGGACAACAATATGCCCCATCACGCAGTGTTAAAGTAAAGGAAGTGGTAAAAAACGGGTTTTTCATTGTCCCATGCTCCTACCCTCCACCAAATTTCATGAAATCTGGCCTGATAGTTTTTGGCGTAATCCTGTCCTGACAGTCAAACAAATGAACAGTAATGAAAACAACCTCCTTGGTGGTAAAAAAAAGGCACTTGTCAAATCAGAGGGCAAAGGGGCAGGTACTTAAGCACCACCTGGGGTCTACCTGTGCACGTGCTTGCCTTATCACAAACCACACGATTCACAAAGATGAGTTACTGAACATACAGCTCACAACATTACTGACTAAAAGTCTTTTCAGGTCACTGGTTCCATTTTTGAAAAACTGCCAAACTTTCATACGTATACAACCTAACCATACCTATCTACTAATTGGCTGGAAAGGGATAATTCAAATAGCATATTACATGTGTCAAAAAACCCTAGGCCTACCTGTTAAAAATATTTGAAGTTCATGAACTCTGTTTGTGATGGGAGAAGATGACTGTGCTCTAGTTGGACTCCGATGGAACTGCTATCTGGTGGGGACTCGAGCAGTGACAAAACAAGAAAAACTTTAAGTGCTCAACAGCTGGCGGAAATTATAACCTCTCCAACAATCCAACCATACCACCAACCTACACCCACACGCACAATATTCCTGGATTTTTTTGTGCTAACGTCATCTAGTAAAGTAGGCGAGACCCCAGTAGGCGTCCTTTAGGATGCAGTCGGCAAGTCAGGGAAAGCTCGCCTTTTCAGTGCCTATTGGTCGGGTCTCACTATTGAATGGTAATACGTTCTTTTTAACGAGGGAATGTACGCTAAAAAAAGACCTTTAACGAGGGAATGTACGCTAAAAAAGACCACCAACGATATATGATAGATCCAACTAACTATTTGCATTGTGAGTCGAACTCGACGCAAGTTCGTTCGACACACACCCTCCCCGCCCTTCTCGGGCCACAGCAAAAGTGCAAAAGGACTTGTATCATGTGTGAAGCTGCGTGATGACAACCTGTTTTCGGCGCTTGATGACTGTAATCTCCATTCTAGTACAGGTAGGACCGGGTTGTTTTAGACCCTTATTCATTTAAGACACTGTTGTATTTGTAATTTCACTAGCCTCCAATTTGACAAGTAATTTTTTCTCAAAACACATTTCGTAACACTCAGCTTTCGTTTGCTGCTGTTTCCTCGGCTTTTCGACAGCAGCCTAGTTCATTAACCCGGACGCTTTATAAATCATTTTAAACCTTAAATCTGCCGTTATACCTGACAGTCCACGCTGCCTGCAGTAGGCCAACAAGGTGGTATAGACTAAGCTACTCAAAAGTTTAACATTTTGTATGAGTAGCCCAAGTTCGATGGCTGGGTTACAGGCTAAGCCTAATCTTCACATTTCTCATTTCTTAATGCTATAACTGAATGCTTTTTTGTATTTATTTAAATGGGAGCTTGGCACACAGGCTAATGACACGTGAAAGAAAATATTTAGCCTAGGTTACACATGAGTCTGATTTGTTCGCATTTTAATTTGTTAATAGGTCTACCCTAATTCTGTATCTTACACACACTGCTGTGCACACACTAATCGTGGAAATGAGCCTAAATGACACCAGCACAGATTGGGTCCAGGTGACTTGTTCGTTTTTGTGTCCTGGACCTGAACGCTCAGTGAAGTGAGGATGACATCAACTTGCTTACTTCATAGTGTGTTCAGATAAAATCGGTCAGATGCAAAACTGTCACTGTAGTCGGGGGTGGGATTAAACACTTTACAGAGACGTTATAGATGGTTTGTTGAAATTCAAGTTCAGTCTTTCTAATTGTTCACACCCTAACCTTACAGTTTTTTCCAATCATTTTAACTCTTGTATCAATACCATGTACACATTCCCAAAACACTTAACACATCGAGCATACCAGTACACCATGTGAAGCAAACTGTGGATACTTGCCCCTATGCTTAGATACAAATGCAGTCAATGACACCTTCTTCCAAAATTCATGGATACCTGTCCCAGTCAATGTTCACTACCAGCAAAACACTGTGCAACTACAGCATTTTTTGCCGATGTTTAGATACTTTTTGGTATGTAAACTCTAAGGGCAATGCCCTTCAAAATGCTACACACATGTGCCACTTCCAAAGGAGTACATTGGCTGTGGTGCAGAGATACAGGACAGACAGACATACAGACAGACATACAGTCTCTTTATAATACAGGACAGATACAGTCATACAGTCTCTTTATAATATTATGCACAAATGGTATATTTAGTTTTATATCCTCAATACTGCAGAGTATTGTGTAATGGTTCAGAGCACATGGAGATACTGTGGAACATAGTACTGGGTAAAATATTGTGGAACATAGTACTGGGTACCATATTGTAAAATGGCTCTGCTATCTTTACATCCCATGACCTTGCAATCATGTGCTGACTCACTAGATTTCCTGAGATGAACTAATCTAATATTTTGTATAATTCTACATTGTTGCCCTGGAAATGCAGATGATCCACAGTCTATGCGCAATAGTAGTCCACAGTGTTTTGGAAAAATGAAAGACGTTAACGTTCTGTATTTCTATGTCCATATATTGCAGTCTATAGTAATGTGTTTTGTCTGAGAATGCTTTATAAAGAACAGTGCAACTGCAAAAGGCCTAGGCCTAAGATGGTGTTTTAGATTCATCCCAATGGTGTGTGGTTAGTGATTATATAAGCCTCAAATAGTTGTGTTTGCCATTTGACATAAACATTTGATTTTGAAAAGGAATTGCAGGAGTTTTGAATGCAGCGTTGACTTTCGAAAACATCACACTTTAAAACAAGCAGTTGTAAAAAAAAATAAGAATCTGCTAAAGGGAAAAAAGAGCAGTCTGATAGTGGATTGTGTTCTCCACAATGACCCATATGGGGATATAGGCAATGCTGAGGCCTAGACTGAATTCCATGGTTCAGTCATGTGGGGATATAGGCAATGCTGAGGCCTAGACTGAATTCCATGGTTCAGTCATGTGGGGATATAGGCAATGCTGAGGCCTAGACTGAATTCCATGGTTCAGTCATGTGGGGATATAGGCAATGCTGAGGCCTAGACTGAATTCCATGGTTCAGACATGACTTGGCCTCAAACCCCCTGGCTCACACTGCTAGTGAGCAACTGGAGGAACTTTTCCAGAACTGTTGTCAGATGATGTGCCCCATATTGGATCTTAGCTACAATTAGATATGGTGATGGCATATAGCCATTCAATTAGGCTTGGTGATGGCATATAGCCATTCAATTAGGCTTGGTGATGGCATATAGCCATTCAATTAGGCTTGGTGATGGCATATAGCCATTCAATTAGGCTTGGTGATGGCATATAACCATGAATTAGCCTTCAAAAGCAAGAGTTGACTGCTCTGATTCAAGGCTATCTGTTAGTCAAGGAGCAGACAAAATGCACAAAACAATAATACAAATGATGTCAAGAAAAGTTGATATCTGTTATTATTTTACAATTGAGTTGGGGATGGGCACAGAATGATTATTGCCTTGAGGGCTAAATCCAAGCTAGGCTCTTAACTCAATGCAATATATTTAACATTACTAAAATCGCAATGTGGACGTGTATATGTTCAGATGGTGATGGAAAGGGAGTTAGAGAGAAAGAGAGAGAGATGCTGCATGCACGACGTATCTAACAGAGTAGCAAAGTAAAACAAAGCAAGATAAATCAACGGTCAAGGACCGTGTAGACTGTGAATTACAGATTGCATTTCAATCATAAATGAAATAAAACAACAATACTTTCACACATAAATTAAACACACATATAAGACTAATCTCTGCCCAGATGTCAGCCTTACTTGAAACACTCTTGCTTAGCGATCAACAGTGTTTTTGCGGTCTTCCAATGAACAGCACGGAACACAGGTTCGAGGAAGATTCCGTGTCATTCTCAGCTCGTCAGCTGAAACTCTCAACGAAGGCCTGTTGGATGTCCGATGGGTCTCGAAGGATGCAAAGTTAATGTGTCGACGTGGAGAAACGAAAAGGGAGCCTGTCGCCTTCTCTTACTCAGAAACTGCTGGGCTGCAGTATAATTCTACCGGTATAAACTTAGGTTGCAACTAAACGAGTCGAAGTACCTTCAGAACTTTGGCCAAAAGTTTGATACGAGTCGTGGCTGCGTTGTCCTTGGTTCTGTCGAAGTTTTCCTGCAGATGGGGGTATTTCTTTTATGAATGGAGTTCACTGTTGTAAAACCATCGCCAGAGAGAATTCATTTTGAGAATTGTGGGTAATGTAGTCTATGGTGGGACTACACCTACATCCTTAAGCCTGACATTTGATAATGTGTAATGCCAATTCAGCTAATATTTGCCAGCTGGCTAGATAGACACAAACAATATGTGTCAGGTCTTTCTCAATGGCATGAGCAACTGCAAAATCTTAAGGATAGTGTTACCATTTGTGCAGTGCGCAAGCAGTTTCAACATGGCTATATGTCCTTGTTTGACCGACAACATTTTGATCTAAAAGTGACTTTGGTCTGAATTTTTTTTGCTGCTCTTTGCTTGAGGGTTGTGTTGCTCTACCTTTCTGTTTAAAATACCCCAAAAGTGTTTTGAGTTGGAGTCAGGTCAGGCCATATACTTGACCAGGTCATCATTTTTTTCTTCTTTAGAAACTCTTGTGTGATTTTGGCAGTGTGCTTTGGATCATGCTGGAATAATCCTCCTCTGCCAAGCATCTGAAGAAGTCATGTAGTCGGCCAGTATTTTGGTATATCCACAGGCATTCATGCTGCCATCTTTAAATGTCATTTCCTCAACACCTTTTGCACTCATGTAGCCTCATATAATCACACTCCCACCTCATATCATCACACACACACACACACACCTCATATCATCACACAAACACACACACACCTCATATCATCACACTCCCACCTCATATCATCATACACACACACACCTCATATCATCACACTCCCACCTCATATCATCACACTCCCACCTCTCAGCCCTCATATCATCCCACTCCCACCCCCAGTCAGGCGACATACTTGGCCAGGTCATAGTTTTCACCTTGTGCACTCATGCAACTCCTCACATCACCACCTCCGTGCTTCACTGTCAAGACTATGCATTCACTGTTGTGGTCCTGGCCAGGTTCACTGTGTGTGTGTGTGTGTGTGTGTGTGTGTGTGTGTGTGTGTGTGTGTGTGTGTGTGTGTGTGTGTGTGTGTGTGTGTGTGTGTGTGTTCAGGTTCACATCAAACATGCGGGAGCCCATCAGAGCCCAACACATTTATCTCGGTCTCATCTGACCAAAGAATGTGTTTCCAATATTCACCTTGTATTCATGTTCAAGATATGTTCATTTAGCAGTTTTGTGCTGAAGAGCAGGGATGGTTTGATATTGTCCATAGAGGTTGACAAAATGCAGAAGTATACAGTATGACTCAACAAGTTGCCTCATCAAGTTCTTTTGTTGGCACATGGATGACCAACAGAATCTTAGGCAGGTGGTCATACAGTTTTGGCTCATCAATGTATACATAACCATCATTTGTTATTGTGTCTGGTAATTGGTCTTTTCCAGATCTTCATTTCCTGTGAAATCATCAAACCATGCCTGAGAGGGGCGGACACGGCAGTCAGAAGAAGCATAGCAATGAAGGTCAGTGGTCAGTGCTGAAAGACTGCGGTAGTCAAGCCTGACAGGCATACAAGATTTATTAACATTGTGTGAGTAGGCAGTAATTATGAGTTAAGTGCATGTCTCATCAACAGTGCTTAATGAAGTCGACCTTCAGTGACTGGCCGCCCGAGACCATTTTTACTGTTACCATAGTCTGACTGTCTGCCTAGATTATTTATAGAACTTTCAGTGCTTCAGTTTCTGGGGCAGATTCTGTTAATTCCAATTCCAATTCAAAGCATTGAACACAGTATTTCAAAGGTAATTTGTGGGTGTTTACTTAAGTGCTCAAGACTCTCTTCTCTGGCCTTGAACACTTTTGACATTATGATATCCACAGATTGACCCGGGGGTTCAATGTTGGTATTCTGCTCATATCAGAGATCAAGACTTTGGTCATCTTCACAGTGTGTAAGATGGCATTTTATCACTTCTCTTCCAGGGCCAGTATTGTCTGTAGATGGTATGTTGGGTTTTGAATGGTGTGTTAGGTGTCTATGGTGTGATTGGTGTGGGTGTGCTACAGGTACTGTCTTTAAAGCATATCAGTAATACATTTGGCATGGTCTTTGCCATATAACATGTAGAGCTCCTTTCTGATTAGAGCTTGGAATGTCTAGACAGTTTTACATTTGTATTTTCTTTCCCCCAATGGTCATTTGTTCTCAGTAGTGAGTTTGGTCGAATAGGGGTGAAGGAGTATGCTGTTCATTGCAAATCTTTGATGAAACGCCAAAGTTGTTTCCTTGGTTCAAGTTAGCTGGTAGTGAGTAAGGGAACTCGGAAAGGCAGCTTAGCGAAATAATCAGTTTATTCCAACAAAGTTTTAGCCTCAGAATTTCTAACACACAGCAACAGTTACAAGTTTGGGGTTATCTTCCACTGCCGTCTCCTTTCGCCACCGCTGTCTCTGAATGGTAACATAATTCTGTATCTTTTATAGGGTTAGAGAATTAACATAATAAACAATGGCATAAAGGATAAGCCACAGATGTTCATCTCTGGGGAAGCTTCCTGAACCCTTTGGCAGGAGGAGGGGTTAAAGTGTTTGGGGTCTCTGATGTGGGTGAACTTCATGTCTTTCCATGGGGGAGTTTGAGGTCAAGGTGTGAGGTGGGGGGCAAAGGATATGGGGTGTGTGAATGCCAGGCGGGTGCCTATGCCTAGCTTGACCATGGTTATCTAAATGCTAATATGCCTCCAAACATCTTGTCGTGGCTGTTGTCAAAAGCCAACGATCAGGTCTAATGGCCCTGGCTCCAAACCCCTGGTGTGTCTGAGACTTTGTGTAGGGGATGAATTGATATGGCTTTGATATGTGAAACCCACCGATATCTAACAATCCCCCCGTCTGATCATAAATCAGTCTACATATGATCAATAAAACCTAATAAAACCATAATGAGACATAATCAGACATAATCATGATCAAACAATCAAACGTCGTTCAAGATGTAAACAAAACACGCGTTCCTATAGTGTAGTGGTAAACATCACCATGTTTTAAATCGGGTGTTTCTTGCAACCAAGATGCCAAGTTCCTGAGCTCACAGATAAAAGTGAAAAACCCTTTAATATCCTATCACAAAATCCATAGAATGTGGCTATTCATTCATAGGACAAGAACAAGCAAACTTAACACAACATTGAACATTAAAACTGCCTAAACATTAGGGTTCAGACTTCTATCATTAACCCATATCTCATAGTCAGGTCCATAACCAAAAATCATTACTAAATTCCCATCCAATCATCATATCATTGCTAAAAGTAATTATATGAATAACATAAAAGGAGCTTAGTAAATTGAATGCTATTTTATTGCCAATACATGTTGCAGCCTCTCATGTGCCCCACATTCCGTCGCGTTTCATGATCTAGACTTTTACGCTGTGGTGAAATTGCCTCAAGACACTTTATAGACCCAAAGATATGAATGAATGTCATCTTTAATGGTAGATGCTACAATTAAAAGCCATGATATATGGTTTTCCACACAGTGTCATAGTGACCTTAAATTTAAATTAAACTCATAAACTTAAATTAACTTGAAAATGTGATATGTTTGGCAGAGCTCACATTTTCCAACTATTACTTTTGAGATTTGTTTTTTAGTCCACTTGCATGCCGTTCTTTTCCCATGGACTGGTTTATTGACTGAGACCAAGTTGTGTTCTGTTTCTTATCTGATCTGTTTGAGAGGCTTGGTGAGGTCTGTGGAAGGCCTGTGCCAAATACATAAATAAACGGGGCACCACCATAAAACTTCATATCAAAAGTCATTGCAAACAATATCTCCTATTAATATTTATACAAATGTGTCGCATTTGAATGATATATATGACCACTTGCCAGAGTGATAGTGTTTGGTTGTTGTATTTTTATTATTGTTGATTTTATTGTTGTAAATTCCCATCCCTGTCTGAAATTCAATTCATTTTTTGTATCCTTTTTTTCTTTTGCAGTGGCGAAGAGGCGATGCTCCATGTCTTCTCTCAGTAGCATAATAAGCCACATGGCTACGTCCAAGCGCACTTCTCGTGGGAGCTGTACCTCCGTCAACACTTTGTGCTCAGACAATGAGCGCCCCATCAGTCTCTGCGCCTCCACCTCCTCAGCCTCTCTGCAGGACAGTCACTCCTCCTCCTCCCTCTCTCTGCCCAGTGGGGGGCTCCCCTCCTGTCAAGACTCCGACATCAGCCTGGACCTCATGCCCGTGACCATGCTGCTGCAGGACTGTGCCACTGACTCTGCCATGGGCACCTCTGTGTCAGCTGGGGGTGCCAGCCATGACGGACAAGCCTCCACTTCCTTCACGCTGGTACCTAAACTCTCCCGGATGGAGAGGGTGGCGCTGGAGATAGTGGAGACAGAGCAGGCCTACGTACGGGATCTGAAGAGCATTGTTGAAGTAAGGAATGCACGTCTATTTTAAATCCACACATAAACACATACAGTCCAGAGGATGAAACATGGTTTATAGTAGTAGGCCTTAGGTATTTAAGAAAGGCAATGTCTTGCCATTTAGTTACACTACACTAAGACACTGGTGTTACTCTTGACCATAACCTCTTTCATTCGGTCCATTTAAACAAAAAAATTCAATAATATCTCTGTTTTCTAAATGGACACCCACTGGCTGTTAGCGCAGGCTTCCAGTAAAACATGTTTTCAGTAAATGACTGTCGTTTCCCCTTTATGCTGTCGTTGGGCTGAAGTTTAGCCCTCAGGAAAGGGCTGCCTTATCTGTTGCAGGTCTTTGACACTGGCTTTGCTGTCATAGTTAAGTGTACACACTACCCAAACTGTGGCCATACAGATGTTAGCTCCCCAGATGCTTCTCCACCATTCTGAGTCGCCTTTCTCTTTTTCCAATCTTTGCGTGCACCTTTTTGTAGGACCATGCATACATTCTCACGTTTTTATGCACAACATACACCCAATTCCCTTCATGAATCTGAGCAAAGTCAAATCAGTGTAAAATCATGTGCACATGAACGTGCTTAACGTCAACTCCTACAATTATCTTTAACTGGGTCAAGAAGCACCTTCAATTGGGCGGATTAGCAGGTCCATCTTCCAGGTAAACCTTCCAGTGGAGGGCGTGCCCCTCTGGATGAACTTGAAATACTCTTGCTGTGCATTCCGGGGGTATATGAGGAGGGTCATGTCTGTTGGAAGTTTAATTAGACTAAAATACTAAATAAAACAAAGGGTAAACTAATAGATGTACAATTAATTGTATATTTTGTGTATTCACGTACTCCATTTTGCAGTTAGCACTGCTATCCACTACTTTAACACAGAATGAAGCCATCATCCAGTTAGCTCTGCTATCCACTACTTTAACAAAGAATGAAGCCATCATCCAGGCGGTTGCAGCACACCGTTTGTAAGCGTCATGCTGGAGTCTCAAATATGGAATGTCTTTTAAATGTCTTAAATGATTTAAATGTCTCTTGCTCTATCTTAATATCTAACTCAACAATTTATTTGTATCTATACTGTATATCCTCTCTCATTCTTTCTCTGCCTGTTTCTCTCTCTCTCTCTCTCTTTCTTTAACTCTATCAGTCTTTCTGCAGCTCTCTGCTCTTCTTCTACCTTCATTCTCAGTTGTCTGTCTCTGTCTCTGCATGCATTGAATTGTGTTCAAAGTTTTAATCTTTTACGCTTTATTTATTAAAATATTTTCCTGTAGATGCACTGGTATTTCCATCAGGAACTTAAAATCGATCTAGTTTGAATGTTTTTTCACACATTCTTTCGATTCCACTTTGGGACCCCCTGCCCTAGACCATCATGAATCCTGTCTGAGGAGAGGGTCACCTTGAGCAAAACCAGTTCAAAAAGAGGGAACACATCGGCCTGAGGTTGGAAGGGGAGAGAGATAGAAAGAGGGGGACAGGAGAGAAGGAAGCTGAGGCAGTGAAGGTCCGGGGTTAGATAAATTCATACAGTAAGGAGAAAACATATTGGCATATATACACTCAAGGATACAGACAACCAACATCCTCACAATCAGTTCATCTGTTGACACTTCAAGTCTGTGCCTCACCAGCTGTTCAAAATGATGTAGTTCAGGATTTGAGTTCGAGAATCTGAGAGCTGCAAGCTGTTGGTCAAAACGACATATGTAATTGTAGTGTGTCAGTGTATTTTATCAAACAAAATGAATAATTCTGAGTTATACTTTGGCTTGAAAGGACTTTCTGCATTGCACCACTTCATGGTTGGCATGACTGTATGTACCTAAGTGTGACTGTATGTACGTAAGCGTGACTGTATGTACTTGCAAAGAAATACTGGCGCTGTTGTGAACAAAATGGGAGAAAAGAGTGAGAGAATTTGTTTCCCCCTTGTTCTCGTATTGCTGCCAAATAGGACAGGAAATTGGGGGTTGGGTAAAATGTTGGCTGCCTGCTCTCTTCTGAAGCACACACACACACACACACACACACACACACACACACACACACACACACGGAGGGGAGACATGGAGAGGCCTGCTCTCTTCTGAGGCACACACACACACACACACACACACACACACACACACACACACACACGGAGGGGTGACATGGAGAGGCCTGCTCTCTTCTGAGGCACACACACACACACACACACACACACACACACACACACTCACGGAGGGAGACATGGAGAGGCCGTCGTGTTTGGTAGTCAGATTGCTTTTGCAAATTCTCACAAAGCCTTGAAATGTTCCTTCTTTCTCTTCTCTTCTCTTCTCTTCTCTTCTCCTCTCTTCTCTTCTGAATGTAATCATTATGGGCCCAAGTAGAAAAGCAGCTACTGCTATATAAATAAAATTGAATTGAATTGAATGGATTCTTTGAAAACTCCTGAACTAATTGACCCATTCCTCCCAATGTCTGCCTGCCAGTGCATATCGCCGATCTTAATACAATTTGATATCCACATCCTGGCACATAGAAGCTACATAGAGCATTTCAAACAAATCAGTGGCCTTCCAACAAGCTGCAGTGTGTTCTCCACCGTAGCCCTGCCATGGTTTGGTCCATCTTCAAAACTCTTCTTGCCTGTAAATCCTTACATAATAATAATAATAATAATAATAATGGATTTTATTTGTATAGCACACTTTAAAATACAAAGAAATCTCAAGGTGCTTAACATAGTATAGACAGTCACAACAACAATAATACAAAGTAATAGAAGTGCTAATGAAGTGCAGAAAATAGGATAATATAATATACCAAAAAAGATAATAAATGAATTTAAAATAATTAATAAGATTATAATGAGATCGAATAATATGTATTAAAAACAGAGTAATTTTGGACAGAGCAATTAAAACAATGCATTCTAAAAACAACACAGAAAATAAACTAAAACAAAGACCAGGACTTTAGGTGAAGGCAGAGATAAATAAATGGGTTTTGAGGTGTGATTTAAAAGCAGTGAGGGATTCTAAGGCCCTAATGTTCTCCGGGAGCATGACATCAAATTCTAGTTCTCGTCTTTCACCTGGTGAAGTGGTGGAATTATTCCAACTTTGGCCATTTGGTGGGCTTTGCACATTATGCTTATGCTACCATCACCACCTGTGGCTATATTTATTACTACTTTTACTTTACCGCCTTCTGTGGCAACTCCATAACTAAGGTGAAGGTTAAGGTTCAAAGTGTAGGTATTTAGCAAAAGCTTTAATCCATTAATAAAAATAATAATAATGTAGTCACAAGCACCAATCATCGGTATCCAAGCAGAATCGCACAAATGGCAGCAAAACAACAGAAATAGAAGATGCCAAGGCTTTCTCTAGAGCAGGCCAAATCAGGGAGCTCATTCCACCATGAAGGGTGCTTTCTCTAGAGCAGGCCAAATCAGGGAGCTCATTCCACCATGAAGGGTGCTTTCTCTAGAGCAGGCCAAATCAGGGAGCTCATTCCACCATGAAGGGTGCTTTCTCTAGAGCAGGCCAAATCAGGGAGCTCATTCCACCATGAAGGGTGCTTTCTCTAGAGCAGGCCAAATCAGGGAGGTCATTCCACCATGAAGGCAGAGACAAGCTTCAAGAGTTGATCCAGCGGCTGACTTGTGTGCCAGAGTTAGAGAGTTGAATTCCATGTAAGGTATCTTTACTTTTACTCAAGTATGGCTTTTGGGTACTTTATACACCACTGCTATTACTACTAGTACTACTACTAGTAGTAGACGAGTTGAGGGCCTCTTCAATTAATGATGCAGCCTCATGCAGCGGCTGGGGGTATGTCTTCTGGGACATTCTGGTATCTTGATTTTTCTAAATTAAATCTGGCGCTTGGCATCTATACCCGCCAAAATTCGGTATCCCTCTCGATCGAAGAGAGCTTGATCGACTGGTTGAGCCTGCCTGGTGTGTAATACTGTTCATTCACCAATCAGAGGGTTTAACCCGCCCCCTGACTTGGTGACGGGGGACGACAGATTTATTTTGCTGCAGCAAGTTACACCGTGGATAAATGTAAGTATAAATAAATAAATGTAAGTATAAATAAATAAATGTGAACACATGAAAACGTAAATATATATATATATACACACGAGTACATGTAACATTTATATATTTAGTGTCTCATTTTATTCATTTTGTTATCTAATTATGTATTTATCCAAGTATTTAACCATTCATTTATTTATTTATGTATTTATTTATTTATTTAGTTATGGCCCCGATAATCCTCCATATTTCAAGACTGACTGCGCTCAAAACTAAATACCGCAACCGCGCACAGATCGAGGATGTTTGTCAAACATTGCCCCAAGATTTGAGGACCTTTGCAGTGCAAAGCAGGCTCATGTCTCACATTGACAGACCTGTAGGATTTTTTTTGTAAAGATCACAAGAGGCCCATAATAATAACAATATCCTAATGATAGCAATAATAACACTTATTATTATTATTATGATAATAATAATAATACAATAATAATAATTGGTCGATAATCATTAATTATAATAATAATAACATAATGATGGTGATAATAATGAATAGCCTACTAATAGGCCTACTATTACTGATAATAATAATAACAATAATACAAATAATAATAAATAGTTATAATAATTGTCTGTATGGGCCTAACAATAACAATAGCCTAACCTTGACATGTCAGGCCTATCAATAACAATATGCTATCTACGGTATCTATCTATCTATCTATATATATATATATATGGTGGTGTAGTTGAGGGCGGTGGCGGCGGGCCGCGAGCGGCGCGGGGGGGGGGCCCAACTACCCCTAACCAGCTTTGGGGGGGCCCAGCTTGCAAAAGTTTGAGAACCCCTGCTCTAGACCAAATTGTGGTGTAATTTGGGGTGAAGAATGCTGTTG
Organism: Clupea harengus; assembly: GCF_900700415.2. NCBI lineage: Eukaryota > Metazoa > Chordata > Actinopteri > Clupeiformes > Clupeidae > Clupea > Clupea harengus. Next base: position 9,362,137 of record NC_045160.1, on the reverse strand, counting down.
GGTATCATCCGCATAGCAATGGGAAGAGAATCACACAGACAAGAGGAGCACTGACCTCAGCACTGCTTTCTTATTGAAGACTGGGGACAGCTGGAGGCGTGGCCTTGGGCTTAAGCACTGGCATATAGGCTGCTCCTGTGTTTCTATGAATTACTTTTAACACCAGGGAGATTCAAAATGCTCATCCCCACTTCCGTTTTTATAGTAGACCACAAAAGGAAGGATAGTGGCGTGTCTGTTGTCCCAATGCCATAATGCATGGACTGCGTTCTGCATTATGAAATCCAATATAACAATAGCCTCGTTTGGTTGAATGTCTTGTTTCCACTTAGCCAGGATTTAATCACTTATGTTTTGCAATAAAATGGTCACTCATGGCAACTGGTGCTGATGTGTTGTAGGTTGGTACGATCAGTTGTAATCTACTGCTTGTACTGCACTGTTGTAGATGAAATGTCACTGACATCAGATTTTCCACATCATTCTGCAGAGCTTCATTCCCTGTGCAAGCATACATACCTTTTCATTTGTTGAACGTAGAAGTTTTGCCATCAAGTATTTTGAAGTTTTTTTGAACATCTGGAAATAAAGGCAGAGCATCAGTGTGGGTCAATCAGTACCGTCCTCACGCAGGGCACCAAAAGAATGTTGGTACAATGTCCCAGCCTCACATGGGAGCACCAGGATAATGTAGGTACCTTACCTTGTGGGCAGGCGCCGGATAAATGTGGGTGCAATTGTGTGTAAATAGTAATACCGTCTTCACAAGGGCCACCAAGACACATCGGTACTATCCTGACAGCAGCACCAATATGTTGGTAATCTCACCCGATTGGACAGGCATCAACCATTCAACACAGAACACAGAACTACATAATGCATATCCTGGATGGCTAGTGGGAAAGACACAGGTGTTTATATGTCTTTCACATGACCATATGCTATCAAAATGTATTTGAGGTTGGTACCAAATAAAACCATACCTCAATTGTTGCATTGTGTTACTTTAACATAAGAAGCTGCAAGATCCAACAGCAGAGGTTGGATCATCTCGCATTTAAAAATCAAAACTGTCAGAGCTGAGACTGTATGTCTGTAATGTGTCAAAGATGGAAATAAACCAGAGAATGATACAGTTACGAGTTTATGCAGTGGTTTATCAAAAATATGTCCAAAATGAAACTCCCGAAACTAAAATACAACTATTAATGTACAGACTTGAAGTCATGAAGAGCACCAGGTGCAGTGAAGTGATGAGACTGTGGGAGAAATAGGCTCACAGCCTTGATGAAATATGTCTCCCCTATGCAATCAGAAACTACACATCCTAACCATTATGGCTTAAACAGATGCACTTCAATGTACAGTCAGTGTATATACAAGTGTCTGTGTGTGTGTGTCTGTGTGTGTGTGTCTCTGTGTGTGTGTGTCTCTCTCTGTGTGTGTCTGTGTGTGTCTCTCTGCGTGTGTGTGTGTGTGTCTGTGTGTGTGTGTGTGTGTGTGTGTGTGTGTGTCTCTCTCTCTCTCTCTCTCTGTGTGTGTGTGTGTGTGTGTGTGTGTGTGTCTCTGTGTGTGTGTGTGTGTGTGTGTGTTTGTGTGTGTGTCTCTCTCTCTCTCTGTGTGTGTGTGTGTGTGTGTGTGTGTGTGTATGTGTGTGTGTGTGTGTGTATGTGTGTGTGTGTGTATGTGTGTATGTGTGTGTGTGTGTATGTGTGTGTCTGTGTGTGTGTGTGTGTATGTGTGTGTCTGTGTGTGTGTGTGTGTGTGTGTGTGTGTATGTGTGTGTGTCTCTGTATGTGTGTGTGTGTGTGTGTGTCTCTGTGTGTGTGTGTGTGTGTGGTGAGAGAGAGAGAGAGAGAGAGAGAGAGAGAGAGAGAGAGAGAGTGTGTGAGCACAAGGTGCAGCGGAGGGAAATAAACTCCACTCACCGCCTATTACTCTCTCCTCAGTGTGCTGTGGTTCATTGTGCAAACATATATACATTTCTATGTACATTTTTGTAAGACAAGGAGGATCTCTCCTCTCTCCCCCTTTTCTCTCCTTTTCTCCTTTACCCCTCCTGTGCCTTTAGTTCCTGTCAACTCCGCTTCTCGCCTCTCCCCCTCTCTTCTCTGCTCAAGCGACGCCTCTCTGTCTCTCGCCAGGGCCTCCCTCTCTCGCTCCATCTCCCTGATGACCTCAACTAGGTCAGGAAGAGCCATGCGCTTCCTTTTCCTCGAGGCCCTGCCTTGTAGGTCGCACTCCACCACAAATGCTCTGCAGCAAAACAAGCGAGGACATGTACACAAGCTATGTTATTAGACAAGCAAATCACACATTTCACAGCATAATAACAAAGTTGTAAATCTAAATATCCTTTCATGTCGAACTTCCCACCTGCAGGCTGCTTGGGGATGGTGGGCATCTATGCCTGAGCAAAGCTATTCACCTCATGATCCCAGTTCAAACCAGTTCAAACCAGTTCAGAACTCTGTACAGGCCTGCTACTACAGCAGGCATGGAGGCTGCCAATGGAGATGACAAAAACACTCTTGCAGACGTGAGGAATGTATTGTATGACTGACTTGTCCAACAGAAAGAAGGCCAGATCGGCATCTGACTTCTCTTCTTCTCTTCTTGGCATCCTTCTGTCTCTTTGAGCTCTGACCAATGAGTAAGAGCCAGTCTGAGACTGACTTTTGTTCAGTCTCTTGCTTGATAAAGCAATGGCTGTAGAAGTGGGTTAACTCTTATGTTGTGCAGAGTTCTAATTGCATGTTGAATGTAATACGGTGATGATCTGAAAGGAGAGTATTTTGAGGTAGAACTATAGGGTGATCATTTTCTAACCCATATGTTAATACAAGGTCAATGATACGGTTGCAGCAATGAGTTGGTGTGTGTCCATGTTGGGAAAACCCAGTAGGGTCTATTAATGACTCGGATAAAAAATCAGTGTAGGAGCCAGATGGTCTGTATAGTGTCACAAGAGTAACTGGATGGATGGTTTTCCAGTTTGGGTGTGTAAGATTAAGTACAATAACTTAAAATGATTTAAATTAAAATTCAGGTCTTGAGGAAGTTCCTAAATTGGCATGGAAAATTGTTGCTCCTGCGCGTCCTGTACTGCGGGACAGTACAGTTTAACACTTTCAGTGAGACTAGATTAAAAAGAATGAGTGAAGCGTCATATTGTTCTAGTGTAGAACATGATGTCATGAGGTTGGTTGGCTTGGAAATTCTACATTTGATTATGTTAGCTAACTAGTGACAGCACTGACGATGGAAAATAAGAAAAGCCAAACGAAGAAGCGATGCAATATTTTGTATTGCCCCTGGCTGCGGCAATTCATTTTATAGAGTCAAAAACCAAAGAAAGGTTGTGCACTTTCATACTTCTTCAGCGGCAGGCGGTTCAGTGTTGGCTAGCTGCACTAAAACGAGAGAATAGTCCAGTTAGCCGTGATACTACAGTTTGTAGCAAACTCTTTGTAAGCAAGGACTATCAGGAGAAGAGGGTTTTTCAGTCAGGCGTACTGGTGGTTCGCCTGACGGACACGCTGAAGTCTCAGGCTGCTCGCTCTGTCTTTGACATTTCCTCTAAAAAATAAGAAGGTGGGTTTACAGACCATCTGACCCAGTCTACTACCAAAGAAGTAGCTGTGCGCCATGAAGAAAGAGCCCAGCGGCGCGCCCTTCTGGCAGAGCAGAGAGGTACGACCGGCAAGCTCGAGATGACCAGAAAATCCAATCATCACTGTCTTTGATACCGTTATGATTGTATTTTTTTACAGTGACCTCAGGGTTATGGTACGTCATTTTTTGTCAAAGCACAGCCATCCAGTTCACAAGATAATGAGTAGATAATATGATATGTGCACCCCACCACAACTAAAGCAAGTTCAACATCCCAGCTTTCTTACCATGGCCGGATAGGGCTGAGTCAGATCTCGTATTTTGGTAGCCTTTTCCATCGCACACCCCCGCCTTCACTTCATTTCTCCTGCCTTACTGGAGACATTGGTATTAACAAGCTCTCTGATTGGCAATGTCACTTTGGCCTTCAGCCATTTTCTTCAATAAGGTGCACTACACACCTCTACATACCTCGGCCCTCACACCACATTACAGTAAACATTTAAAGACTGAGTGATGCTACACACTGAAATAAAACATGGCATGTTAAGGGCAAATGTTTTCAAAAGTATAACCACACCACTTTTTTTTAACTTTAGCATACCAATACATCCCATGCAATTCTCTAGGTGCTCCCTGCAGCCTGTTCTTCTTCCAGTTTCCACTCAAAGACTAATGATTTGTGATTGACTTCCATTTGTCCATAGAGTACTCACAAAACTAAGCAGGCACAATCGAGGCACTATGAACTAGGCACCAAAACTAGGTGTTCTCAACACGCATCTCCACACTCTTTGCACTTGACCTCACAGCAGGTAAGTGTTCTTTCTCTCATGCCTCTCCAATCTTTCTCAATGCTTCTTTCATCTCTCTTGCCGCTAAGCAATGAGGCACCCTTTAAATAAGGCAGCCCATTGGGCTAAAATTGGTCCAATTAGATCCAGGGTGAGCCCGGACCCAACCATTGTAGAGGGGGAGACCAAGTCTCTTGCAGGGCATCATGAGTGAAAACTCCCTTTTTTTCTTGCCACAGTGAGAAGGGGGGGATTTCACCTTCTCACAGCACCAATCAAAGATTTGGGACATGGCAGAGGGAAACCTTCACAATACAAAAATAAAATTATTTGTCGGTAGGTTACAATCTTATAGGGAATGGAGCTTATCCTCCACAATCTGTGTTAGAGGCATAGGGAGCCATTCAATGAAGAGTGGAATGAACAAATGACAGACAACAGAGAGAATGAGAGAACAGAGAGAATGTTGACCTGAACTGTCAAGGAGAGGGATATGGTGGTGTAGGATTGAACCCTACAATATTCCTCTTCAAAAACTATCAAAAAAATCAAATTGGACTAATTTGTTTTATTTATAAAACTCATTTGTAACTGATTTGTTTAATTATATTTATCTATAGTAATATAGCCGCGAGCGGTGGTCAGTGATCTGTGTTATCAGACAATGCACTTACATCTCTGATGTGTCAGCCTATTTCTTGAATGTGTAGGCATTGGAAGCACTATCTTCCTGTTTCCACATGGTGGCACTGTAATATAGGCACAGTTCACATGCAGATGGCTTACACCGCGTTCAATGTGTTCATATCGGCACAGCTCTATTTGAGTTAAGCACGTGAAAGGCCTCCTGACAATGCTGAGTTAGCAACACCGCTAACATGCGCGGCATAAAGAAACGTGGCACGGCCCCTTCACTAGAAGGCTTTAAAGGCTAATGTCAGTGTACATCACAAAGGAAAGCCAAGGAATTACAACAGAAATATATTGTAACTGCGACATCTTCAAGCCATTTTCAAAACTCTCTTTATAACTTCATAACTCCTACAAGTTTGAAACACCACCTTGATGGTGCTGAACAACTATTGAAGCTCACATATTGTAATGAACATTAAAGGTCACATATTGTAATGAACATTGAAGGTCAGGTCACATATTGTAATGAACATTGAAGGTCACATATTGTTATGGACATTGAAGGTGACATATTGTTATGAACATTGAAGGTCAGGTCACATATTGTTATGAACATTGAAGCTGACATATTGTTATGAACATTGAAGGTCACATATTGTTATGAACATTGTTGTATGTCTGAAGTAGCTTATTTCCTAACATTTCTCACCTACACAACAAAACCACAAAATATGCTCAACCCACTTGCTGTGGTATTGACAAGTAATGTGTGTCTTTAGGCAATTTAGACATCAGTGTAATGATTCTAAATAAAACTGGAAGAAAAAGGAGAACCTTTAGACATGCATTTCATTATGCTCAATAACGGCACACTAACACATCTTTAGACATGCATTTCATTATGGATGGATGGATGGATGGATGGATGGATGAATTTATTGTCATTGCACAGAGTACAACGAAATGCAAAGAGAGGATGAAAGATTACAGCATAACATGAGGGGAGAGAGGAGAGAAAAAAAGACAACCCCCAGACTATGCTCCTAGAGGACTACAGTGTGGGAGCATAAAAAAAACACCTCAGCACATACATTTTAAACATGACTTGCAATGGGGAGGGGGGGGGGGGGTGGAAGTAAGCCAAAGACTGGGTGATCTAAGCCCAGCCAGTGGGGGGAAGAAGGTAAGCCAGCACAGACAAGCAGCCAGCTGGCCCAGCAGCCCGTTGAGGCGCCAGTCACAGACCCTGTCCTGTCATACTGGGGGGTACGAAGCAGACGAGGCGAAGGCGTGGGATGGGGGGTGGGGGGAGTGGATGCATATCTGTGTGTAGTATGTACGTGTATATGTATGCAAAGTTCATGTATGTATGTAAAGTTCATGCAAAGTTCGTGTATGAGTAGGCCTGGGTTGTTCCTTCCCCCAGGCCACAATCGGACAGATTCTCAGTTCGCAAGATTGTCGTTGCCATGGAGACAGCCTTGAAAGGGTCCTGGACAGAGACAACAATCCAAAGGTGTCTGTGGAAAGGGGGAAGGGAATGAGAGAGAGTCTCACTGCAGCAATCTTCAGGGGAGTTGTTTTCCAGCAACGGCCTTAGCCAAGGCCCGTTCCAGTTGAGGGAGCCGAAAGCAGATAAGATTGGGATTGTTTGGTCTTGCAAGTAGCTGCATTCAATTTGCGCCGCTACTCTTGAGACCTTTTATCCCATTTTAGTAACAGGTCTTCAATTCGATCCAATTTCATTTGCATAGCCGTGAACATCTCCTTGTTGTTATCAATCTGATCAATCTGGCGGTTTGAAGCCACAGTCTGAGTGCCCACAACTCTACCCAGCGCATCAATCATTTCGGGCAGCCTTAGGGGGCTAATGACAGCTGTCGCCGTTTCCTTAATTTTCCGATAAATCAGGGTAGCGCCTAATCCAAACAGCAGAAATCCTGTAATCATAGTTCCGAATAGGTAGATGTCTTCAACGTCCTCCACGGAAAGGGCTGCTAGGCACACAACACGCCACTGCTCCCACATGTAGCCAGCTGCGAACGTCCCGGGAGGACAGACAGGTTCCCCCGAACCCGAGCTTCTCGTTGAGAAGATGGTGTCAATTTGCATTGAGAAACCAAGTGATCAAATCCATGGTTTTTAGTTCGAAGAGCGATGCGGAGAGAGTCTCTCAAGTATAGCAATATGCTCAATAACGGCACACTAACACATCTTTAGACATGCATTTCATTATGCTCAATGACGGCACACTAACACATCTTTAGACATGCATTTCATTATGCTCAATGAGGGCACACTAACACATCTTTAGACATGCATTTCATTATGCTCAATAACGACACACTAACACATCTTTAGACATGCATTTCATTATGCTCAATAACGGCACACTAACACATCTTTAGACATGCATTTCATTATGCTCGATGATGGCACACTAACACATCTTTAGACATGCATTTCATTATGCTCGATGATGGCACACTAACACATCTTTAGACATGCATTTCATTATGCTCAATGAGGGTACACACACATCTTTAGACAACACCTGATCATGTAACCTGCAATAGTACCACAACCACTTGGATGCCTCTGACAATTTTTCTTTCCTCCCATGTATGATGCTAAAATGCATGTAATATGTAATAATCCTGTGAACTTTGACCTTCATCATGTGATGCATCATGTGATGCAACTCTGATGTGCCGTGTATTACATGCATCATTTCACATGTCACTGTCATGACCACGCTTACATCACACAACATGACAGTTGTTCTTGATTGCTAACGAACTATAACTGGTTCCCTCAGCAAGAAAACCTATAAACATCGAAGCTATCTCTCCGTGAGAATGAAATGTGCTTGGAGGTATTTTTCTTTGGCTTCTCTGTTTTTGTCCTCCACTTTGTAGACACTCCACTTTTTCTCTAAAAATGAAAAACAATTGAAAATATATAATTTTGAATGCAGTTTTCATCTAACTATAGAAGTTAATTGTTGTTTCAAACTTCTCTTATTTGTAATGTGTTGGTAGAGTTGTATCACATTGTAGTCTGTTAAGTACATAGTTGAAAACATTAAAAAAATCTAAAAATGTGAACAATAAATCTTTGCTTTGTGTCATTTCCACTAAGGCAGTTAACTAGATTTGTCAATAGCAACATGTATTAAGTTGTTTGTTCTTGTTTTTTCTCTCTAGGATTACTTGGGGTGTATTCATGGTAGAACTCACTTGCCCCTTAAGTCAGATGAGGTCAGCACACTTTTTTGCAACATCGAGGACATCTATGAGTTCAGCAGGTAGGTGTTTGCAACCATTTGTGTTTTGTCTCTACTTTTCTCATGCCTGGAATTGCCGCACTCTGTCCATTAACACAAACTTTTATTACATGGCCATATGGCCCTCCTATAACAATCATAGTACTCTTACATATTCCTGAAGATCAACTGTCTACTCATCAGTATTTTCCTCTTGCAGAGAACTGCTGGACGACTTGGAGCACAGTGCAAGTGCTGCTGCCATTGCAGAATGCTTTGTGCGGAGGGTAGGTCCATCATTTTGTCCGGTCCACTTTTGGAGATTTGTGTGGAATCATGTCAGATTTGGCTTTTCTTCTCTGCTTTTTTGGGTTGTTCCAATGCAAACAATAGAAATCAACATGTGAATACCAAAGCATTTGTAATTGCAACAATTTTCTCTGAGAATTGGTACATTATCTGACAGAACTGCAGGGGTGCCAATATTTTTGTCCATGACTGTATAACCTAAATAAAGTTCTGATGTAATTCAAATGTGGTGATACCATCAATCAGAAACAAACAGAAAACTACAGTTAAACCGTTACCGTTACAAAGTAGTTACTTAGTTGCTAATGTTAGTCATTACTCATTAGCTCAACATCATATTATTAATCAATATTCATTAATAGTGCTGTTTCCATCTGGATATCAGCATTCAAACATTTTAGTCATACACAGGAAAATATGTGTAAATTCCTTGTGCTATTGGTTGGGACCCTCCCACAGCAGCCAATCCTCGCACTGTCACATGCAAGAAGTCATACTCAAGTATTAGGACAGAACAGGGTGCACTACAACTATGAAACAATACTCAACAACAACAAAGACGCCATCATAATCATTTCACTTGGGTTGTCAAGTGGACACCTTCCTTCGTCAGTGTTTTGTTGAGTTAGGCCCATTCACAACTAGCCTGGCTGCCAGCCGAACTTAGCCTCGCCCACAACATTTGAGGTCGGGAAGTTCGGTCTGGCATTGCTCCGTTGGGGAGAAACTATGCCCGAACAAAAAGCTGTTCGTACCAATCAAATTGTCAGGGCGGGCTTTATACGATGATGGACAGATAATAATGATAATAATAAAACTTTATTTATATAGCACCTTTCATGCAAAAGAATGCAGCTCAAAGTGCTTTACAGCAAATACATAATATGCACAAAGAAATTACATGCACATAAAAATAGACATCAAAGATACATAACTCAGATATAGTGCAAAAAAAATTAAATTGTAATTATAATTATAGAGATATATTTAATCTAACCCCTTAATATCACCAGTAGAGATTTAAATTAAATTAAATTAAATTAAATTAAAAGTATTTATATATATATATAGTGCGAAGTGGTAGCTAATTAAAGGCTAATGTGAAGAGGTACGTTTTTAGTTTTCTTTTAAAGATGTTAAGCGAGCTGGCTTCCCTGATGTCTATAGGCAGTATGTTCCATAGCACTGGGGCGTAATTGACAAATGCTGCGTCCCCGATTTTCTTACGGCTTTTGCTGGGAACCTCCAATAAACCAGCATTCGATGATCGCAGTGTTCTTGAGGGCAAGTATTTGACTAGGGAGTTTGCAATGTAACTTGGTCCTAGCCCATTAAGGGCTTTGTATATTAGGAGAAGGACCTTAAAGTCAATTCTAAAAGTTACTGGAAGCCAGTGCAGAGCAGCTAAAACTGGACTAATGTGCTCTCTCCTCTTGGTTCTGGTTAATAGCTGAGCTGCAGAGTTTTGAATGAGCTGAAGTCTCTCAGTTGTTTTTTTGGGAGGCCAGTAAGGATTGCATTACAATAATCAAGACGGCTTGAAATAAAGGCATGAATCAGTTTTTCAGCATCTTCTTGATTTATAAATGGCAGGACTTTAGCTATGTTTTTAAGGTGGAAAAATGATGTTTTCGTCACCTTGTTAATGTGAGACTTGAAGCTTAAATCTGAATCTAAAATAACACCAAGACTTTTAACCGATTTAATCAAGGGAGTTAATTTCCCCAAATTATTAAACAGCATTTCTCTTTTTGTTTTAGGGCCGACTAGTAGGATCTCAGTTTTGTCCTCGTTTAACTTTAAGAAATTATTGCTCATCCACTTATTTATCGCCAAAAGACAGGTAGTAATGGAGTTTATTGCTGCAGCATCATTTGGCTCAGCAGAGATGTACAGTTGCGTGTCATCAGCATAACTATGGAAACATACATTGTGTTCTCTAATGATGTCCCCAAGTGGCAGCATGTACAGTGAGAATAATAATGGACCAAGGCAGCTCCCTTGTGCAACCCCAAAGCAGATATCATGTTTCTTAGACACATGATCTCCAAGCCTGATATAAAACTTTCTCCCTTTGATGTATGTTCTGAACCAGTCAGAATACAGAGTCAGAAAGCCCAACTAACTTTTCAAGACGATGAATTAGGATGTCATGATCAATAGTACCAAATGCTGCACTTAGGTCTAAGAGGACCAGGATTGAGACCTTATTTGCATCCAAATTTAGTCTGAGGTCGCTGATTACTTTAGTAAGAGCAGTTTCAGTGCTGTGGCATGTTCTAAAGCCTGATTGAAATTTCTCCAGGATATTGTTTTCTTTGAGAAAGGAGTTTATTTGCACTGAAACTATCTTTTCAAGTACTTTACTAATGAATGGAAGATTGGAAATCGGCCTATAGTTGATCAGTGCATTACCATCTAGGTTGGTTTCTTTTAGTAAGGGTTTTACAACAGCTGTTTTGAAGGCATCTGGGAAGATGCCAGTTTGAAGAGATGTATTTATAATCTTCAGGACATGACTTGAAACACTGTCAAACACCCGCTTAAAAAATGCTGTAGGTACAGGATCAATACATGAGGTGGAGGAATTGCACTCAGTGACAGTCTTACAAAGATCCACCAATGTGATGCAGGTGATCAATTAACAATTTGGTAACTCCAAAATTAATTTTCAATACAAAGCTGCAGTACTTAGACAACATGGCACCCCAAGTCATTCCCTAACTATTTATTCAAGACTTTCCCAAAATTCTCCACTTCTGAAATAGCAGCTTCACACACAAAGGCCATCTTTGGCAAAAGCCCAAAATACAAGCACCACAATTTCAGTTTACCAAGTAAGAAGGTCTTATCATATTATTATTCTCTATTAATAATCACCTCACCATCAATATAAAACCTCTCTTCCACCAGTGTTCCCTTACTGAGAGAAATACATCTTTATTTGCTTGGTTTCACTTTCACCCTTGGTCCTTTCAGACTGTCATTCAACTTGGCTAACAGCCGACGGGTACATGGAGGAGTTGTTGTCAGCGTTGTCATGTCATCCATATAAGCTCGGATGGGAGGTATCCTGGTGCAGCCTGGCAGCCTTTCACCACCAACAACCCATTTAGCCTTACAGTATATTTACCTCCATTGGCATGTTGAAAGCAAATGGTGAAATGATACAACCAGCCCTAATGCCAGTCTCCAAATGCTGTCAGGATGTGGTGTAGTTACTTGTGTTAAAACACAACTGAATATCCTCAAAAATACCCTGACTAACGCTGAAATCCTGCCTGCTGCCATCACCATGAGCTTCCATAGATATTTCAGAAGTTTAATACTTGGATTTTGCCTCCATGGAGATTTATTTTTTATTGGTGACTGTTTTAATTTTTACAGGAGCAATGTCATCCATCAAATGTATTATGCTAATATTTCAAATTTAAATAATTTAGCCAAAAATCATACAGTTAACTTGGAGTCCTTGAAAGTGCATGCTTAAAACAGTAATATGTATTTACTTGGTCTAAGATTAGCAAGCTAACTACCTAAAAACAATAAAAACAACTTACAAGCACCACCAAAAAACCTTGTTAACATTTGAACTGACGTCTTTTGTACGTAGTACGAAGCTTGAACGACTGGTATGTTTTTCTCTTCCTCATATGACCAAAATTAATTTGAATATGATACTAAAAGTAGTTGCTTTTAAAAACATACATACAATTGTTGCAAGGTGTTGCTTTAAAGAGAGCACCAATGTGTTCATTCATGACTTGTCTTTTTTTAGGTTGAATTTAGAATTCAGGACATACATTTCATTCACGGTCCTTACTCACCTTGTTTTGGTTGAACCTGAAATAATATTTCTAAAATTTCCTAATATGTTTTGAGTTTTAGCACGGTTTATAAACCCTTAGGGATTATTCACTTTGCTCCGGATATGGAATATTAGTGGTGTTTGATGGGTTTATACGCTGTTTACTGGGCCTAATTTTTGTATCAACTTGCTTAAAGGAGCTATAGTCATTTTATTAAAATTGTATTAATATCTAAAAATAGAATACAATTACATATTTCTTATGTAATCTACTGAACGCAAGGGTACCTGAACTTGATTGCTATTCCTGTACATCATATTCCTGTACACACCAGTAATGTTGTTGTTGTTGTTTACTTTCTTTAAGAGTGAAGCCTTCGATATTTATACCATCTACTGCATGAACTATCCCAAGTAAGTGTTATTATCCTCTTTGATTAACTATTTGCAACATTTTATTAAAACATTTAAAAAGGGACATTTCTTGATGACCATGAGCTGGCAACCTTATTAATGTCAGCAGTAAAGCTGTGGTGACACTAGGAATAATGATGAGAGGTTGGTTCAGATACATCTGTGGCCTTTTTCCATTTAACACTTGGGCCAGCCAAGGCTTTTCCTTGGGCTTAAGTACCATGAAATAAACAGTAGAAAAGCCTTGATCTTTTGTTGCCATTAGGAGTTGTTATATTGGGGACATTTGCAAACAAAGAACATTAACGCTATAAACTTCTAAACAGTCCTTAGCAATGGTTGCACAAGTACACGTAAAATAAATTAAAGTGACATTTAAACATGCCATTGTTGGAAGCAGTGTCCTTGATTCTTTTGCAAAGTTTTGATTTGTTTGAAAGTGGCTTTGCACACATACACATATTATTTGGCTTCTCTCCCAGTGCTGTGGCGGTTTTGAAGGACTGCATGAAGAATGTCAACCTGGTACAGTTCTTTCAGGAGCGGCAGTCCACTCTGAATCACTTCCTGCCCTTGGAGACGTATCTGTTGAAGCCTGTGCAAAGGATCCTCAAGTACCACCTCCTTCTGCAGGTGAGCTGAGATGTGTTGTGTTGGTGGAAGGGTAAGGTGACAATATATTTCATTTTCCATGTTAATTGTAATACATGTGTTTTCTATGTGCATCGTGTTTACTTGTTGACATTACATTCACAAGAAATGAGATGACCCAATGATTGATTCAGGCTTCTACTCCCCTGGTTGGTTCTGCTGGGGTTCTGGGGTTCTGGGGTTCATCAACTGCAACCAGTAAAGTTTGTTCCCTTTGTCTACAGTCAGAACAATTCTGTTCTATGAGGAATTTTGCACAACTGTTTCTACTGAACTTATAGTTTATTTTGTCGGCCATAGCCACGGCGTACACTCGTTCTTTTGCAACACAAAACCAACCCCAAATCTCCCACCAGAACCCCCAAAGGGGTGACACTCCAACATGGCCCAGGTAACAGAGCCTGTATTAAACATTACACACATTAACCTGCACAACACAACATTCATGAACTTAGACACACTACAGTACATGAGACCATTCTCCTGCATCACTACATCATATGTAGCCTATTGGGGAAAGGAGCGAAATTACTTCCCATTTCTATTTCAGAACTTTCTATTTTTCCGTTATTGGGCCAAACACGGCCAAGCTAGTGCGTGCTAAGGCCAGTTGTGTCCCCATTGTCACTTCCGGGGCATGATCATGCGTCTCTGGGCTTCCTCAGGGCATGATCGTGCGTCTCTGGGCTTCCTCAGGGCATGATCGTGCGTCTCTGGGCTTCCTCAGGGTATGAGCGTGCTTCTCTGGGCTTCCTCAGGGTATGAGCGTGCTTCTCTGGGCTTCCTCAGGACATGATCGTGCGTCTCTGGGCTTCCTCAGGGTATGATCGTGCTTCTCTGGGCTTCCTCAGGGCTTGAGCCAGGTGCTTTTTGTCCGATGATACCCTTGGGCTAAGCAGGGCTAACTCGTGCTTGAGGCATGTCAAGGTGAAAGGCGGGGTTAGTGGAGTCCCCCTCAGATTTTCTCTAAATATTTATCATTTACAAGTTACCTGTACTCCTCTTAATTCATTTCAATTAAATTAAATTAACAGTTGGTCAGTTATGGACTGTAATTCGTGCCAAAATTCGTTTGGGACATTTATAGAGTGTAATTTGTGTCAAAATGTACTTTTGCATGTAGTGTATACAACAAATAGATATTATATAATAATAATAATAATAATAATAATAATATATAATACTAGCCTTCTGTAAAATAGTAGTCTCTCTTCTCATTTTCATTGGCTTTGTTATTGTCTTGGCTGTGTGGTGATGTGTGATGGGGAGGGGTGTTAACAATTGCATGGATGAAGGCCATTAGTCGTCCCATTAATGCCTTTTAATACTACAATGACAGGGTTATAAATGTTAGATAGACATTTATTTGTTCATATGAATGGAGTGCTTAAGAGCTTTAATGCTTATAGCATACCCAAGACTTTAGAGAGTTATCTCAAGTGACCAAAACAGTTCGTCATTGTGGTTCAGTATATGTTTTCAGTATGTTTCACAAGTGATTATTTCATACATATTTCATTATTTCATACAATTACATGCATACTTCTTACGTATTATTGTACCTAAGCGTCTACAGAATTCAAACAAATAAATGTGACTTCGGAACCACTGTTTAAAGTTGTTTATATTTTCATAAATATCACAGCATGTCAGAACCACAAAAGTGCCTGAATTTAGCCTTGGTCTCCTGGGGTTACAAGGCCACCATCTTGTTTGCTGCGGTGAATAATTACTTTTGCCACAAGTGATCTGTTTTGCCAGTTGAAAGATGATATCATCTTATGTATCCCTTTAATGAATGATTCACGGAAAACAAAAGGTAGACAAAGAGACAAACATTCATTTTGATAGTCTGTATTCTTTCCATAAGAGACAGAGGTAAACTATTCCATCTGTTGAGATCAGCCTGGACTTGATTGATGAGTTTTGTTAAGTTGTTTTCCTTGTGTGATGTGACATGTTGACTCCAAAGTACCGACTACTACTAGTCCTCTGAGACATGAGTGTTAACTTAACTGTGCCTCGATAGAAGGGATCAAAGACTACTACTAGTCCTCTGAGACCATGAGTGTCATCTTTACTGTGCCTCAATAGAAGGGATCAAAGACTACTACTAGTCCTCTGAGACATGAGTGTCATCTTAACTGGGCCTCAATGGAAGGGATCAAAGGAAAGGAATGTTTGAAATTTGATAACCAAGTAATGATGTGTTGCAGGCCTTGGATGGAGTCATATTAGGTGCGCCAGCCTAAAGAGATGAGCTTGGACAGATGCTTTATGTGGACTTATGTGGACTTTATGTAGGGCTTTGAATGTAAAGGCCGAAATATGCTTCTACGACTGCGTTACTGTGTGGCCAAAAAAAATGCCGGACCAAACTCCGTAGATGGTCGTATTTGTACATAAAAGTTGTTTGTTTGACTTTTTGCTTAGATTTTTTTAAAGTTACCGAGAAATAGACACTGTGCAATGTAAAAACCCTGTTTTTGAAACTGAAAAATATGTCTGAGGGGATTTGCGAGGTGTCTGAGCCAGATATCTAATGTTAGCATCATAGAAATATTTGTCAATGGTTAGCATGCTACTACCCACAAGGTAAACGGCGATGGGTTGGACCAATCACAGCCCTGCGGTCGTCGTGCGGCTTGCAAAATTTGGGAGGTGCACGTAAGCCGCGGACAGGTGCAAGGGGCTTTTGCGTGTCTGCGCAAAAAGGCCGACCATAAATCAGGCTTAAGGAGTAGTATACTGAATAGTATTGGGTAGGACACAGTAAGCTAATGAGCCTGATTGTCACGGGTTGAACTGCTTTTGACCAAAAGACTCTGTTGTCACTGGTTGTTATGTTAACCCAAACCTCTTGTTATCTAGCTCACTGTCCTGGATTATTTGCAATGGAACAAAATAATTGAGCAGGACTTCTGTGCTCTGCTGAGTGAGGGCACGGCATTGTTCTGGATGTTTCACAGATGCAAAAGGCGTTGTGAGAAACATTGTTTATGTGTGCAATTTAGGAATAACACCAAGGCTACTGACCTGTGTGCAGCAGGGGATATGGCTGAGGATGAGGGTGTTTATCTTCTAAATGAGATTACATCTGCAACTTTTGTTTTTATTTTTATTCATTTTAATTTTATTTATTTTATTTTCTTATTGCATTATTCGCTAGGAATAATGTTTTTTAAGAGTTGCATTATTGTATTGTCTTTGCATGATTTAGAAGAGACAAAAGCATCTAGGAACTAACTAACCTAACTAATAGAACATTGGGTACTCACATAGATTGACTATATGTCAACTAATTAAATAAATGAATGAGCTTCTAATAGAAACATCTCTTCTTTCATGTTGTGGATCTCCCTTTAATGAGTTGATGTGGTTCATGGTATTCCCTGTGGCAGGAACTGTCAAAACACTTTGACAAAAGTGACCCAGGATATGAGGTGGTGGAGGATGCCATCATCACCATGACGGAGGTTGCCTGGTACATCAATGACATGAAGAGAAAGCAAGAACACGCAGTACGGCTTCAGGTGGGACACATTTATTAGAAGCCCAGATCAGTTGTTGCAGAATACCATTATAACACAAGTTATACACAAAACTAAAATATTTATTGATTCAACAAAAAATAACATTAATAAATGCATGCACAAAGACATTAATACATAGATAAGATACAACAATCATCATTAACATAACATAAAAATACAACATTTCTTAAAACCTTATTTACCAGTCTGATTACCTAAGGTCCAGAGAGGAATACTGTTGTGTAGTTGGTTAGTCTCTGCAACATATTATGCTGTCTGTAATCATGATGGTGTATTCTAGCTCATTGCTGTCTGTAATCATGATGGTGTATTCTAGCTCATTGCTGTACTGTGCTTAGATTCCCTCTACCCCTAATAATTGTATTCACAAACCTGGTGAAAATGTAAGAAAGACATGTCGAAACAGCATGATGTTGCAGAACATAGCTGAAAGCTGAAACATTGTTACCTTGGGGGAGTAGAGCTATGACATCCATGTATGTTGCCTTTGTAGGAGATTGAGAGTCTGCTGCTAAATTGGATGGGGCCTGATCTCCATGGTTTTGGGGATCTGCTTCTGGAGGGGTTGTTTCGTGTGCAGCGAGTCAAGAAGGAGAGGGCGTTCTTCCTCTTCGACAAGATGCTTCTAATCACCAAGAAGAAGCTTGGCCATTTTATCTACAGCACCCATATTTTTGTAAGTTCATTCCTAAAATGACACTGATTATCTGAATGGCTGTTCCACAGCATTACCAATGGTACATGCACACAAAGGTGGGTTTTTCACGATTGCTAAGACACATTTCTTGAAATAACTCACAATTTTCTCAATACTCAAAATTCGCCCTTGGGCAACACACACAAGCAGTCAAATAAAGAATGTGTGTGTGTGTGTGTAGTTTTGAGAATATGGCAAATTGTTTGAGAAAATGTGTCTTCAAATCGAACCGATTAACATAGAAACGTCGCTCAGACTTTGTCATGTAGGTCTTGTAAAGGACACTTCAGCTATGTATTTATTGTACTTTAATCTTTATACTTTATTAAAGAAAAACTAATACAATTTCTCCCATTGACTTACATTGGGCCATTGTGAAATCATAATAGGGTAATTTAACTGGCCTGCACCTGTGCTTCACTGATGCCTGCACCAAGGTTCCTCTTCTCTCTGTCCCTCTCCATTCAAATGTATAACTAGGAATACTCCTTTTTTTCTCTCCATCTCTCCATCTTTCTATCTGTCCCTCTCAGTCTGCTCTCTTTCACACTCCATCTCTCTGCCTCAGCTTTCTCAGACTTTACAGTCCTCTATCCTCCCCTCCATCTTATTTCCTTTTTTCTTCCATGCCATGTCTATATATTTCACTCTATCCATCGATCATTCTAACATCTCCTTCCTCCCCTCTGTCCATTCACTTTCCTACTTTCACTCATTCTCTCTCTCTGTAGAACCTCCATCCACTTGTTTTTTCTATCCCTCTCCAACTCCTCTTTCTCACATTCCATCTCTCTGCTTCAGTTGTGTTGTGTGAATATGAATCCTTAGTGTTTCCTGTCTCTCTCGTCATTTTGAAGTCTTCTCTTCTGTTTTCCACCCTCACCTCCTCCATCTAGTGCTGCAACCTTCTACTTATGGAGAACATGAAGGACCCCCTATGCTTCAAGATTTCAGATCAGACAATACCCAAACAGCAGCATATCATTCAGGTAATAATGAAACACTTTAAGGTAACACGCTTATAAGGTAACACTTACAACTGTCATGAACATGAAGGGGTCTTTAGTAATGTTTATGACTGTTGTCATTCAACGTAATCCTGGACATTTTGTCATTTCTGATGTCAAATTGACATTGTTTGGGATGTCTTTGTTATGACAACTTAACATTAACCAAGACAACATAACCTGTAAATGTCTTTGTGACAACTTGATATTAGCCAAGACAATATAACCTGTAAATGTCTTTGTTATGACAAATGGTACCACTATAGTTGGGAAGAATGAATCATGACACCTTTATAAAATTATCTGACAGTGTAATAAAACTTGAATACATCTTTATGACAGGTCCAGATTTTACCGCTGTAGTTGAGGTCAAGGAAAGTAAGACACTCTTAGCAAAGCATTTGACAGTGTAATAACACTTCATGACATCTTCATGAGCAGTCCAAATAGTTGAGGTCTCAACTCAAATAATAAGAAGACTGTCTGACCACAGTCATTAGTTGATGGCTTGGCCTTTCAAATGCCAATAACAGTCAGTCAGTCAGTGGTCTGAGGGGGGCTTGGTACTGAAGCATGCCCCTCTTCCCCCCCATTAGTAGTTCAGGGAAGTAGGTGTTAATGTTAATGCTAGTGTTAATGTTAAATATGTGCTTTAGAACTACTTTTACTCTTATATCTCACAAATAGAGATCTGATCAATTCACTTCTACTCTTATATCTCACAAATAGAGATCTGATCATTTCTTTATCCTGAATTAGTACAATTCTCTAAAACAGTCTCACATGAAGAGTTTTTAAACATACTGTATGTTGTTGAAAAGAATTCAAGTTTAAGAGAATCTAAATGGCCCAGCAAAAAAAAACCTGATAGCAGAGACATATATACAGTATATGACATCTGCAAAAACATATTGTCACTGTCGCAGATAATTGGGGTAATCAAATTATACTGACATATAGTAAGTAGTAATAGCTGAACATTACCTCAAGAGGAACTGAAATTGTGCCATAGTGATGGGACTTGTAAAACAATGCTCTCAAACTCTGTGGCATGTGTTTAATTAATGTGGTTTTGTGAAGAGAGCTCATCTTCACAGACTTAACACTGGGTCTGTCTTTGGCAGAGCAGTCGGGAGAGACAAAAAGGGTGTTCAGAGGGCGTCGCAACCACTGTCTGCACTTTGGTGCGCTAAGTTCAACCACTGTCTGCACTTTGGTGCGCTAAGTTCAACCACTGTCTGCACTTTGGTGCGCTAAGTTCAACCACTGTCTGCACTTTGGTGCGTTAAGTTCAACCACTGTCTGCACTTTGGTGCGCTAAGTTCAACCACTGTCTGCACTTTGGTGCGCTAAGTTCAACCACTGTCTGCACTTTGGTGCGCTAAGTTCAACCACTGTCTGCACTTTGGTGCGCTAAGTTCTAACCATGTTTGTGCATGATGTGATAGGCTAGTGCGAAGTGAACAGAACCGTGTGAGTTAATGTGCTCTGAAATTTCAATGACGATTACATACTGGAGCATGATAAACAAACATGAAGTAGGCTGGAGCATGATAAACGAATATGAAGTAGGCTGATGTGATAGGCTAGTGCGAAGTGAACAGAACCGTGTGAGTTAATGTGCTTTGAAGTTTCGATGACATAATTTCACCCTTTCTCTGTTTCTGTCATATCATTTCTCTCTTTCACTTTTTCCGTTGCTTAGATGTTGCTTCCGTTGCTAGGCCTAGGTGGATTTCAGTTATATTTGCCATTGAGAAGCACGGCAGTGAACCAATGCTTGGTCCAAATGATGAATGAGATAATCAATACACCTTCGTGTTTAAACTGCGTTGATGTGGTGTCTTCCTTGTACAGCACATTTTGTGAGCTGGAGCATGATAAACAAACATGAGGTAGGCTGGAGCATGATAAACAAACATGAGGTAGGCTGGAGCATGATAAACAAACATGAGGTAGGCTGGAGCATGATAAACGAACATGAGGTAGGCTGGAGCATGATAAACGAACATGAGGTAGGCTGGAGCATGATAAACAAACATGAGGTAGGCTGGAGCATGATAAACAAACATGAGGTAGGCTGACCTTTTAGGTAGCGTGTTTTCTGCAACTTCGTTGTTGCTTCATGTGAATGCCAAAGCCAAATGAAACAACCATAAAAGTTAGCCTACTGGAGACTTGCTTGTTTGCTCTGATTGTGAAAGACGTGCCCCTATTTTTAAAAGCACCCACTCAGATCTAAGGTTGAGGCTATACTAGGGTGACCAGACGTCCTCTTTTACCCAGACATGTCCTCTGTTCGAGACCTAAAAAGCGTCCGGGATTTTGCCTCATCGTATATTTTTCGTTTCTCTGGGTCTCTTTCACAAACTAGTTATTACGTCCTTACAAGTTTTGGAAAGGGTATCTCGCTTACATTCCACCTTCTTGCGCGAGCTCTGATTGTAGAGAGAACTGGCATTGGTCGACCGCCTTCCCAGTGTTGCCAGATATGATAATTATCCTCCAAATACGATCATTTTGAGCCTTTGATATGATACGCCATTTACAATCTGGCAACACTGAGCACCTTGCCGCCCCCACTAGTTGCATTGCTTACAATAGTACATGACATCTGCATGTGAAAAATATGTCAAAACTTCGTCGCGGCGGGGTGGGGTCATCTGCATATTAAAAAGATGTCCAAAAACTCTGTCGCGGGGGAGGGGGCGGGGTCCCGCGACGAAGTGTCCTCTTTTTCACAAACTCAAATCTGGTCACCCTAGGCTATACTCCACTCAATGTTGTGAAAGTAAGCAATAGCCTACCATTAAGGCTAGGATCACGGAATTAGGTTTTGGGATGGCTCACAAAAGAGTTTTTGAATGCAGAGTTGGGACGCTACTCCTACACGCCGGGAATATGCAACCTAGCTGAACTGGCAACCTAGATGAACTAGCTGTAAACGCTGTGAACTAGGAAAGTCTTTTTACTGTGAAACAGGCTGTAAGCACAAACAGATGAATTGCCTTGGAAATTTGAATCCAAGCTGAACTAGCTGTGAACGCTGTGAACTAGAAAACTCTTACACCATGAAACAGACTGTAAGCACAAACAGATGAATTGCCTTTGAAATTCGAAAACCTTTCAATGTTGCAGGCCAAGAACCAGGAAGAGAAGCGTCTCTGGCTGCACTATCTCAAGAGACTCATAGTAGAGAACCATCCAGCTTCCTTACCACAGAAGGTTAGTATGTTAGGACTTCTATAAATGAATCACTACCCTTTGGTGAGTAGTGATGGGATGTTCAAAGTAAACTCTTTTTAAATGAAGTGAGTTCCAGGTTTAATATTTATTTCACTTTTTCATCTTTAGCATCACAGCACATCAGAGTTAGTTCTCTTAACTTACTAACTACTATGAAATACTGTATTCTGTTATGCTTTTTCAAAATCAATATGCAATGCAATATGTATCTAGATTAGGGTGACCAGATTTCCCAGACCTAAAACCGGGACACTTTGCGCGCGACCGTAATGCTCGTGCACGCACACGCTTTTTATCCTGAACATGTGCCCAGGTCAGACATAGACATAGATTTTGCCAACAGCACACATAGGCCTACTGTTCACAACATAATGGGGTATCTCAGTTGTTATTCATGCATTTTCTATGTAGCCTACATATCTAAGAAAAAATATTAAAAGACATTGAGTGAGTTTTGTGTGGGACCAACTTTATTTTTCAGAATTAAAGCATTCTTTTGGAAAATGTACCCACTGAACTTGTGAAAAAGTTTGTGAAAAGGTATTTTTCATTGCATGGCAATAAACAAACTATTTTGAACTGCTGCCACAGGCTTGAACTAAAGTTATGGTGACACTTTACAGTAAGGGTACATGAATTATGAATTATTATTGTGCTTTACTTCATTCCTTTATATCTTATGAATCATCAGGAATTGACATGAGTTCATAGCCTCTCATTCATGACCTCATGCATGAACAACACATCAACATTAGGTGGGTACATTATTAGGCACAAGTTGTGTTCAAATCAGAATTTGCGCAGTGATGACCACATTGTTTTGCATAAAAAGAAATAATCATGATCATACTTATTAAAGCACAATTCATAATGATGTGCTGTACCTAATGCTTTAGTTGTGTTGTTCATTTATGAGGTCACGAATGACAAATGAACACGTCAATTCCTGATGATTCATGGGATATTAAGGAATGCAGTAATACATAAATCATTAATGACATAATGCATAATATTACATATACTACATCAATGAATTCATGCGTGAATTCATGATAATTGTATCCTGTACCATTAGCGTAAAGTGTTACCAGTGTTATTCCAACAACACACACACCCTATTGGAAACATTTATTCCGTATATTTGTTAGAGGAGGGAATTTGCTGAAGTATCATTTTATTGGCTAACGTCCCCTCCTCAGCAGCCCGCTTGAGCTCACCACTTCCAGCGCTAACATTGCTAAAATTGCTAAAATAGGTGGCTATGCTGCTAGCCCCTGCCTCATGTTTGGCTGTTTTCACATGATCTTTCACATCTGCGCTACCACCATGGCTTACAGAAAATTAGGTTTTGCAGTGTGTGCAGAACGCTGAATAATCATCGCCCTGGACTAGCTATGGATATAGCCTGACCATTAAAACGAGACAGATAGAAGAGGCTTTTGCAACAATGTTTACAAATATACATTGTAACGCTGGCTGCACAGATTATGCAGACACAGACCACTACGATTGACTGACACACACACACATTGTTCAAATCAACTGCTGGACGCTTTATTAGTCCTTCTACATGGGTTTAGTTAATGATCGGGCTATAATAAGTAGGGATGGGTATCGTTTGGGTTTTTTCCAATACCGGTGCTAAACCGATACTTTTAAAACGATACCGGTGCCTGAACTGATACTTTTTTTTTTTTTTATAAAGCACAAAGCGACGATTGACCACATTAAAGAAAGGCTTTTTTTATTCCCAAGGCAATTTTTTTTCTTCAAATTGAACAATATATTAACTGTTTAAAGTATATTATAAATAAAAAAACATACAAAACACTTGGCTTCAAACTACAGCTTTAAACTTTTTAACTTCAAACTATGAACATTATATTAACTGTAAACAACAGTTTATAGTATACTTAAATAAATATAAATAAATACAAAAAACAGCTTCAAACTTCTTTTGCAAAAATAAGAGCATATTTGCCTTTGGAGTCAAAAATGTATTATTTTGTTTGCATTTATTTCATGAAATTTCACCATTTTATGAGTTGTTTACCTATCTTTTCTATCTTGTTTATAGTTAATCTTGTTACTTGAACACACTGAGTACGAGAAAATGTGTACTGCCCCCTTAAGAGACTACCGTAGGTTAGCTGTCATCTCCGTTTATTTTTCAGTCTTCGGTTGCTGATCTGCCTTTTACTCTTGCCTTCTCTCCCCTCTTTTCACGCAATTGTTTTGTTGCATTTGCTGCACGTCGCGATGTTTGAATCTTTTTGTGCGAAATACAGCCACACTTTTGACCGTTTACCTTTCGGTATTTTCTCTGTTAAAAGGTTGATGGCTAGTTCTGTTTGTGCTTGCTCTGTGAAATGCTGCCTGCTCTTCACCGTCATAAGACTGTTGCTATGAAAACACCAATGAGCGTGAGCGACACAGGACAAAGTTTACATTGGGAGCTGGGGCAGTTTTACATGTGCCCCACGGAATCTGCCTAGCGACCGTGTTCAATTGGCGCAGGCACCGAAATCTGCGTTGCATTTCGGTCCGGGTAGGTACCGGTTGTATTGGAACCGGTTCCATATTGGTACCGGTTCTTGGTACCCAACCCTAATAATAAGACCACATCGGCGATGTAATCGCTGACAACCGGGACAATTTCATAGTGGTTGGTGTAAACCGGGACATTTTAGCGTCCCGACAGGTTTTTGTCGGGACTCGGGACACGCAACTCAAAATCGGGACTGTCCCGGTCAAACCGGGACGTCTGGTCACCCTAATCTAGATACATGGGTTACGATTCAGGGATGATACATTTGAATACAGCATTCTGAAGGGCTATATAATAAGTACATTATATTTACAGTATTTACTTGTGTGTGATGTTTATTTATTTATTTATTTATTTATTTATTAATTCATTCATGATTGTATTTATTTGCAGGCACGCCAGGTTCTTGGAAACCATTTCTATCAGTGTAAGTTTGAACAAGTCTTTAGACCAATCAGTGTTTCTATCAGTGTAAGTTTGAACAAGTCTTTAGACCAATCAGTGTTTCTATCAGTGTAAGTTTGAACAAGTCTTTATTTAGACCAATCAGTGTTTCTATCAGTGTAAGTTTGAACAAGTCTTTAGACCAATCAGTGTTTCTATCAGTGTAAGTTTGAACAAGTCTTTAGACCAATCAGTGTTTCTATCAGTGTAAGTTTGAACAAGTCTTTAGACCAATCAGTGTTTCTATCAGTGTAAGTTTGAACAAGTCTTTAGACCAATCAGTGTTTCTATCAGTGGAAGTTTGAACAAGTCTTTAGACCAATCAGTGTTTCTATCAGTGTAAGTTTGAACAAGTCTTTAGACCAATCAGTGTTTCTATCAGTGTAAGTTTGAACAAGTCTTTAGACCAATCAGTGTTTCTATCAGTGTAAGTTTGAACAAGTCTTTTGACCAATCAGTGTTTCTATCAGTGGAAGTTTGAACAAGTATTTAGACCAATCAGTGTTTCTAAGTGGAAGTTTGAACAAGTCTTTAGACCAATCGAATGCGTTGTCTACATTGCAGAACTTGTATCATATGCACTGCCGGAGCCTTCATACAGATGTATAAGGCATCTACAATTTCTCATCAGACACTTGACATGTGCTTCTCTTTAAATTGATCAGAAATACAGTGCAGATAATGTTAATGTTGTGAATGACTAGTTACAGCTGGAAATGGAATATCTACAGTAAAAGGTCCATATTTTGAATGGAATATCTGCTGTAAAAGGTCCATATTTTGAATGGAATATCTACAGTAAAAGGTCAATTTTCTGCCACTATCCCTCCTGTGTTTGCATGGCACATTATGTTAACTAATCCTAAACTATTATGTTTCAAAGGCTTTTGCATCATTAGAAAACCCTTTTTAATCATGTCTATGTGGCTAAAGACCGCTGTTGCTGTTCAAGGGAAGCAATAATAATGGCCTTCTTTGGCCTACTTCAGTATCAGGAGCATCAGCACTTGATTCAATTGATAAATGTTCAGACAGAAAGATGGTCAGACAGAAAGATGGTCAGACAGAAAGATTTTTCTTAAGAAATGCATCAGATTGCTATTGTTTCAGGGAATCAAGGAGTTGTCAACCAAACAACAGATATCTGAAGAAAGTTTTGCACCACATCGTTCACAGGAGAATGAAAACTGGCTTCAACCAGGATAGAAAGAGAAACTAGAGGCCCAGGTGCAGGAGGATAGAAAAACTCTGAATCTTTAATTTGAAAAACAGATGCTTCACAGGCAGTGGTGGCTGGTGATCAAAATGTTCAGTGAAGCAACTCTGTTCATCCCATCCCCCACCACTCGCACACCTCACCCCTCATTCTCCAAACTGAATTAGTACCTGAAAGTACAGAAAGTGGTAGATTTTCTTTTGATTTGTTGACTTGCTAAAACTGCTGAAAAGGCAAAGAAAACAAACAGCAAAGAAAATCTTTGGCTTTGTGAGGCCTTTTGTCCTTTATGCCATTTGATTCAGCCGACTTTACTGTGAACGACCTGGGGTGCTACAGTTTCCTTTAACACAAGGCCTTTCAGTGATGATGCCATCTGCCCCATCATATTACTGCCCAACCTAGAATCTGCATTCCTGCCTTTCTGGGAGAATTACATTTCATGTTTATGTATCATTCCTGCAAACGAGGATGATAGTCTATATGATACAACACTTATGAGTAACTGTGCTTAGCGTGATGTCTCCCAGTGAGATAATGATTTCTGACAGCTGCGTCAGTAACGTCAGTAACTTTATATCCAACACAGTCAGAAGGCTAAACTTCGACAAGCTACCATTTACCAGTCCATTTTAGAGGAACATTAGAGTCTGCTTACCTTCACACTCATTTCTTCTGTTGATCATTTATCCATTACAGTTTAAGTTGGCCGAATCATTCTTGCAAATGTGCCAAAGTTGGCTAACATTAAGAGCTAACTAGCAAGCATAATAAGAAGATTTAACACTAGCTATCTGGCAGGCTAGCAGATTTCTGGTTACAGTGCAAGCTGCTTATTATTATTACAGGGACTGCTTATTATTATTCTCAAGAATCGCTTAACACAGAAACTTCGATCAAACTTTGCTGCGTCAGTCTTGTAAATAAGAGGATGGCTGTGAAAGCTTCTGCTGTTCTCCGGCGAATTCATCAGAGGCCCAGGCTTGGTTCAAGTTAGCTTCTTCAGAATAACAGACTTGTGGAAGACGGCCACCGCGACACAACACGAGCATGCATAAGGCACGTCTGCTGGTAACGGGTCGGTCTTCTTTCTCCTTCTTTTCATACATTACAGAGATGTACAGTGCCCTCCACAATTATTGGCACCCCTAGTGAATATGAGCAAAACAGGCTATAAAAAAATATGTCTTTGCTGTTTATCCTCTTGGTCTTTCACTCAAAATATTCACAAAAATCTTACCTTTTCATTGAAGTAAAACTATTGAAAGAAAAAAAAACTGTTGACATTAAATAAATATTTTTCCCCAAAACATGTGTGCCACAATTATTGGCACCCCTTAATTTAATGTTTTGTGCAGCCTCCCTTTGCCAAGATAACAGCTCTGAGTCTTTTCCTATAATGCGTGATGAGGTTGGTGAACACATGGCACGGGATCTGAGACCATTCCTACATACAGTATCTCTCCAGATCCTTCAGATTCTGAGGTCAACGTTTGTAGACTCGGCTTCAGCTCATCCCACAGATTTTCTATGGGATTTAGGTAGGGGGACTGTGATGGCCATGGCAAAACCTGTATTCTGCGGTCGGTGAACCATTTTTATGTTGATTTTGAGGTGTGCTTCGGATCATTGACCTGCTGGAAGGTCCAACCACAGCCCATTTTAAGCTTACTGGAGGGGGCTGTTAGGTTTTCATTTAATATCTGCTGGTATTTGATGGAGTCCATGATACCATGTATCCTAACAAGATGTCCAGGGCCTTTGGAAGAAAAACAGCCCCACAACATCAAAGATCCGCCACCATACTTCACATTGGGTATGGGGGTCTTTTCTGTATGGCTATCTTTCTGTCTACGCCAAACCCACCTTTGATGTTTGTTGCCAAAAAGCTTTATTTTGGTCTCATCTGACCATATAACTCGCCCCATTGAAAGTCTGACTTACATTTGGCAAACTGTAGGCGCTTTAGTTTGTAGTTGATTGACAGCAGAGGCTTTTTTCTGGCAACCCTCCAAAACAACTTGTGGTGATGTAGGTGGCGTCTGATGGTAGTTTTGGAGACTTTCTGACCCCAAGACTCAACTCACCTCTACAATTCTCCAGCTGTGATCCTTAGAGATTATTTTGCCAGTCGAACCATCCTCCTCACGGTGCGTGGGGTCAATGTACACACACGTCCTCTTCCAGGCTGATTCTTAACATCTCCTGTCGCTTTAAACTTCTTAATTATTTCCATGATAGTGGAAATGGGTATTTTCAACTCTTTAGAGATTTTCTTGTGTCCATTTCTTGATTTGTGCAGCTCCACAACTTTCCGTCGCACATCGTCACTGTGTTCTTGGGTCTTTCCCATAGTGATGAATGACTAATGGAATTTGGCCTGTGTCACCTCATATTTGTACGCCAGTGGAACAGGAAGTCATGGTTGACCTCTTAAGAGTTCCTTATCAAACAGGTGAACTTAAAAATGTAAAACATGACTGGAAATATACTTCAGTTATATTTTAATTATAAGATTTTTCTAGGGGTGCCAATAATTGTGGCACACATGTTTTGGGGAAAAATATTTATTTAAGGTCAACAGTTTTTTTTTCGTTCAATAATTTTACTTCAATGAAAAGGTAAGATTTTTGTGAATATTTTGAGTGAAAGACCAAGAGGATAAACAGCAAAGACATATTTTTCTATAGCCTGTTTTGCTCATATTCACTAGGGGTGCCAATAATTGTGGAGGGCACTGTACATACATTTATACTGTAGAACTAACATATGTGTGTAGGGAAGGGGATGGGTGTGTCTGGAGGTCAAAGAGGAAGTCTAGTTTGACCAAGGGCCATATATGGTCATACCAGGTATAGATGCTAATGTTTTTGCTTCAGCCATCTTGTCGTGGCTGCAGACAAAAGCCAACAATCAGAGTCTAATAGCTCTGGCTCCAAGACACACAAAAGCCAGGCACCATGTGTGATGGCTCTCAACAAAGACAAAAGGTCAGGCGCCAAGCCTGATGGCTGTGGCCTGGTGCTATGCAAACTAACTTGTGGGGGTTGTTGAGATGTAGTTATATTGTGTCTGATATATAAAATCCACCGAAATCTAACAGCTGCAATGTGACTTTTTAAGATACATTACATTGACTTACACTGTAGCCACAAGTAGACTGACATTGACATTGCGACATCATAATCATGTGCACCTGTGCTTAATTATCTATCTATCTATCTATCTATCTATCTATCTATATATCTATCTATCTCTCCCTTCCTCTCTAACTCCTCTTTATCACACTCCATAGCTGTGTTCGGAATGTTCACTCGATGTGTCTGAGAACAGAGTCCACTGCAAATGGTTTTGGTTTAATTTGACTTTTAATTATACTCTCTTAATTATTGTTCAGTAAAGGAAATCAATAAATAAATCAGCTCATAGCTCAGCATATCTCTCCATTTTCTCTCCGTTCCATCTTTACTCTCTTCACTCTTTCTCTTTCTTACCCTGTCTATATGTATATCCACTCTTTTTCTCCTTCTTCATGTCAGCTCTTCTCTTTGCCACTTTCAGTTACTCTCTTTGTCTCTCTCTCCAGAACCTCCCACCACTCTATCTGTCTATCTATCTATATATCTATATATCTATGTGTCATAGGATTCCCTTTAAAGATCAGGTAAACTATACAAAGGCCCACCCCTTTGCATATTGCACCATAAAATATTTACAAAATCAATTAATCCTTAAATCATCATTTAAGCATTTATTAACACTTTATGTAATAATGTATTTATTGTAGGGCTGTCAGCGTTAACGCGTTAATCTATGCGATTAATGCGGCCGCGATTAACGCGATAAAATATTTTAACGCAATTAACGCAACTTTAAAAAAAAAAAAAAAAACATTTCATTTTTTTTTAATGCCTTTATTTGGATAGTTATGAAGTTATGACAGGAAGCGATGCAGAGAAGAGGTGGGGAGAGGATTGGGAAATTACATCAGGCCAGACTTGAACATGTGTCCCCTCGGGCAATGTAAGTAGGGGGCTTGGCCTACCAATAGCCCCCCTTGTTCAAAGTGGGGAATGACAGAAAAAGTTTGACAACCACTGCGGTAGTTGAAGATGGAGAGAGCTGAGGGATTGTTGGGCGGAAAGTTTCTGTTTAATAGGCAAAATTACGGAACAATCAACTAAACTAAAGTTGTATGTAGCATTTGTCAAATTGAATTTAGCTATCACAGAAGCAGCTCGTCTTTAAGTTATCACCTTAATGCAAAGCACCCGACAGAAAGCAGTCCCAGGTTAGATGGTCGCCAACCCACACTCTACGACTTCTCTAGTAAAATAACTAGACCAGTCCGTGAAAAGGTTACCAACGCTTTAGCAGTTTGGGTTGCCGGTGACTGTCGGACCATCAACATAGTTAAGGACGTTGGGCTGACTGAGGTGATTCGAATTGCTTCAGGAGACAACTCTTACGATATACCGTCGAGGGGCACCATTGTGTCTCGCATACATTCATTTTATGACGGCGAGAGAGCACGAAAAATTCAGCTCCTCGAGCAAGCTGCCACCGTCACCCTTACTGGTGACCACTGGACATCAGTCAGCAATGACAATTACCTGGGTGTCACAGCTCATTTGATTGACAATGTATGGAAATAGAGATCTTTTGCATTGGAAGTAAAAAAAAAAAAAACAGTCAAACAAACTTTTAATCGCGATTAATCTAGATTAATGAATTTCAAAATGTGAGATTAATTAGTTATTTTTTTTTAATCTATTGACAGCCCTAATTTATTGAGACATATTTTAAGATATTTGTACAGATATATTTTGCAATATGGCCCTTTGAATCCTCAACATGAATAATACATTTGTATAACCTTGCATATATTATGACTAAGGACACTCTCTACCCTATAGCTCTGCAGTTAGACCATGAGGTCATTAGGAAATCTTCCCTGTCTTCCCATGTGAATGATGTTCATGGCTACAACCGAAGCAGGAGACAATCTGGTGAGTGCATTTATGGACCCAGTATTCTACAGTGAAGGCAACACCACTTCTGAAAAGACATGATTGGATCTGCTGGTTCTCTAACAGTGTTTCTTTCCCCCAGAGCCCCCACTTCTGAAAAGACATGATTGGATCTGCTGGTTCTCTAACAGTGTTTCTTTCCCCCAGAGCCCCCAGAGTACACCTTCACCCATGAGAAGACTAGGGGGAGTCTTGGGAGTCTGTTATGGGAACAAATCTTTCCACACAGACGTGGCAGGAGACAGTCTGGTATGTCTCTTACCTCTTCTCTACACATACAGCCCGGGTAAAAAATAGGTTGTGTGTACATTTACCCAGTCACAGTATGTAATTCATGGGTGAAGACACTATTTTAAAGGCTGATTTTAAATTATTTTTAAAATGAGCCCAAGATGCAGGCTGAAGGGCTTTAATGTGCTGCTGAAAGACCTACTGAAGGAAACCAGATATATTGTGCTTGGTAGTGGGGAGTCAGGATTTGGGACTTTTTCTACCAGTACACTTACTCATTTGCCCCAGTGTGGGTTTTTTGGGGGGTCCTCTTCACACTGTATAGGATCTTCACGCACTATACCTCAGACTTCTAGTACAACTCGGATTCCTGTGATCTGCAAACATTTTCAGATGACTCTGCGGTTGTGAGGCGTGTCAGTCGTGGACAGGAGACTGAATACAGGGAACTGGTGGACCACTGTGTGTTGTGGTGTGAAAACAACCACCTTGTCTTAAATGTGGCCAAAACAAAGGAGATGGTTGTGGAGTTTAAGAGGACCTGGACTAAGATGCACACCATTTCCAGCCTGGGAGAATAGGTGGAGGTGGTGGAGAGATACGCGGGTGTTCACCTTGACAACAGACTGGACTGGAAATTAATCTCTGAGGCTTTCTACAGGAAGGGACAGAGTAGACTCTACTTCTTGAGAAAGCTTAGGTCCTTTAATATGTGCAGCAAGATTTTGCATGTTCTACCAGTCTGTTGTTGCAATTGTCTCTGCAGCCATTGGTTGGGGCAGCAGCGTCAGAGCCAGTGACACTAAGGAACTGAACAAGCTGGCTCTGTGCTGGGGACTGCTCTGGAGCCCCTAGAGTTGGGTGTTGATAGATGGGTTGCACAGACTGCTCAACATAATGGACAGCGCTTCACATTTCCGACACAACCTACTGGTCAGACAGCAGAGTCTTTTCAGTCAGAGGCACCTTCAACTCTGCTGTAATAAGGACTGGTACTGGAAGTCATTCCTGCCCACCGCAATAACAATATATAATGACTCCCCTCTGTGCGGGGAGAGGGGACTTATTCAATTCAATTATATATATATATTTTTTATATAGCGACAATAACAACTGAAATTGTCTCTAGGTGCTTTACAGAGCCCAAAGCCTGAACCTCCTAGAGCAAGCACTAAGGCGACTGAGGCAACGACAAACTCCCTTTTAACAGGAAGAGACCTTGAGCAGAACCTCAGCTCAAAGGGGGGACCCATCTGCTTGGAGCAGAAGGGAAGGGAGGAGAGAAGGAGAAGAGATAATCAGGAGCAAGCCGATGGATTCATACACGTATCAAAGGATATGTACATGGTACATACATGATTCCATGAAACATACACGTGAAATATACAATTAATAGTGGAAAAATGGTGAGGGCCAGCATTCAAAGTATTGGTTACAGAACAGCGTGGGTATAGAGTGTCCTCAGATCCAAATAGACTTTTTGGAGATGTCTCGAGACAGGCTTGCTCACCTGCTCTCTTTGGAGATGTCTTGAGACAGGCTTGCTTTCCTGCTCTCGCTCACCTGCTTT
This sequence comes from Clupea harengus, assembly GCF_900700415.2. Classification (NCBI taxonomy): domain Eukaryota; kingdom Metazoa; phylum Chordata; class Actinopteri; order Clupeiformes; family Clupeidae; genus Clupea; species Clupea harengus. The sequence continues at coordinate 9,329,105 of NC_045160.1, read as the reverse complement.
GCTCCTCCTTCTCATTAACGAGGTCAGTATGGTGATTAAAGTCCTTTATTTACCAGTGGAATTGATACAAATTCAGCAGTCAGGTTAAGGAGCAGTTACACTGTCTACCTTAACCCAAACCTGGGGATTTAGGAATTAAGATGACCAGGGTTTGTATCCCGCTTTCTTCCCTTCCCCTAATCTGGGTTTATTATCCCAAGGGCTCTCCCACCTCCAACCCCTTCCCTGACCCTAACCTGGGTTCATATCCAACCCCTTCCCTGACCCTGACCTGGGTTCATATCCAACCCCTTCCCTGACCCTAACCTGGGTTCATATCCAACCCCTTCCCTGACCCTAACCTGGGTTCATATCCAATTCCTACCCTTACCCTAACCTGGATAACTGTTGCCACTTGTCAGACCCTTGTCAACAGCTTTTCTGCCGATTGATTTGGCTGGGAGCCTGCCGATGAGAGAGATCTCTGTGATTGTCTTAGTGAATCAGGGCAACTGGAACTGCACATGTTTATGAGTGAATGCCATCTCTGTGCAGAAGCCCTGGCTTCCTCCGGAAGGTCACGATTTTAGTGCTATTACATACAGTACATGACTGTTAACTGTTAACTGTCTCACACTTTTTCTGTGCCTCAAGGTTGTAACACGGCGCATGTTCACTGTTGTAATAACTTCTTAACAAACCATAACTTATTGTGTAATTCTTGCTTAACTTTATGAACTATGACTCCTTTGTACCTGAATTTCACAACTTAGTCTGTCGTATTTGTGTGTTACAACAGAGACCTGTCCAAAACCGTTAAAATTGTGCCGGATCTCCCCAAATCACGATGTAATTGTCAATGTAATGTCACGAGCAATTGTAATGAGAGATGGCACTAAAATAATTACGTTCAGAAGTCATTAGCAGCGGTCTCAGTCTAGACTATACAGCAGATAGGAACAGGAACAGGAAATTGACAAATAAATTCCTAAAACAACTGTCAGTGAGTAAGGCCAATAAAATAAACAGATAAACAGCTTTTGTGCACATTGGGCCTCATTCTCGAACGCAGTTAAGAAGAATTTAAGAGGAATTTAAGAGGAATTGGATTTAGGACAACATTCGGCATTCATGAAAGTTTTCTCATCTGGGATTTGCTCTGAACTTCAGAAGACTTTCCGAACTCGAAATAGCAGTCGTAACTCGGCCAGAGTTTTCTCAAATGCGATTCCTTAAAAAACCACAAGATGGCCCCATGGGCCATCTTGTGGTTTTTTGAGGAATCGCATTTAAGAAAACTCTCCGTGTTAATGAATTTGTGAGAAATCGTTGGTGATTGCGTTCACATCAACTCTACAGATCCTCGGATTAAAGTATCATTAACAATTACGTTTCACATGTAGGCCTATAGTCATGATTCTACGAGGCACCGTGATGTCATAAAATAAATAAAAGGACTACACCGGAATGCTGCGCTCATCTAGTGAGCGTCGTTTGGCACTGCCGTCTGTGCAAGTACGGCAATCCAGAATTTTCAAGTAGTTCCACGTTGGTGGAACGAACTGCCTAGCACTACCAGAGCAGGCGCATCCCTCTCTACCTTTAAGAAGCTTTTGAAGACCCAACTCTTCAGAGAGCACCTCCCTTCCTAACTGGAACTTCGACTAGTGCTTAACTTGCACTTATAGCAGTTACATTCCTGCACTTCGTTTTTATTTCCTATTTCGTTTTTCTATTTCTTATGTAAAGTAGTATTTATTGTTACACTAGGTCTCTATTGCTCGTAGCTTGACTGTTCTATCCCTTGTACGTCGCTTTGGACAAAAGTGTCTGCTAAATGACTAAATGTAATGTACACGAAACCGCTTTGACATGACTCGTTTACGAGTTGCTTTCGTGTAGATTCGGTCGATTCCGACTGCACACGTCACTACGGTTGCGTGCCCTTATAAGGAGCTGGCAGGGCGTGTATGTATGCAAATTCAGGAGCACGAGAACGCGCTTTCAATTTAAGAAAACTCTTCCGGGGGAGCACAGCGCAGAAAACTTCTGCTGCGTAGGACCGCATTTTCAAGCGTGCATGAATTTGGCGGATGTCTTTTGCTTACGTTGTTTTTCCGAAGCCCGTAAGAAACATTTCAGAAGAAACTTCAGAAAATGTTCGAGAATGAGGGCCATTGTCTTGTCATAATGCCAGTTGCGCTAACTCAACTTTGTTTTCTGTGCTTAGCCCCCGACAAACATATTGAGGACACATTTCAACAGAATGGTGAGTGTACATACAAACTCACTGCATGAACAACAATTCTGTCTAGGACGAGGAGAGTTGCCATTTCACCCCTCAAATGAATCCCTTTCTTTGGGTTGTAGCATCCATAGTTTTACATGAAGACAGGGCTGTGGTACCGCCTGATCAGACAGCGTAATGTTGTTAGAATACGCTTTAGTGTGACTCTCCTCATCATCAGCTTTCTCTCGTCTAATACTGTGTTCTTTTTTCATTCATACCGTTACACAGTCATTCTGAAGGTAAGAACAATTCAAAACATATCTACATTAAGTCCAGTTAGCACTAGCCACAGTATTCAGTCCAGAAACATTTCATGGATGTTCAAACCCTCTGTGTGTTTTCATGCACGCTTGTTCTCTCGTGTGTGTTTGGCTCTTAGGCGGGTAGTGTGGATGAACAGCACACACAGGCTGAATGCTTGGATTCTTTAGGGAGTACCAGCACTTTGGCTTCCTCTGTCATCAATGCGGATATTGAGGATGATCCAGCTCTAGGTCAGGATGAGGACACCATATTGCTCCTGCCAACCCTGTCCATTACTGATGAGATTATGCAGCTCATCAACCAAAGCGCATTGTCTGAGGAGATGACAGGATTACAGTCTGATGGGGTATGGAATATCAATGGTTAACGTCATAGTGTGCAGTTTAGATTTTTTTCCTGTGTTAGTCAAGATGGGTCTGTTTCAGAGATCTCTGGAAAGAGTATTATATTGAACAAATTGTAATAACAATTACACAAAATTTGCTCTTGTTTTTGTCCCTAGGGCCACTTTACCCTAATGCCACCAGATATGCAAACCTCACTCTATCCTGTGGAAACAGACACAGAGCAGATGGAGGAAAAAGAGTTGCGACTTCAAAGGATTACAGATACAATAAAGGATGTGAGTCCTTCATCATGTTTGGCTATTGAATCATCACCTAAATACATTCAAGCAAAACAGCAGTTATTGCCTTCAGTCAAGGATGTTCCTTCAGATGTACAATGTGGGATTCAAATAGAAGCAACAACAGCTGACCAGAAGAAGACTGCACATGAACACGGGGTTAATGGAGCCACACCTGATCTGAAGGGAAACACCTTTGAAACCCCCACTAAAGGTGACAGTGAAACATCCTACTCATTAAACTGGCAGGAAGAGACTAACAGAAAATCTGAATGGACGAATTCTCCCCACACACTCCGCTCTGACATCGTTCCAACATCAGAGAGTACTTATATGCCTAAAGCGGAGTCCGTAGCAACAACAGATTCTAAAGCGGAGTCCGTAGCAACAACAGATTCTAAAGCTGAGTCCGTAGCAACAACAGATTCTAAAGCTGAGTCCGTAGCAACAACAGATTCTGTCGCCCAGTTTGAGGACTGTGTACCTCAAGACAGCCCGTGTGACTCTAACACTGAGCACTCAGATGATAACCTACTGAATTCAGAACCAAAAGAATCTGAAGAGTTACTAAAGACAACTTGTCCTGTAAAATCAAACTTGGCCAAGCCCTTGGTTTTAAAAGAGAATGCTAGCGAATGCTTGACTCCCTGTCAAGAATATGGCGGCATGGTGCAGCCAAACACAAATTCACTGAGGGGACAGGAGAGGAACCAGGAGATTATAAATTCAATCAGAATTAGGAACTCAAGCAAAAGTGCCAACATCTCTGAGGAAGAATGCCGTGGAATAAAAACAACACAGTTACCCTGCAGGCCTGTTGAACGTGCTAAGTCAAATCTAGGTGACGGAGAGACTGATTCCAACCAGGATCTACAAACTGATAGTGTTGTCCAACCTCAAGCTTGTAATGTGCTCTTATTTGAAAACAGTCAATACTGTGCATTGTCTGGTCAGAGTAGTGGCCTTCCCACTCAGGCCCAAGCCAGTGGAAGGGCTTCCCAGAGTAAAGAGACGCTGTGTGAGGACAGGGCAGTGCTCCATGGGCAAGGACCCGCTGGAGAAACACATGATGAGCATGTCATCGAAAGAACAAGGAATATTCCCAGTAAGGTTCAGATGTTAACAAGCATGTATAGCCTCAAAGCCAGCTGCGTTAAACTGCCACAGTACAACAAGAGGCCACAGGAGGCCCGAGGGCTGTGGGCTAGAAGAAGCCAAGCTAATGTTCCACCACCAGCACAAACCCTACCAACAGGTGAGTAGCAACAGTGATTAGCATAGCTACCATAGCTCTCACACTACCCATTCCACCTATCAGGATATTATTGTGAAATTCTACGTGTTTCCTAAACAAGCCATTGGACAATTGTGATTTAGTGAATAGCCTATGGGATAACCTAGCCTAACCTTTCCTATAAACAATGCCTTGCACAAGTGTTCCACAGAACTGATAAAAGAACAGCTGGCCAATGATGTCACAGTTATTTTGACCCAATTATCTGCATTATCGTCACTGTTGTCATTGTAGTTGTCGCCTCAATGCATAAACTTATGGTGGGGGGATGATTCATTAATTAATTGATTAATTAAAATATTTCTGGTAAACCGGAAATAATGCTCGTACAAAACATAGCTACACATAGGCTATCTCTAAACAGCCTATTGACAGCCGTACAGTACTTTTTCCCCCAAAAGGGTGCGTCCTCCCCTGAAGGGACGACTGAATCAGCAGCCACACCTCTCATTGATGCCAAGCTCACATGACTATATGTAATGACAGTGATGATAGTGCTCCATGGTGTTGGGGGTTTACATTTCGCAACAGCTTGCAAGGTGCTTATTTATGAGTTCAGGAAGCTGGGCCTCGACACCATTTGGTGGCGTCATTTAGCATGACAATGACTGCTGATATAAATACACCACATTCTGAAACATTTACAATGGTCTCACAATACATGCAGACAGGCCAGCTTAAATTCCATTGCAATAACCTAGTCTACTAATGACCAAGCCCTGCACAAGCATTTGTGTAGCATAGTGTAGCATAGTGTAGCATAGTGTGTCAGAGAGGGTCTGATCTTCCGGATATTTCAGTTTATAGTTACTTATTTTGCCTTGAAAATATACTGGACAATAACTGTTCACAATGAAAATTGTGTGTATCTTTTGTTATTGAGCAAATGGTGATGACTTTTAGTGGGGTAGAATACTTTTGCAAAGCACTGTAGATCTGGAGGCCATTTTGTCTCAATACTCTACTTTTATCTCAGCGGTTTGATTATGGCTTATTAAGCAGCATTAGAAAATGAAATCATGTGAAAAGATTTCCTCTATAGATCACCAGAAGATTGAACCATTCTTATGTTGTTCACACAGGGAGCCCACTGCTGAGCCAAGCTTCCTCTTCACCACTGCCCTCTGTTGCCACCATCACGGAGCAACTCCCAGAGAGTTACCAGGACAGTAGTTGTACACTGACAGAGCAGACAGCAAGCGTCTCACTTGTTTCCTCCCAATCAGTTTGTTCATCCCATGCATCCATTGATGGATCACAGGAAATTACCTCAATGTCTTTAAAGGTTGACAGACGTTGTGAGAACAAGGAAGCAGACGTTTCATGTAAAGGCCTTCCTCTACATCATATGTTGCAAGAATCTTCACATGAAAATGAGAATTTTTCAGGAAACATAATTAAGGATGACATTCTATGTGCTGGATCCCAGGCCAGTTGCCTCCCTATAACTGAGAAAGCCTATGTAGCTCATTCAAAGCCTAGAACACGGCACGCTTTAGACTCTTATACAGAAGACAACTCTGTACAGTCATACTTGCATAAAACCAACAGTCAATCAAAGGAGGCTAAGAGTTTGCCGTGTCATCAGATGTCCACAGACTCAGACATCCTGACAGCAGAGGAGACAGAAGCTCTTATATCACACAGGAGAAATGCTCCCAGTATGGCTGAAGAAGTGAGCCTCACCTCAGAAACTCCTTTAGATCTTGTCCTGAAATGTAAACCAGATACATTAGAGAATAGTGCTCATCCTCCACCTGAGATGCAATTGGACCTAGATGTCACCAAAGATCCGCTTTTCAACAAGGAGACAATTACTATGTGTTGTGATTTCTACACACACCCTGACGAGGGCAACCATTTGCAAGCACTAGGCATTAAAGACACAAAAACAGACTGTTTCTACGTTCAAGAGGAAAAAACATGTTCTGAATCTCCTCTTTTTGGTCCTTGGTGTAATTTTAAACAAGCACCAACCTTGAAAAGCCAAAGTCTCACAAACAGCCTAGATGATCTCAACGGAGAACCAGATGATTTGATCCAGGCTCCTACAGTTGTCAACTCAAGGCACCCCGGATCAGCTTCTCCTTCTCTGTGTTTCACCTCTCCGGACTGCTTTACAAAGTGTGCCAGTCAAGCACCATCCAGTGCGCCGGTGAAAGCACAGACAATGAGCCAACCAAAAAAAAGTCCATTTCTCTCCAACCCAAGGTAACGATACTTTATGCTATTTGCATTATGTTAGTGTTGGGCACTATTTTAACTCTTACTGTGTGAGGAGTAGTGAATTTACTTATAAACATCAACAATGTGTCTTGTTTCATGTTTCAAGGTTACAAGGAACACAGAAATGCTGTAATTTCAGTCATTTTGCAGTGTATTCACATTACAATACAGCAGACATATGATGTGTACTGTCTATAATCCATTATGTTGTCTTTGTTTGGCTACAAACATACAGTGGCATTCAAAATTTTGGGTACAAATGGTCAACATTTTTGTTTTGGATTTGGATGCCATCATGTGTGACATCACAGCTCACATGGGCCCACATTATCATGTGTGCATCTGTGGGCGTCATTACACACACACACACTACACACACACACACACTACACACACATTACACACACACACATTACACACACATATACACACACACTACACACACATTACACACACATTACACACACATTACACACACACACATTACACACACATTACACACACATTACACACACACACATTACACACACATTACACACACACACATTACACACACATTACACACACATTACACACACATTACACACACACATTACACACACATTACACACACATTACACACACACACACACACACACATTACACACACATTACACACACATTACACACACACACATTACACACACATTACACACACACACATTACACACACATTACACACACATTACACACACATTACACACACACACATTACACACACATTACACACACATTACACACACACCACAGAATATCACACACATTACACACACATTACACACACACCACAGAATATCACACACATTACACACACATTACACACACACCACAGAATATCACACACATTACACACACATTACACACACACATTACACGCACACATTACACACACATTACACACATTACACACACACACACATTACACACACATTACACACACACCACAGAATATCACACACATTACACACACATTACACACACACCACAGAATATCACACACATTACACACACATTACACACACATTACACACACATTACACACACACCACAGAATATCACACACATTACACACACATTACACACACACCACAGAATATCACACACATTACACACACACATTACACACACATTACAGAATATCACACACATTACACACACATTACACACACATTACACACACATTACACATACCACAGTATATCACACACATTACACATACCACAGGTCTAGAAGAAACAGTCTGCATATGGACCTGCTGCTACTCCTTGTCTTACCCTTGAACACGACGAGTATTACAGTACTCCCCATTTTATTGCATGTTGCTGATGTGATGGTACCTGCGTCTCTGAACCATCGTAGTAGTCTGAGCAAATGCAGTGCATATGTCTTTGGTTTGTGGTCTAAGTTCAAGTTAGTAACCAAGTTGAAATGCGTAGTATATTCAAACAACAAATATCTGTTTCAGAAATACACACAATGAAACATTTTGGTCTGCTTTTAATTGTGTCATCAGATTTGCAGCTCTTCCAGTCAACGCGGGAGTGCTCCTGCCTTCCAGCGCCAGCCCTCCTGTCAGCTGGTCTCCCACAGTACCCTCTGGACCTATGAGTGCACTGGATAACAACCTCCCCTCTGCTGTCAGCTCAAGTCAATCCCGCAGATCCTCCTCGCCAGCTCACTTGATCTTGACCAAGTCACTGGCAGCCTCTCGCATTAGTCAGGCCATTACTCAAACTCAAGCCAAAAGAAGTTCTCATATCCAAAATGTCTTAGCCTGTTCGGGTCCCTTAACAGCTCTCCTAAATGAAAAAGAATCCCTCCCCAAATCCCCATTTGTGCAGCCAGCTAATACGCTGAATTATGGTCATGGTCTGAAGAGACCATCTCTGAAATATTTTGGCTCACTTTCCAGAGCAAATTCTCTTAGCTCTGGCACACCAGTGGATGTGTTACAGTGCACCCCATACCAGAGTCCAGGCTTGCCTTCTGATGCACACTGCTGTAGTCCAACAGCTCTAGAACAGTTTTCTGAAATAGTAGGTACCAACAATAATAATAATAACAAAATCAAGAACAACACACAGGTTTCTAGTAACAATAAACCATTGTCTGCCAGTAGCGGAGGTTCTAATGACCACCGTGTTTTTCATTGTGTTGGGCGCAATCGAGTGCCACGTCCCTTTTCTGCCTCTGAGCCAAATTCACGGGTTCAGTCTCCATGTCCCTTGCCACACCCTACCCCTTACACCTATAATTGGCCTCCAGTACTTGCCAATAATAACCATTGTGCCTTCACAAACGCACAACCAAATTCTAGAACCTCTCAGGACGGAAGTCATTTATTAAAGTCTGAACCAGCTTCTGTTCAATCTCCATGCCTTCGCATAGCTTCACCTCCTCCTATTGGTGTTCCTACAAATGTATTAAATATTGCCTGTCCACAACCACAAAAGGTGGAACTAAACTCTTCCAACAAAGGTCCATTTGGATCCAGTGAACAGAGTGGGCAATACTTCAGTAGTGTGCCTTGGCAGAGTAGATACATCAGGGCTGACAATTCTGAGCCTAACTGTCTGCCCTCTAAACCTGGCTTAGAGGCCTGGCTGGGTGAAACAGATCAAGGTGGGGCTATCCCTTCAGGCAAGCCTCATACCTATGGAACTCAATACTCACCTGTCCCACAAACAGATACATCCACTCAGTGCTTCAGAGAAGGTGATCTAGAAGACCCTATCCTCTGCCAAGGTCCTCAGCCAGTTTTAAAGACTAGTTATGCCACTACTTTAAATCTGCAGATTGCTGGCAGTGGACGAATTACCTCTTTCAGCAATGCCCAGGTAAGTCTGGTGCAAACCCTGAACCCAACCCTGAACCCAGCCACTGAGGCCCAAGGCAGGCGTGGGGTCAGTATTAAACCCACCTCTGAACCCAGCCACTGAGGCCCAAGGCAGGCGTGGGGTCAGTATTAAACCCACCTCTGAACCCAGCCACTGAGGCCCAAGGCAGGCGTGGGGTCAGTATTAAACCCACCTCTGAACCCAGCCACTGAGGCCCAAGGCAGGCGTGGGGTCAGTATTAAAGGCTGCAATATCTCATTACACTAAAACACTGCAAGTGACTTCATAGGCCTTTGCTCTTGAATCTCTGTAGTTTTACACGTTCTTAATGTAAACAGACTAAACTGTGTCTGTAATGTAATTGTAATTCAATTCAATTCGATTTTATTTATATAGCAGCAAAACAATATAATTGTCTCAAGGCGCTTTAAATGTAATGTAGAATGTGTTGTTGTGTGGTTGTCAGGGCGATAACACATTAGTTGTGGGAAACAGTAACCCATAAAGCAGCTGTAAATCTCTGGTGCTTCTGCCTTGGACAGATCGAACAGTTCCAACTATCTGATATTCATCAGTTGCCCAGTTCATCAAAGTTGTTTCTGTACATTATTATATAACCATATATATTCTTTGTATAGTGGAGTCAGATTTGAGTTTGTTTTAATGTACACCTGAAAGTCACATCCGTATTTTCTTCTGTCAAAATGTTGTTCAATGTCCTTTGTTGTATTTCAGACTCTGATTTCCTTGTAAATGCCCTACTGAGAAGAAGTACCTATGCTTTTATGCTGAGCACATGCAATGGTCCCCTCATCCACGCCTGCCTTTTCTGCCTACACAAATCTTTAATGACAATATCTAATGTGACAAATTCAAATTTGATATGTACAGTTTTTCCCCCGCCCAGAAATACCATTTACCAACACTGAATTAACATACTGTATGTAATTACAGTTATACACAGGTTTGTGCTATTGTTTGGGGACTTCTTACAGCAGTCAAGCCTCTCAATGTCACATAGAAGTAATCGTGTTTGTGTTTTGTTGTTGGATGACATTTTGTTTTCATCAAATATGGTCTGTCCAATTACATGAATTGCCAAAATATAGTTTTGAACTAGTTTAATGTCAGTATTATGTGCATTTATTGCTTTTCTGTAACTTCATGCTTAAGTAGGTATGAAAGATTTCGATTTCCTAAAAGTTATTGTATTACTTCATTATAGATTTTTTGTAACAATATGGGCTGAAATGGTGGCAGTGTCCAATTAAACACTCATTTGAATTTCAGTGATAATAAAAGAAATCTGCAGATCTCATAAGACATCTTTGTAAATGAACCCTTGTTGTGTTCGTCAGCAAAAACATTTCCCAAGAGGACGAAAGCAGAGTTGATCTGCGCCTCTGACGGCTGCTATAAGGAACATGGGAGAGCATGTGTCAGCTACTATAAGGAACATGGGAGAGCATGTGTCAGCTGCTATAAGGAACATGGGAGAGCATGTGTCAGCTGCTATAAGGAACATGGGAGAGCATGTGTCAGCTACTATAAGGAACATGGGAGAGCATGTGTACTATAAGGAACATGGGAGAGCATGTGTCAGCTACTATTAGTCAGGTGGCTTAACAACGCGATCGTGACAAGAGTGATAAAAGCATGAAATTTGGCACACAATTAGCTTATAGCCTACTAAAAGATATTAGAAGGGGTGCCCAAGTGAAACTGTTCATTTTTTCGTTTTAATGAGATATTAAGTTTTGACCTAAATCAAGATATGCGTTACCTGTGGTCTGATTTTCAAAACGGTTATTTTGCCTAGAAATGCTTACCAAATAAGTAATAAATCAGTTATTTATGCATGTTTGTGTTTTCTTGTTTGTTTTTGATATCCACTAAACAAATGTTCCTTTAAGTAGCCAACAGACAAAAAGAATTGTGCCCGTGCGCGCGCTCATCCAAGATGGCGGGAAAGACGTAATTCTGCTATATCTGTTAGGTAAAACCGTTATTTTACCACCATTTAAAACCATATTTGCATTTGTATCTTTTATATGTATAAGGACTGTAATATTGTATTAAAGATTTGCTTCAACATCATTAAAATAGCACCAACAAAGGCGCATTACAGTACCAGTAGGCTACCGCAGAAAAACGGTAAAATTGGCGCAGATTGAGCGTGTCTTTTCCTACATCAAAACTGATCATATGAGGAATGTGCTGTTATAAATTGACAAATGTGATGATGAAAAATGAACAAGTCAATAGCATTTGTCGAGCTTATCAAGTACATAGAAGAATGTAGCTATTAAAAAAGGAACTCATATGTTTAAACTTTCTGAGCTGTCGTTGTAGGCTACATCAAGAGGCTTGAAGATATTGGAGTTAAGAAAACTAAATAAAACCAGGTTAATCAATGTCTTGCTAGAACATTACAAAGAGACTCTTTAAGAACAAACTGATGGAAGAAACACCGTTTTAGATTTCCGGGATGCAATAAGCAGGCTATTGAAGGATGCTTTGAAACAACACAACTTTTCAGAAGACGCCGAAATTCTAGAGAGGGCTGCAACAATTGTAGGCTAAGGAAAGACATTTTTGCACACAAAGGATTTATTTTTTCTGGGTGCTTTCCAATGGACTGCCATTCAAAATATTAACCGTCAAGCTTAAAGTCTCTCGTTTCTATCATTCTTTATGGTCTCAACATAGAGGATCAAGAGAAGTCTGAAAAAAAAACTGGCCAAACTCGCATTTCAGCATCTCGTGAGCCACCCCAACCACTACATGTTGGGCTAAATATGCATAGCTCCACTAGAAGTAAGACATTGATAGAAAAGATGTACCAAATGGGCATTTCTGTTTCCTATGATCGTATCATTGAGATAGAATACTGGCTAGAGACGTCTCTTTGCGAGCGCTACAAGGCCAGATTGGAGTGCGCTCATGTTCTTAAGGGCTGAATTTGTGATAAATCGTTGATGAGTGCGTTCACATGAATTCTACAGGCATCAATAATTATAATGATAATAAATACAAGAATATTTGTATCATTAACAATTACGTTTCACATTTATAGTCATGATTCTACGAGGCTTCGTGATAAATAAATAAAGAAAGAAAACGAGAACGCTCGTTCAATTTAAGAATCAGTGCACAGTTTGGCCGTTTAAGAACACATTTCCAGGCATTCATGGATCCGGTGGAGATCTTTTCTTAGGTTGAAGATATTAAAGACACTTAACAAAATGTGCGAGAATGAGGTCCATTGCTCACAATCCCAGCTCCACGACATCAGTCTCCTCATTTCACGGAACTGGTATCAGCATCTTTCAGTTTACAACAGAAAGTGTGCCTGGCGAAAATAGGCCCCCACTAGTTCTGCCGTGTGGAACAGAGCACCAAGGATAACCAGAGAGCTATGTAACGGTCTCTGCAGTTGCAATAAGCACAAGTTCAGTTTCCGTTCCAGCCTGCAAAATAACACCACTTCACGGCAATGTTAGCATTAGGTTTGGATGACTATCCCCAAGTGTCTATACTGTATGCAGAGAGCTGATTACGTGCACCTGCAAACAGGGCTGCTCACGTTGCAAATGTGTTCACGAAAAGTTGATATGCAAGCCAATGTGTTAATGTGATTGTCCAGAGAGCAAATCGTAGAGCAATTTATAACAGCACATTCCTCATATGATCAGTTTTGATGTGCGAAAAGACACGCTCAATCTGCGCCAAATTTACCTTTTTCTGCGTAGCCTCCTGGTACTGTAATGCGCCTTTGTTGGTGCTATTTTAATGATGTTGAAGCAAATCTTTAATAAAATATTACAGTCCTTATACATATAAAAGATACAAATGCAAATATGGTTTTAAATGGTGGTAAAATAACGGTTTTACCTAACAGATATAGCAGAATTACGTCTTTCCCGCCATCTTGGATGAGCGCGCGCACGGGCACAAGTCTTTTTGTCTGTTTTGCTACTTAAAGGAACATTTGTTTAGTGGATATCAAAAACAAACAAGAAAACACAAACATGCATAAATAACTGATTTATTACTTATTTGGTAAACATTTCTAGGCAAAATAACCGTTTTGAAAATCGGACCACAGGTAACGCATATCTTGATTTAGGTCAAAACTTAATATCTCATTAAAACGAAAAAATTAGCAGTTTCACTTGGGCACCCCTTCTAATATCTTTTAGTAGGGTATAAGCTAATTGTGTGCCAAATTTCATGCTTTTATCACTCTTGTCACGATCGAGCCTAAATTTTGCATTAAGCCACCTGACTATATAAGGAACATGGGAGAGCATGTGTTCTATAAGGAACATGGGAGAGCATGTGTCAGCTACTATAAGGAACATGGGAGAGCATGTGGCAGCACTCTTTCTCTGTGCCAATATGGGAGGGCATGTGGCAGCACTCTTTCTCTGTGCCAATATGATGGCATGGCTTGGTCAGGTGTAGCCCGTAAGCCAAGCTTGACGAGGATTTGCATTTCCATATATCAGGGTCTACCCACTTGATTTTCATTTCCATATATCAGGGTCTACCCACTTGATAGCGTGTCTTTAAGTGAGGGCAAAGGCCGCTGAGGATTTGCATTTCCATATATCAGGGTCTACCCACTTGATAGCGTGTCCTTAAGTGAGGGCAAAGGCCGCTGAGGAGTCCAGATCTACGGAAATATTGGACGAGGCAGAGGCTAAGAACTTAATACAATGATTAAATAAGAACAACATTTTCAATATAACAATATTTTCGCAACCACAGGACTGTGTGCACACAGGCAATGCGAAAGCAACTTGAGACTGATCAAAATCATTTAAAAGCGGAAAGCAAACACCGTTGGTGCACACGCCAGTAAAGGCAGACCTTCTTTTCAGGTGAAACTGATTTTGAGGCAGAACCAGTGCTGCCACGCGTGCACCCAACACAGGCACTGCTGAACAGCCAGCTAAGAATCACCAACAGCCAGGAGAGAATCGTGAGGGCACCTGGAAGCACTTGCGATGGCGAAGATGAATGACACCCTCACATCAGCCAAAGGGCCAGCGCATATCCGCAATCTCCTAATAAAACAAGTCATTAGAAGAATAGAGGCCTACTGTTGCTGGAACTATTAATTCCGCACAGATACTTACCAATAAGCAATGCGTCTCCAGCGTCTCCCTGCTCAAGGTGCACACCCACAGAGCTGTTTGGTAAGATGCAGGAGTCATGTGCACCTCCTGGGAAGCATCACAGAGACAACTTTGAGCAGGTGGTTCTGGGCGTCACCGAGACCACATTGAGCAGGTGGTTCTGGGTGGGAGACCACATTGAGCAGGTTCTGCTCAGGTTCTGGGCGTCACAGAGAGAATAACATTAACATGAGGTACAGAGTAGAGATAGGTTATCTACCTAGCCAAACCTATCTACACCACTAGCAAATATGTTACACAAAAATAACCTATACAACATGCAAATCGCTTAGTGTGATAATTAGAAATACTATCAGTAGTTTATCAAGTTGTAGCTCCATATTACGCTATATTTCATTGTCCTTCAAATTGAAAAGCTTGGTAAGAAAAAATACTTAAGTTCTCTCCATATCTCTGTTTGACATGTAGGCTAGTACATCTCCTGATGGATGGTCTATCTCCTCCCAAAATGCCACGGGTAATGACAAAGTCATTGTCATGAGAATAAAAGTTACAAATGGTTATGATGCCCTAACTGAGTCCTGTCTGTTCATAGTACATTTCACTTAAGATACTTTTCAAATGATAATTGTTTGTTTCATTAGGTTTATTTAAAAGAAAATGCTTTGAGGTTTCTGTCAATGCTATTATGATGTATACACCAACAGGGTACGAAGCATTTATGCAGCCTACTCCAGAGAGTTAAAGCGTAGCTATTGTTAGGCCCTATGTATATCACTACTCCAGAGAGTTAAAGTGTAGTTTATGTTAGGCCTATGTATATGTCACGGGGGTACGTGGGAGTAAAGAGCAGGTTGCGGTAGGAACTGTATGTGAGGGAAGCAATGGGGTGCTGCACTAGACCAGCAATTTGTCTACCAATCCTGCATTAATTATCCCGTAATCAGTCAATTCAATTCAGCTGGTTTATTTAGCCATAGCGAGCAGGAGCCTCATAAATGGGGAGAGGAGAGAGTGTCGGAAGGCTCCCCCGCCCTGGCTTTGCTGTTATTTGTTACAGGAACTCGGCGGAGTGCCGCGAGTTGCAGAGGAAAGTTTGGAAGCAGAGGGCCGAGGAACACCGTCTTTGGGGAAAGCGAGAGTGGAGACGTGACGTCTCGTGGGGATCCCTCGACAATCAGCTGACTGAAGGCTGACTCAGGACAACATAAACCAGCCGCGACTACAGTGGAGCCGTAACCAGTGTGGACATACACCTCCTTCTGCGCAGCTGCCAGGGAGGAGAGAAGTGTGGAGCTTTCCTCCCTCAACGAGCTAAGTGGCCCTTCCTTGCCCTGTTAGTTTAGATTAAGCAAGACTGTGCATATTCTACGAGTGGTGAGCAGTGTATAGCGCCGCTAGCGTAGAAGGGCAGTAGCCTGCTAATGACTGTATGTTGGTTGTCTTGGTCAGGGCCGGCTCTAGCCCTTTGGTTGCCCTAGGCGAGATTGAGTTTTGCGCCCCCCAACCCCCCCCCCCCCCACACACACACAATACTTAACATCACTTTACTTTGCATAGCAGTTTTTTCACCCACTTATAATTCTACTATTCTACATTGCAGTTCAAGAATAAATGTTGCATGGACAACAAACACCAGAATAGTTCCCGTCCTAACTGGCACTTCGACTAGTAACTTGCAATTACAGCAGTTACATTTCTGCACTTCTTTCTTTCTTTTTATTTCATTTTGTTATATTTCTTATGTAAAGTAGTATTTATTTATTGTTACACCAGGTTCTATTGCTCGTAGCTTGAATATTCTCTCCCTTGTACGTCGCTTTGGACAAAAGCGTCTGCTAAATGACTAAATGTAAATGTAAATGTAACATTTTCTTTTTTATTATTTTAAATAATTTATTACACACTCAAAGTTAGGATTAAGTTAACTCCATAAACTGTGCAAAACACTCTTAAGCACCTGTAAGGACATTTAAGCAAATTATGACCCTCTATACCCTAACTATACCCTCTACAAACAAAAGTGCTTTTATGGATACTGTACGTACCACTACAAAATATCTCAAATACCTCACTACAATTCTTCCAGTCATTTAGGCCACTCCTAATGAGGTGGTCATTTTTCTGTGAAAAGAGCTTGCAGCAGAAGCAATACAGAGTATTGTTTTTCCTTGAATATACAAGCCAGCTTCTCTTGATTTTCTCCCCATTTACTAATTTCCTGTAGAAGTGGTTGTGGTGGCAGCTTCTCCCATCATCTCTTTTTGGAAATGTAAAGTCTGGACTGGTCTGGTATGGTCCTCTGCAAACTAACTCTGTCCTTACCGGATCACAGAGGGCTGGCCAGTCAGCAGGATCTATAGGTTCTCCCTGGATAGCAGGAATTGTGGAGGGTGAGGTGTCTGCAGGCGGCAGTGTATTTTCACTGGTGCCCTGAGTGCTTGATGTGGTCCTGGATGTCCCTTCACCTTCACCTGTATTCAAGCATATTGTATAGCCAGACAAGCGGTGTTTAATATAATAAGTGAAATTATCATGAATGTGGTTGAACTTCTTTAAGAAAACAAGCTAACATGCTAACATGTTTCTATTGTACTTTAAAGTATGGAAGTGGCTTGATTAAATACTATTAAATAGACTCACCTGATGCAGACTGTGTGTTCCTGGCCTGCGTGTTACTGGCCCCTTGAGTACTATTGGATGTCCCTTCTCCTGCAGCTGTATTTAAACACAGAGTTCATCCATGCTGTTCGTTACACAGTTGCATTTGGTCATTTCTATCATCCTACCACATAGTTGCATTGTACAAATACATTTAATCTGATCATGTAACTTGTAGTAGATATATTACAATTACTGCCACAAGGCTAAATAATACTAGGCTACTGATTACAATTAGTAGTATTAATGTGATGTGATTATGAAAGTAATAATTGCTAATAATAATAACAATAACAAAAACAGCAACAGTAGTACTAGTTGTGTAGGCTACTTACAAAGTTCAGAGGGAGGCGAATCAGGCGTCCTTTCTACAGCGGCCTCTGCAAAAATTGCCTGAGTGCATCTGGCCAATTTAAAACAAAAATAAACAAAAATTTTAGTATATTCCTGGGGAGGAACTGTACAGAAGGGTGAACACCACCACTATCCCCAAAATGGTTACTGTGTGTGTATGCACCTGCTAGTTGTGAATTCACTAAACAGAACTTATGCCATTTATAATGAATGTAGACAGCAACTGTACTTTTCATAACTAGCATACGTTATCCAGATACTGGTCTTTTGACATTTACATCCATGTAGGTTATCAGTGAAGTTACGTTTGCTAGTAATAGCCTACGTAGCAAATTAGCAAAGTAACAGTCGCTAGCTAGCTATAGCTAGCCTAAGTGACAGCAATGAAACGTCCAATATTAGGTGATGCACAATACTACATGTATTTCGTTTGACACCTTAATGGCTGAGATGAGAAGACTTACCTCTATACTTGGCTTTCTTTTCCTCTTCTTCCTTTCTTCGTTTTCGTCCCTGTGCTCCAGATGGTTTTGACCGCTTCATTTTTGCGAATGTCACGTAGCTGACACGCTCACGGCTCACCCCACCCTGGTAGTGTGCAGGAGCCCTCACATAACTAACGTAACGTAACTTAACGTAACTTAACGCAACCGCCCTCCCCCATCGACAATAACCATCAATTCAATCTAAAAATCAGGTTGAAGTAAACGTATGGCTGAAGGGGCGCCCTCGGATGATCATGATTAATAAAAATGTTTTTATTTGCTTGTTATTCTAACTATGATTAATGGGAAGTAGGTCCAAGGGCGACACTAGAGGGCGCCCCCAACCCATTTGTCGCCCTAGGCAGTCGCCTAGTTCGCCTATAGCAATCGCCGGCCCTGGTCTTGGTTATTGCGCCTCCATATTCACGGTAGGCCTATAGACAATCTACAAGTGGCTGCCTACCTGACGGTGTGTGTGTGCGTGCGTGTGTATGTGTACTTCCTAGTGAAGCCCAGCTGCGACAGTGAGGGACCGGCACGCCTGCCAGCCATACGTAGGAGGAGAGTGGACTGCTTAAGCCAATGAATTGGACTCTTTTACTCGTTTCACCTTTTCTACATATTTATTAGCTAATGTATTAAATAAAGATTATTGTTTCTCTACTTCTGCATCCGTGTCTGTATGTTGGGAAGGGGTGCTTCACAGCCAAAGGATATTGATAAGCTAACTGAATAATACAGTGTACCGCATAAAGATAAGTAAAACTGAACCTGTGACATATATATCACCACTCCAGAGAGTTAAAGTGTAGTTTATGTTAGGCCTATGTATATATCACCACTCCAGAGAGTTAAAGTGTAGTTTATGTTAGGCCCTATGTATATCACTACTCCAGAGAGTTAAAGCGTAGTTGATGTTAGGCCCTATGTATATCACTACTCCAGAGAGTTAAAGTGTAGTTTATGTTAGGCCCTATGTATATCACAATGAAAGGCCAACCCCATCAGTTTACTCACGCCTGTTCCCCCACCTTGTAAAGAACAAGCTCACAGCAATGAATGGCATTTAAGTTGGTCCTTGACTGTGTATGAAGTTGCTATTTCAGAGGTGGAGAAATTTGAGAAGGTCATGAATAAGGCAGTTAGAAAATGGTTTGGGGTGCCATGTTGTCCAAGTAATGTAGCTTTGTATGGAAAAGGAATATTGGCGTTACCAATGAGCAGCTTGGTGGAGGAGTTCAAATGTGCCAACAGCAGTGTGGAGATGACTTTGTCACAGTGTAAGGATCCAGTAGTCAAGAACACTGCTCCAATGGTGAACACAGGGAGGAAGTGGAATGCATGAGAAGCAGTTCAACATGTACAAGGCACATTACAGAATAGCAATAGCATTGGGCAGGTACAGAATGGAAGAGCAGGGTTTGGGCTCGGTGAAAGATGAAAAGCATGGAGTAAGGCTACATTGCTGAAGAGGGGGCAGATGGAAACGAAGAAGATGAAGAAGATCAGCTGGAGAGAACTTGGGCTATCAACGCTAACCGCATTAAATTCATATTGTTGGAACTGTCCTCCCAACTCCATAGAACCTCAGTCAGTGGGTGGGTGAAGACAAAAGCTGCAAGTTGTGTTTGGGTGTTGGCTCATTAAAACATACTTTGTCGGGTGTAAAAGTAGCCTGAGGTGTAATGTTTCCGTGTGTCGATTGTTGTTTGTTCAATAACGAGACAGTTAGATTGATTTGGATGCTTTACTGACGGACATCACTTGCATGCATCTGCTTCATACATCAGGCGGAACTGTTCTGACCTTGTCCACTAGTGGGTGCTTACGTCACTACGCAGACAGCGTATCTCAACATCACATCACTCTTCTTTTTTTTTTTTTAAGACAACCTGTCTATCAATGGACATAAACACAATTCCATATATGATCAAACTATTCTGGCAAACTGAGAATTATTGCCTTGAAAACATAAGTGGGGACACTCAAAACATCAGCACCACATTTCACATTGCATACACTTGGAGATACAGAACATATCATATGCATTCATAAACATAAACTGGCTAAACAGGATATTGAAAGGATATGTTTTCTTTGCATATCTCCATGAACTCTAGACAGTCTATTCATAGTCACGCAAATAGGTTGGAGGGTGCCTATATTGCCTGACTGGATATCTAGGCTGTGTTGGTGCTGGTTCAGGTTGATCATTGCCATCATCAGGATCAGGATCCAGGTCGTAGTCGGGTGGTGGCAGTTGGTCTTGCTGCGTCATGGGATGGATCTTCTTGAAGAATGAGCTGTTCCTGGTGATGGTATAGCCATTCCGTTCTGCTGTCACCATGGAGCCTTTCACATTGGTGACGGTGAGTGGTTCCTTGCTGTACGGTGTTGTCAGCTTGTTCTGTCTCACTTGACGACAAAGCACATTGTCACCTGGCTTGATGTGAGATGGTACTGCGTGTCGTCGCTCATCAGAACGGATCTTCATTTTAGCTTTTGCCTCAGTGTCCCTTTTACGCACTTCTTTGTCAGCACTAATGACTGTTGAGTAGGCTGATGGTATCTTAGTGTTCAGACGTCGTTGGAACATCAACTCTGCAGGAGATCTTCCTGTCGTGCAGTGTGGTGTAGCTCTGTACTCACGTAAGAAGATGTTCATTTGTTGCTTCCATGGGATACCTTGCATTGGGGCGATCCGAATCACTTTCCCAATCGTACGCATGAATCTTTCTGCTGTTGCATTGGCCTGTGGCCAGAGCGGTGTTATTTTTCTGTGATGGAATCCCATGTGTTGAGCAAACTGGGAAAACTGGGAACCATTGAATGGTGGTCCATTGTCTGTCTTCACAACATGTGGTATCCCGAACATTGAGAAGATGTTGTCCATGCGTGGTATCACGACACTGGATGAAATGGAGTGCAGAATATCCACTACTGGATAACGTGTGTAGTCATCTACAATCACCATCAGATATTCTCGAGATGGGAGAGGTCCATAGAAATCTGCACTTACTGAATGCCATGGTGATTCAGGTAGATTGGACATTTTTAGTGGCTCAGTCCTGGTGACTGGAGTGTTGGCCTGACAGGCTAGACAGTTTCTGATAAATGCCTCTGCTCGCTGATCAATGCCTGGAAACCACACTTTCTCTCTGAGCAGGACCTCTGTCTTGGCAATGCCTTGATGGCCTTCATGGGCAAGTTCCAGGACATGGTGTTGCAGAGATGAGGCTATCACAATCCTACAGCCTCTGAGTATTAAGTCCTCACTTGCTGACAGTGTGAGTTCATTTCTGACATGTTTGTACTGCTGAAGTGTAGCAGCTTGCGGTGCATTGTCAGTAATGGTGTGCCACGAATTGTTCTTAATGTGTGCACTGACCTGTTGCAGAGTGCCGTCTTTCAGTGTCTCTGCTTTAATGTGGTCAAGAATCATTGCCTTCGGTGTAGCCAGCAGTGATATGAAGTTGACATATTCTTCTGCAATCTTGGAGGCTCTTGTGCTCCCGGATGTCTGAATTGGTATTGGATGTCGAGACATGTAATCAGCAGGGTTGTCTGCTCCCTTTCTGTACACAATCTTGAAGTCGTATGGTTGGAGTCGGAGTCCCCATCGCTCTATCCGAGCAGGTGGCTTTGACTTTGGGTTATTCCATATCAGCTCCAATGGCTTGTGGTCAGTCACAAGAGTAAACTCATTACCGTAGAGGTATAGGTGGAAGTGCTCACAGCTCCAGATGATCGCTAGGGCCTCGCGCTCTGTCTGTGAGTAGCGCCTTTCAACATCTGTCAGTGCCCGACTGGCATACGCTATGACATGCTTCTCTCCCTTGTCTGTTTGACAAAGAATCGCACCCAAACCACATGGGCTGGCATCCACAACGAGTTCAGTGTCCTTTTTCGGGTCAAAATAGGACATGGTAGTGTCGCTGGTGAGACGCTCCTTGAGTGTCTGTAGTGCAGCTGAATGCTCAGCACCCCAATTCCAAGGTGCTCCTTTCTTGGTGAGCTCCCTGAGTGGTGCAGTGATGGTGGAGAAGTCTTTAATAAATCTGGAGCAATAGTTTGCCATACCGAGAAGGCTTCTGATTTCGGCAGGGTCTTTGGGATCTGAGGCTTTATGTATGGCTGCCACTTTGGAGGATCAGCTCCTTACTGACGGACATCACTTGCATGCATCTGCTTCATACATCAGGCGGAACTTTTCTGACCTTGTCCACTAGTGGGTGCTTACGTCACTACACAGACAGCGTATCTCAACATCACACTAGGGTCGCTATACATGGAGACATAATACGTTTTTTAAAACATTTGCGTGTCTGTTTGAGGATAATCGAGTTGAGGTTAACTCTTTGCCAGGTAATGGCAGGGAGAGTAGGAATGTGATTTGGGCATGCTGTAACCACCAAGGGTCATCCCATTAGAAGGAATAAAAAGCAGATAGCAAATTTAGTCTTTGATGAATCATTCACTTTACTTAATCGTACTTACGTAAACACCCTTTAGCCTGTGTGGTTCTGAAAACAAGCACAAGCACAACACACATAAATATGGAAAACATAGTCCCCAGCAAAGACAGAGAGCAGCACAGGGTTCAAGCACCACCGTGTGGCTATAGACAGTATTTAACTGAATGTGAACAGCGTGGCTTGCACATGTATGACAATGTGACCACATTGGGAGACTACAATATACGTCACAGATTTCGTACATGAACATTCACAGCGATCCTACCTTATTAGCTTTAATGCATAGGCATGTACAATAACATTTCAACTGAATATAATGTTCGAAAGAGGGTTTAGCTACTTACAATAACACAATTCCGAACAGGCAAAAATCCTAAAATAGTTCAAAGTTCTTGAAATTTTCCAGATTGACTGACCTTCATGTCAAAGTAAAAATGGACTGTCGTTTCTCTTTACTTAGTTGAGTGGTTCGTGCCATAATATGGATTAGTACAGTAGTTGTAGTAGTATTAATAAAGCCATTCACTATACAAACCATACCTCTGCATAACACAACTGATGGTCCCAAACACATCAAGGCAATATATCCCACAAAGTTACTCTTGACAAGGCACACCTGTTAATTGAAATCCATTCCAGGTGACTACCTAATGAATCTGATTGAGAGAATGCCAAGAGTGTGCAAAGCTGTCATCAAACCAAAGGGTGGCTACTTGGAAGAATCTAGCACTATCCAGTCTGAGCAGGAGTTTGGCTGTTGACTAATGTTTTTCAGATATGAAGAATACTGGCATCAACTTATAAACCCATTCATCAGCTGACATCACCAGGACCCAGAACACATTCGATCAATCAGGTCAAAATGACAGCAGTACCATACTCTCTATGTCCATATTTGTTTTGTGATTCACACGATTCACGAATGTAAACGCTGTTACATTTAATTACAGGCTAATGGATGTGCATTTACAAACCACTTGCTATTGGTGAACATCCTTGCATTTATTTGTGGATTTTTGAGACTCTCCTGACACGGTTTGATTCACAAATGCATTTTTTACAAAAGGACATTCTCTGCAGCCTATCAGATGTCTCTTACATTTTCAGCCGATCACATGAATGTAGATTTTAGGGTATAACTAAATGTGACCACAATGTGTTCCAGATGTGCAGTGTCCAGCTATGTGGATGACTACACCACAATGGACATCTACATCCAACTGATTACATGAAGTATGGAGTGGATGACTCCACCACAATGGACATCTACATCCAACTGATTACATGAAGTATGGAGTGGGGTGAGGTCCAGAAGTCTGAGACCTTACAGGCGCTGGGTGACTTTGCTTTAACTCAATTGTTTCATTATTTGAGCTTTGTAACAAGTAAAAAAAAAAAAGTTGGTATTATTTCATCCATCCTGTCCATCAGTTTTCAACATGCACTGGAAAACTGGCTTATTTTCGGAGTGAAATGAAGGTTTGGGTTTATTAAATCCAGCCATGCCCTTTGTGAAATCATTGCATGATGATTGATACATTGATAGTATTGCAGTTTGCTGGCTTTGTCTAGCTAACATTAGGGAATGTTTGATCAAGCTTAGCCTCAAACAGAGCTAACTTTAAAATAGTTAAATGCCATATAGTGTGTCCTGATGTAAAGCTTATTTTTCAATCACTGAGATTCTCAAAGAAGGACATTCAATTCTCCCTATGGTACAAGAGCTTCTCTAGCCATTTTTTTAAAGGTAGCACTGTAGTCGACCGTTAGCTGATATATTGACCCGTTGAAAAATACTCAGATTACTCGACGATTTTGTATTAAACGTGAAGTTAAGCTGTGATACTAACGGGTGTAATTAAGTGTAAACTCTTTAATTTGAGAGATTAAGTTAGGGTTGAGTTAACAAGTTAAGGTTAGTTGAAATGTTTTTAGTGGGCCGAGACTTCATTAATTCACCAGCACACCTGAGGTGGCTAATGTTATGACTCGACGCAAGCCAGTGTAACCAAGTTCTGTTTCCGATGTGTAGTTTGATACATTTCTGAAAGGCTGCGAGTTTCTATCATTGGAAACATTCAACCAATTCCATGCCTTAAAAACAGTGTTTGAGTGTGTTTTGTAGGGCTATGTGATTTGTTGTAAGCTTGCAATGTAGCATACTTAAAAAAACAGCGTTTGACTACATGTTTTTTAGGACTACATGACTTTTGGTCAACTTGCAATCTGACACAAGCTGGCTTGTGTGTCATGAACCAACACATCAATACTCTGTGAATTTCTGTGAAATGTTTAAAACAGGCAACTGCAGAGACATTCAACCACCATCTTTCAAATGTATGAATACGTTAAATATGGGGCTATGTTATTTATTATGGAAGACATATGGAAAAAGCCATGTCTCCATACAACAGCCGATCCTATGCCTCTTGCACACCGCCTGCAGAAGTGCTGCGGCCTGGTTGTGTGTGTTTTATTCATGCTGCTGTGCTGCTACTGCTAGCTCTATCTTTCTGCATTGAGTTTGCCTTTGATAATGGCCATCAATCACAATCAGTTTGGTATCATCCATTGTTGATGAGTGGTCCTAAAAGTGACGACCAGAAAGTTGTCTAGTTGTAACAAGAAATTAGTCACGTGACTTTTTTGTATTACCCTTGTTCAGAGCGAGGGCGAGAGAGAGAGAGAGAGAGAGAGAGAGAGAGAGAGAGAGAGCGCGCGCAATGGAAAACTACTGCCCTTCACCTAATGTTAACTTATGGACATAATGTAATTATAGCTTACATTGGGTTACTACTGTATATAGTCCAATTGCCAAAATAGTATAAAATATCATATTTGTGTTTCTGTCGTGTCTGTGACATTGGCAAAAGCCCAGCCATCTAAACTCTAGTGAAAGACTACAGTTATGTCATGTAGCTGGTATGATGTCAATATGACTATCAAAACATCTTTTTACTATTTTGCTGAGAACCGCATACCTCACGTGTGAAAAATTGGCTCCATGCCGAAACTCTACATAACTTGCAGCTGCAAAGGAATCTTTTTTTCGGTCGGATTCTACCACTAGACCGTCTGATCTGCCTCTGAATGTCATCGTCTAATCAGGCAACAGTCAGGCAAAAGTGGTGCTTCAAATGGCCCCGGCCCTTTTTGGGGCGATTTGGGGCAGAATGGAACTCGCCCCAGATCTCATTGACTCATTGACCCCAGGGTCATTGACCATATCGGTCAATAAATGGTCAATCTGATCATTTACTCTCATCTTAAATCAATTTTTTTCACAAAACAGGGCTCTCAATACATTCTCTATGGGTTCCGGGAGGGCTCGCCCCTCCATGCTTTCATCATACGTAATAGGACGGTTAAGCGTATAAGACCGTCATACAGCTTCGGTCAAGGCATATTCTGTCAAGATGGCAACAACTCAATTCGCTCTTTAAAAGAAACTCCTTTTTAGTCGGCGTACTAATGAAGATAAATTGACAACAAAACAATTAGGACTTCCTAGACCAAATGTATCCATTCAACAGGTTTATACAAAGGGGGGAAGTCATACATCCAAGAATTGGAACGTAAGAAAATCGTGGCTAGCAGGCTGTGAAGTGGCTAACGCGATCTGTATTCCTATTTACCACTGTCACTTTTCATAGGTTTCACAGTGTGAATGTTCGCTTCTTGCACTAACTTATTTTGCTTTTGTAAGCCAATACTTTCAAGATCAGTCAATAAATATGGTTGGTTTTGACTTATATGTTGCCCCCTTCTTTATGTTGTTACTAGACATATCATGTGTCCTGTTAAGCTATGTTACATCATACAACATTTGAGACATGTGGATAATGAAAAAGTGGGATAATTTAATGTGGAGCCATATCATGTTTGCTTATGCTCCTGTATGCAACTTTCTTCCATAGCTTCTCAAGTCATGTTCTTCTAGCTACTCTAGATATGTAGACATATTTCTGTTGTGTGCTGCCATCTAGTGGACAACAGGGTATTGCTGTATGAATTAATCAACTGACAACAAATTGATACAATTGTCTTGCTTAATGTACCTACTGAATGGGTCGCCTTATTCATTATCCAAAAAATTGCCCCCCCTGAGATTTTTTTCAGGAGCCCCACTGCCTGTGCACCTGTCCCAGAAGAGATGATGCTGGGGACAGACAGACAGCTCATGTTGACCTGTGAAGGAGAAGATGATGGGGACAGACAGACAGCTCATGTTGACCTGTGAAGGAGCTCTCTGACAGAGGAGATGCTGGGGACAGACAGACAGCTCATGTTGACCTGTGAAGGAGGAGATGCAGGAGGGACAGACAGACAGCTCATGTTGACCTGTGAAGGAGGAGATGATGCTGGGAACAGACAGACAGCTCATGTTGACCTGTGAAGGAGGAGATGATGCTGGGGACAGACAGACAGCTCATGTTGACCTGTGAAGGAGGAGATGCTGGGGACAGACAGACAGCTCATGTTGACCTGTGAAGGAGGAGATGCTGGGGACAGACAGACAGCTCATGTTGACCTGTGAAGGAGCTCTCTGACAGAGGAGATGCTGGGGACAGACAGACAGCTCATGTTGACCTGTGAAGGAGGAGATGCAGGAGGGACAGACAGACAGCTCATGTTGACCTGTGAAGGAGGAGATGATGCTGGGGACAGACAGACAGCTCATGTTGACCTGTGAAGGAGGAGATGCTGGGGACAGACAGACAGCTCATGTTGACCTGTGAAGGAGCTCTCTAACAGATCCCGGTACAGCATGTGGTGCGTGTTGTGGCTGTCGCCTGCCAGTTGTGCACTTTTGTATCCTGCCACCTTTACTATGCTTGTCTGAAAATATACAATTGAAATTTTATTTTATTTATTTATTTTATTTTATTTTATTTTATAACTAAAATTCCCATACACCAAGTCAACCGTCATGAACACAAGTCATTAAAACTACACATATAAAATTCCCAATATCAATCAAATTGGGCCACAGACAGCGCCTGTTGTACTGTGAAGGAGTGCTCTTACCGATCCCGGGTACAGTCTCGCACTGTTGTGGATCCTGCCCCCCTTGCTATTCTTGTATCACTGAAATTAGCATGCACCATGCCAGCCAACCATTACTAAACACAACTCATCAACACCAAACATAAACAAAATTCCAATACTCCTAGCCAGGCGTCTTCTCCCTCTCCTTCAATATCATATTATGCTAATACTGATGAAGTGGCTATATTATCTACTGTTATGTTTTACTTAAGTGTATCTTTTGATCTCTTCATCAAATTATGTATAAATAAAATTGAGTTGAATTAATTTAATTTAATTTAATGATAGAAATGTTTCAATGAATTAATATATGTGTGTTCTTGTATAGTTTGTTCAGCACAATTTTGTCACTATTTCCTGTACATTACTTGCATTCCCTTGTGTGATCCATGCAGTTAGTGTATAGTGATCCTCTGAGCTGAGCAATGACACTTCACAAGGGGAATGGTTTCAAGCCCAAATCAGTTTTGAATTTGCAAGGCTGTTCATTACAGTAGAGTTAGTCGACTCACATGCCAACTCAATTCAGCTGGCACAATGTTTCCCTGTAATAATATTGTCATTTATCTACAGAATAAACAGATGAGCACACATAGTTTGTGTTTAACAAAATCTACAAGAATACACCAACAGATAGCCCATAAGTCTTCATAAAATGCATGTATTATTTAACTAATATATTTAACTAATATCAGCTGGTCTCAAGACACAAAGGATAAAAATGTATTTAGCGCTTTTAGATAAAATAGATATAAACAACCTCAGAAAAACAACAACAACAACCAAAACATTATGCACAATACAGCAAACAATATTCAGATCATAGTAAAATTAAAAAAATAATACTTTTATATATATATACAATTATTATATATACAACCTATAATTTGGGCTTGTAACAAATACATTAGAATGACAGATGAGTTCTAAAGATTTGAGTCTTAAAATGCTTTGTGATGCTCTTTGAATGCACCCTTTGGCTGTCACTAGGTTAGCACTAGGTAGGTCATTCCACACCCAAGGTCCTACTAATAAAAAGAGTCTCGATTGCCGTGGAGAGAAGGTAAAGACAACAGACGTTCTCCAGAGGAACGTAGTGGTTGAGTTCTCCAGAGGAACGTAGTGGTTGAGTTCTTCAGAGGAACGTAGTGGTTGAGTTCTCCAGAGGAACGTAGTGGTTGAGTTCTTCAGAGGAACGTAGTGGTTGAGTTCTTCAGAGGAACGTAGTGGTTGAGTTCTCCAGAGGAACGTAGTGGTTGAGTTCTTCAGAGGAACGTAGTGGTTGAGTTCTTCAGAGGAACGTAGTGGTTCCTAGATACGGTGGCATTGCTCACAATATATGGAGATAATCAACTCATTTTAAACACAAACACTGTGTATTGTCTGCATATGTGTTGGCCCACAGGTCGTAGTTTGGCCATGCCAGCTCTAGGTGTTTGGATGCAAACAGAAATAAAAAATAAATGATGGAGAGAGGAAGCCCATCTGATACCAAGGCCTTCTTATACCATTCTAGCACCTTCTGCCAATCAGTTAGGAACTCGCCATCCCAGCATCCCAGTCCATCTGCTAGAAACAGACAGAAGACAGGCACACAGAGCCATAGTTTGTGTCTGCCTGCATAGATGGGCCTAGAAAAAGGAAAACAGCTTATGTCACAAGAAAGCAACACACACAGGTAAAAACACAAAAAAGACAGGGACACAGCTGTAACACGATGACACAAAAACCATTGCATCCAGGAAGATCTCCAAGCTGACGGTGATTTATGTTTCAGCTGTCTGGTAGCTCTGAGTGTGAACACCATATAAGGACAGCCAGCCTGGAGGGTTCTGTTCCCTCGTACACTTGTGTTGGGCTCGCAGAACAGGTCTGAATATGAGGAGCCAGTGTACGTGCAATAAAGCATAGGAATAATATCATAAGATGTAACAATGCACACCACTGAAGTTGTCACTACGGCTTCATATTCTATGAATCTAGTCATTTTCCACCCACTGGGTACAGTGAGGAGTGCAGAAAGTTACTGGCAAGCCAGAGGAATGCAGTCAGAGTGTTTGCATCACACCATGTGCCTATGACACCCAGGGGACAGCTGGGAGAACAGAAGCTCATACAGGCATGAACACAGACAGCTGTCAAAGGAAGAGGTGTTTACAGGACTATAGGGCCCCTCAAGTCTCATACCTCAAATAGATCATAAAAGTGCTTTTAAAGAAATTAGATCTGGTGCATATATAAGTGCATTTTCTGGAATAACTGGGATTTTGTGTTGTCATAACTTTGCAATTTTGTGTATTACATCAGAGTACAGAGTACACACTTTAGGTTCAATTCATCATGTGATAATTATTATTGCTAGTGACATCATGACTCCCCTGAAAGTCATCACCAATTTCACAATTACAAGATACTAACACATCATTTCCCAATCAGTATGTTTATTTTCA
Source organism: Clupea harengus (assembly GCF_900700415.2). Classification (NCBI taxonomy): domain Eukaryota; kingdom Metazoa; phylum Chordata; class Actinopteri; order Clupeiformes; family Clupeidae; genus Clupea; species Clupea harengus. The sequence goes on along the minus strand of NC_045160.1, from coordinate 9,298,933 downwards.
CATTCTAGTGTCTGCTAACGTTGAAAATGAATACATTAAAAACTGAAATATACTACTGGCATAAGTATTCAAACCCCTTTGTTTTTGATTTCCAGATGAAGGCAGATTACAAATGAATCACAAATGGTACAAGGGTGCCACCTATTTGACCATAACTGATCATAATTAGGTACTACCAATGAGTTCAATGATTGAATGACTTCATGGTTAAAGGAGAGATCTCCTGAATATAAGGGTCTAAGGGTCATCAGACAGCTTGTGAAATAACAGAAGGAATGAAAACTAAAGTGACAAGGTGATTCCAGTGTTTAAGTGAGCAAAAGACTCCAAGAAAATCTCCAAATGTTTTTACTGTCGCATTCATGCAAATAAAGTGGAAGTGGAATCAGATGGTTTGGAGAAAAGGTTGTCTTTCAAACCAAGCAACTGAGGCAGATACTGACTGGGGAGGGAGGCCAGCAGGCAGGGTCCAAACATCACCCCAGAAACACTACAACGCTCAGTGACTGGGGAGGGAGGCCAGCAGGCAGGGTCCAAACATCACCCCAGAAACACTACAACGCTCAGTGACTGGGGAGGGAGGCCAGCAGGCAGGGTCCAAACATCACCCCAGAAACACTACAACGCTCAGTGACTGGAAGTGGAAGTTACTCATTAGGAGGGTGGCAAAGAACATTGTTATATAAGATCCACATTAAAGCATGTATGGAGGTTGCCTAAGATATGGGGAAAGGTTTTATGGTCATATGAAACCAAAACAGAGCTGCTTTGCCAATCCTCAAAGCCTTCTAGGTGGTGTAAATCTAACACTGCCAATCTCTCAATGAACACCATTCCAATCATGAATATGACATATGGGGAGTGGTAACATAATGCTGTGGGGATATTTCTTGTGTGCAGAAACTGGGAAACCTTTTAGAACTGAAAGGAGGACGAATGGAATTAAATCCTACGCAATATCACAAGAAAACCTGTTGCAGTCTGTTACACAGGCTTGGGAGAGTGATTACCTACCAGTAGGACAGTTACCAATAACAATGCCAATAGCACTGGAGCGGCTCAAAAACAGGCAAGTAAATATTGTAGAACAGCTGTTAAAGCCCTGACTACAGTCCAGTCCTGACCCATCCCATCAACCTTGATGTTCTACATACATTCTACGAAGAAGAATAGGGAGAAAAACACAGCAGAAAAATGTACAAGAGTTTGTAATGTCTCACTTCAGAAGGATTAATTTGTATAGGGCTTGAAAACTGCAGCAGAATACTTTTTAATTCATTGAATAAAAATGTTAGCAGACAAATAACTTATTTAGCCTTTAGATATATACTACAACATAAGTGTTCACAATGCCAATACTGATTGGGATGTGTAAGTATAAGTATCTTTTGTAAACCAGAAAATGGCGACGACTATCAGGGGGGTCGAATGCCTTTGCCAGCCCCCTGTACTATTACTCTGTTCCACAGACTGAGACCACGCTGAGTCAGGACAACTTGATCCAGGGTATCCTGGGGAGGGGGACAGTCCAGCACTAAACATAGCTGTTCAAGTACCAGACACTTAAGCTCCATTTTCAATGGGAGGGATTCTGATTGCAGACACAGACACCCACAACCTCTTGCACTCTCCCACCAAAGTTGTTCTTTAGTGCTTGAATCGCCTGCAAGAGTGTGTGTTGGACAATGGAATGCGCTGGGTTTAAGAGGGTAGTGTTAACATACTGGAATACATTATACCTAAATATTTTTCTAATGTTTCTCACCACATTCTAAAAATAATTTGTATGTTTAGAGAATGATTTTCTAAAGTTTATCTTCACAATCGAAACACTCCCTTCCCTTCCATCTGGTTTGTTTGTTCCCTTTTTATGGATCATTTGCTTTGTAAAAATGTTCTCAGAACGTTTGCATGTAACATTGTGAGAACCTCTACACAACATTATATACAAGAGAACACACAGACGGCAGTGGAATATGCAAAAGTGTGTTTGTGTGTTTACAATGTTGACGTGTACACGTGATTTATTTGACCAAGAGGTTTTCCTGGTCTTCAGTTTGCATGTTTGTGTGGCCCCTCCTCCCAAGATCCCGTTGCTCCGGCTGTTAGATTACCACTTACATAACTGTCCCCTGTCCTGTCCTGTCCCTCTTACATAACTGTCCCCTGTCCTGTCCGTGGGGTGTGGGGTGTGCGGGGCAATTATGTAAGGAGTTTTCATTATTATGCTGTAGTAGAATTCTGAAGTCGAAATAAGTTATTTGTGTACTAAATTAATAAATGCATTAATTAAAAGGAGGTTGAATACTGTGTGTAGGTTTCTGTAGTTTTGAATGTGTTCCACTGTGAACCAGGGGGAGCCCCCTCAGCACTACCCTTCCTGCGCCCTTGGTCTGCTTTCACAGCTATACTCTTGCTGTTCAGGCCCCGCATGACTTACCAATTTAGCCCCCAACCATGTTCTTCTGCCCCTCCCACTCCCCTTTTTGACCCCATACTTGCACATGAGGCTAAAAACTCTGTGAAACTGTTAGAATCAATTGATCACATCATAGTATACCAATTTTTTTTGATGGTGCATCAACCACCATGAAAACCTCCAATCCAATACTTAATAGTTAATGTGTATGTTTTGATTGTGAGGTGCCAGGGTGCCAAAGAAGTCTGTGAGAATGAGAGAATGACTGGACCCTGTCACTAATCCTGCTCCTAAAATAGCCTGCAGTGGCTCCTCAGCCAGGCAGGTGGATCCACAGGACACCCAACAGGCTATTTTAGGAGCAGGATTAGTGACAGGGTCCAGTCAGTCATTCTCTCATTCTCACAGACTTCAGAAATATTCTACAGCATAATACTGAAAATACTGATTGGGAAAACATATACAATGGTGATGACTTTCAGGGAGGTTGAATAGTTTTGCAATTCACTGTGGTGGTGTCTCCCTACAATATGTGCGTGTGTGAATGGTGTCTCCCTACAATATGTGCGCGTGTGAATGGTGTCTCCCTACAATATGTTGCGTGTGTGAATGGTGTCTCCCTACAATATGTGCGCGTGTGAATGCCTCAGAAGTGTACAGTTTTCTACTTTCACCTTTACTTTCCTTACAATGTTACTTTTGACAACGATGTCTAGGAAAACGGGAAGGACCTGTGTAGTTCTCTGCTTCCCCAACAGTAGTGGCCAACTTCAACTTTACATAGATTCCCTGTCTGAGACCATACACTCTACATAGATTCCCTGAGCGTGCAGAGGACCAAGATGTTTGCCAGAAGTGGATCAAAAATATTAACAGAGATGCAACCTTTGAATGATCATGCTAGCTAGTTAGCACGGTGACGTTAGTACAGTATATTACACTTCATTGCTTGAAATGTGGCAGATAGTCAAATGGTCTGTTAAGATGGCCATCCACATAAGGTACCTTCATCAGTAAGTGAGGGTCACTGCCTTATGTTGTCAATCCAACTCCACATGCATGTTGCTGTCACTGTCAGCAGGCTGCAGCAAACACTGAGTCACTCGGACATGCCGCCGCACTAATGGTGGCAACGCAAGATGGTGGAACACATAAATTGGTCGCCGGATTTGTCTATACCAACTGTTGTCAAACTGAAAAACCTTCCGTTTCTGACTGCAATCTCCTTCTGTAATTTAGGGATATCTTCTGGACCACTTAAGTGTGGTAAAACTTCAGGTGAAGTTTGAAATATAGATGTGTTTTGCTATCCTCTCAGACGGGCCTCAAGAGCAACTGTCATGCTTTTAATCTGCACTCATGGATTCTGTTGTTAATTGCAGCAACAACCAAGACATGTGATTTGAAAGTAGGAGTAAGGCATGAAAACAAACAAACAGACATCAAACATTCTCACTCCAGAGCGATGCAGCACACTACAAAATGTTCCTCTGCCCCAAAATCCAACTCTTGGCATAGTTTGGCATTCTTACAGCTTTCATTGCTAGCTTCTCTCTTCATGTGGAAGACATGCTTTAGTAATTCTTCACTATGAGTAGCTCCTCAAAGCTCTTAGTATTTGAGCTGTGGAGGAACTGCAGAAACTGAAAAAAGAGGGGGGAGCACCTGTAATCTATATCTGTAATTTACTGGAGGAAATACGTCTGGGCCTCATTCAGACTGGAGCAGTCTGTGAGAACGTCAGGTAGTTTTATGCATCACAGAAATCCAATTTAATTTCATTAATTTCCTTAGTGCCAATAACAATTGTCTCAAGGCGTGTTGCAGAGCCCAGAGCCAGAACTTGCTGGAGCAGGGGCCACGTATACGGTTGCCTGGGGGCCACATAGATGTTAGAGGGGTGCCGGGGCAGGGAAAGAGTTTTTCTTTTTTTCTTTGGAAGTGCACCCTCTCACGACAACTATAGATTCGTTTTGCCCTTTTACCCAGCTGCTGCGCTACAGTCAGTCAGAACAGGCAGTTGCTATGCGTAGCTGAAGCCTCTTTGCACACCACGGTGCACACTGCCCCTGAAGAGTGAAGACATTTGAAGACTTCAGTAGCAGAGGGACAGGATGTCTAACCACTCAAATCTATGATCTGCTGTGCGGGGGATGGTCTGGAGGGGTGTACATATTGGCTTCCACTTTTATAAAGAAGTAGGCTACTAACACATGTTGTGGTCTATCACATAAACAATGAGAAGTATGTAATGTTAGCCTGGTCCCAAAGTTAAGTCGGCACATAGCCAAGGCTAAAATGTCTGAAGAGACAATTGTATTGTTATGGCGCTATATAAATAAAATTGAATTGAATTGAATTGAATGTTGCAGTCTAAATGTGAGCTGCTTTCTGTCAGGCTAACATTGCCTATTGTATGTGTTGGATGGCTACGGCGCATAGACTGACTAAAGATATGGTCTCATCCACTATACTACACCAAAACAAAATGTCTGCTAGGGCTCCAACACTGTCAGGGCCCTGCCCTAGGGCCAGCACTAAAGCCACAGCCTTCCTTTAAACTGGAAGAAACCTTTAGTGAAACCCAGCTCGTAAGGGGGATCCCATTTGCTAAGGGAAAAAAGGGAGGGGCCCGAAGGGAAGAGAGGAGAAGCAAGCAGATTAACTCATACAAACATCAGGATAAAACCTCAAGTACAGTATGTGAAGTAATATTGAAGTATTACAGACCTGTGGACCTTGGACTGATACATTAGGAAATGCCTCTGATTTCCAGCCATGGCTCTAATTCCCCTTTATCTGCTCTTACAGTCTGACAGATTTGAGCACTCACTTGCTGACCCAGGGTAGAAAGAGTAAGAGCACCTACAAGCTGTACTATGAGAGTGGACACAACCTGAAACCTGCTCAAATGGGTCAACAATTTCATTCTATATGTAATAGATTCAAGTTATTACAAACTGTGTCCCACACACAACCAAAGACTAGCTTGACAGAGATAAAAGGCCTCATTTAGAGAAACACACAAAACCAAAGACTAGCTACACAGAGATAAAAGGCCTCATTCAGAGAAATCTACGTTGCTCATGCCATATTTTGTTCTGATATTAGCTAAATCGTGAAGATACTTCACATCTAAGTATGATCCTACCAGAGCATTTTAAAAAGTAAGTAGAAACAAGAGTAGAATCTGACTTAAGTAACTATGCACTATGAACTCCATAGAGGAAAACCAGTACCTTCCCACGAGAAGTGCACTCGCACAGCTGTCCCCTGTTGTCACTGGTGCTGTACACACCTTTCCTATGTAACTTTGGATTGAAACAGCTGTGGATGATGGCATAGGCAGGCTGAGTGATACAGGACCCACCACAGGGGAAAGACAATTCAATTCAAGCCAGTTTTGCTGAGCATCTTATGTTCAAAACTTAAGCCTCAACCAACATGAAAGTGAGAGTGGCCAGAAGGTAACTTTAATCAGAAAGCTGACTGCAGCCTGCTGAACAGCCTAACACATGTGAGCGTAGTAGTTTATGCTGCTATTGACATCTATTTAAAAAGTTCTTTCAGCCCCTTAAAACTAAATGAGGACATTTTCATTATCGGATGCTTGTCTGGTCAATTCTGTCAATTTGGCTCTCCTGCAGATTTAATACTTGAAGCAGAACATAGAGAGAATATCGCAAAAAAATGGTTTGTTAATCGTGAAAAAAAGAAGCTGATGTAGACCACCCACATTCAATAGACCACAAAGAGGCTCTAATGTCCTAATGGGCTACCGATGAATCATGTATTCTGGATACTTACTCCACTGTAGAAGTGTGTCCTTGTGATTTTCTGTTGCATTATACTCACATCCCCCCACTCCCCACCCCTCCCTGAAACTGAATAAGACAGGGTGGTGTTAAGGGTTGGGCACAGCTGGTGTCCCTTCTCGGGTTTTGTGATGTAGGCCCTTGCCTAAATCAGCCATCAGAGAGACAGGCTGTCCAATCAGCAGTTAGCTGATACGTGCAAGTCTGCCAATGAGCAAGGAGGCCTGGGTATTTAAGGTAAGGGTCGGCATCTAAAAAAGTTGGGCAACCCATACATTGGCTTTGGTGAGCAGGAATTGATCCCAAGGAGTGTTACCTCTTTCTTTTCTCTCGTGCAGGTAATCAGATAAGTGACTCGGCATGAGAGGGTGGGAAAGGGTTATTTGATGCTGGACTGAAACTGTGTGAATAGCACAGTAACAAAAAGAGGACGTATCTATTAGCTCTGAGTGCTGTAGAAATGAAGCACTGTTTTGATGGTATTGGGCAGACTATTGTTGAATGATTGAGCCATCATCCTAATTCTTTTGCATCCCATATCATTCTTAATATAACTATATTCACCTTTATGACATTTCAACTTCAATGTACTAAACTGGATGAACAGTTTGTGTGAGCAATCTTAATTTCAAAATATTTAAAAGCTTGGAATATACTGGGGACAGCTGAGGGGGTCTTAACATCTATGGTTTGGGGACAGCTGTAAGACTACCATACATATTGGTGATGCCATTTGTATTTGGTTGAAGTAGTGCTTATTCTTTCATTCATTTAAATTCACCCTAAATCCTGTTACTTGTTGTTTTTTTTATATGTAGTGTGATTTTTAGGTGCTCAGAGATAAGGGTGTTCTGCATGTACAGGCTACATTTGAACTGCTTAATTGTGACATGACCAAACAAGAGCGCAAAGTATTTCGTGCGAATGGTGTGGTGCAAGTGGCAGTGCTAAAAATATCAGCAGCTGTTGGCTGTATGTCAGCGTGAAGTTTGACCTCTCAGCTGAAGCCACTTCATTTTAACCTTCATTTTACTTGTCAAATAACAGAGGACAGTACATATTTAATTTAAGAGTTTATTCTGTTTTCATATTCCCATTCTATAGTCATCTAATATTTACTGAAGTTAAGAAGCATGATCAATTAACAAATGATTTACTACATGCATCATTTGTTGCAAATATAGTCTAATAGATAAGATTAACTAGCTTCAGGTGATGATAATATGTAACAACTGAGGCAACTATATGCACAATAATTCATCAAACCAGCAAAGAAGTCATAGAAAACTTCATATGTTTGCATATTTTAAGCTTTGTCTCCTATCATAATCCTATAGGTAACTGTAAGTTCCTTAAAGCTCATTCAGTTTGCTACTTGCTTCCTGTTGGTTAGACTAGGACATAGACATGTCTGTTGGTTAGACTAGGACAACACGTCTGTTGTGAGGCTGCTAATTTGTTTGTAGAAATGAAGAGCTACAAAATATTAAGAGTTACTTAGTGATGTACGAATTGCACCGAACAAGTTGTTTAGGGGGAGTTGGTTCGAAACATTAAAATCACAGACTTTGTATCAGGCTAGTATGGTGTTTCATCCATTTGTGTTCATCAACTGCAATATTAAAGGTGGATTTATTATGGTCTGTCCCTGTCTTTGCATAGGTTGTAAGAAACGCAATCATGGCGAAGAACTGCCACAACGACCACAAGATGAAGTTTTCTCTGGAGGAGGAGTTCCCAGACCTTTCCCTGCACAACAACCATATGGCCAAGGTGCTGACCAAGGGAATGTACGAGAAGCTGAGGGGCAAGTCTACCCCTAGTGGCTTTACCCTGGATGACTGCATTCAGACTGGTGTAGACAACCCCGGTAGGCAGACATAAATCCATATCAAATCTCCAAAGACTTTAGACTTCGCTAGAATCTTAAGAGGAAATAACTAACAATGTAAGCTATCATTATTTTTCCAAACACATACACACACACACAGGCCATCCCTTCATCATGACTGTTGGATGTGTTGCTGGTGATGAGGAGTGCTATGATGTCTTCAAGGATATGTTTGACCCCATCATTTCTGACCGTCATGGAGGCTACAAGCCTACTGACAAGCACCACACTGACCTGAACTTCGAGAACCTGAAGGTAACTGAATCCTTTTGAATAGTTCTGTCTGAACGTGATGCCATGTGCCATACCAGCAATGCCAATCCACTAGTTCTCTCTCTCATGTTTTAGGGAGGTGATGATCTGGACCCCGCCTACGTGCTGTCCAGCCGTGTGCGCACAGGCCGTAGTATCAAGGGATACACCCTGCCCCCCCACAACAGCCGTGGTGAGCGCAGAGGTGTAGAGAAGCTGTCCATTGAGGGTGAGTCCAAACTTCTAGCTCTTCAACAATGACTTAATGTAAATGTAAATGTTGAACAGTAAAGGTCTGAACACTACTTTCACTCCTTTCACTCAAGTGAAATGTGTTTTGTGGTCTTTCAACAGCTCTGGCTTCCTTGGATGGTGAGTTCAAGGGCAAGTACTACCCCCTGAGTGGTATGACTGATGCTGAGCAGGACACACTGATTGCCGACCACTTCTTGTTTGACAAGCCCGTCTCTCCCCTGCTGCTGTCCGCTGGAATGGCTCGTGACTGGCCTGATGGCAGAGGCATCTGGTAAATAGCACACATCACTGGAAAGACTAAGAGCAGTATGCCACTACCGCAACTAGAATTAACTCTTTTCTTCATATTTACAGGCACAATGACAACAAGACCTTCTTGGTCTGGGTGAATGAGGAGGATCACTTGCGTGTCATCTCTATGCAGCAGGGAGGCAACATGAAGGAGGTTTTCAAGCGCTTTTGTACTGGTCTGCAAAAGGTAATTAAGGGCATTTTCGCATCAAAAAACGGCTGAAACATTCAATAACTCCAAACTGACAGGGTAACTCACATTCAGATGAACAATTTGTAGGAAGATACTCACAGAAATCATAAGCTGCCCTTTACTGTTTTAGATTGAGGCCATCTTCAAGAAGCACAACCATGGCTTCAGTTGGAATGAACATCTGGGCTACGTCCTGACCTGCCCCTCCAACTTGGGAACTGGCCTGCGTGGTGGTGTCCATGTCAAGCTGCCCAAGCTGAGCGTACATGCCAAGTTTGACGAGATCCTGAAAAGGCTGCGTCTGCAGAAGCGTGGAACAGGTACTGCCCCAATCACACATACATACAGCAATATAGATTCATGTATCTGTGTCCTTGTTAGAGGTGAAAGCATGGACGGATTAAGAAACCACGGGCCCCTGGGCCTGGACATGTTAAAGGGCGAGAAAAATAATTGTGCGCTTGCAAAACACGCACGCACACGCAAACACCATTAGGCGTATATATATATTTGACCAACAATGTGTTGGATTTAACGGGTGAATTAGATACTTTGGCTATTGTATTGGGAAAGTAAACAGGTCCAAGTTTACTCCGTAACATCCACCTTCGGTGCACTGCCCTGCTATTGTTTCTGACATTACATGTGACAGGGCAACAGCCGAGTGATTCTTTTCCTAATTGAAACTGATTAAGACCTACCTGAGCAGCATGGGGCAGGAGAGGCTGAATGGGCTGGCTATCCTGTCCATTGAAAGAGCAATCATGCATTACCACTTTTATGTTTGAAAGGCATCGTTCGGCAAGTGTACCGTACTGTGCTCAGTCAGCTTGTAGGTCTTGACGTTCAGATTCTGCGCCAAAACGAGCTATATCGTATCGTCTCGTCACATGATCAAATAGAGACTTGACATTGGCGAACAAGATACATATTACCCAGCAATCATCATTGCATATCTGTGTATGACAAAAATAACAAATTTAATAAGAGATTATTCATTTAATTGAATCGTTTTTTTTTAATAGTTTCTATAGTGTATGCACGATAAGCATATAATTGTGTTATAGATTGCTACTGACGATTTCCCCCTAAAAATTATGAAAACCATGACAGAGACAAGTTTGCCATTTTGAGGGGATATATAGCATAAGGGATCTTTACTGACCCAAACATAAATTATCCTTGATCGCTGTCGCATTAAACTAGCGACACTTTAGCATTCAAATGTTTGGAAAAATGTAGAATGCAGGGTCTGCTCTGCCTACGAACCTTCCACGCTGGCTACATTGTCTATAGTTGCACATGCACATGCACACATTGCACATGCACATTTTCTAACACAGCACAGGTATACTCAATTAAAGCCATTAGCAAATGAACAAAATACACCTTTTTCAACCACAAATAAAAGATACATAACAGCAACTTCACGCAGAGGCTCTGGCTTAGGGGCCCCCTGAGCTCATGGGCCCCTGGGCCTGGGCCCGGTAGGCCCGTTCGTTAATCCATCCCTGGGTGAAAGCCCTTTTTGGTGACTAAACACTTTCATGTAATGTGCTATTTGTGCTATCTGTGCTACAGGTGGTGTGGACACTGCCTCTGTGGGTGGAGTCTTTGACATCTCCAACGCTGACCGTCTGGGATCCTCCGAGGTGGCACAGGTGCAGATGGTCGTCGATGGAGTCAAGCTCATGGTTGCCATGGAGAAGAAGCTGGAGAAGGGAGAGTCTATTGATGACATGATCCCTGCTCAGAAGTAAATGGAAGTAATGCATCTTTTGTATTTTCAAAATAAGTAAGACATCAAACCATCAGACAAGGGAGCAGCCAGGAAGTCTTTTCCTCCCTGATGGTTTCAAAAGACACTCAACCTGCTCCACGTCTTGTTCTTCCTTAGTTTCTCTCTCTCAGTCCTTTCATTTTTTCCTATTCTGTCACCTCTTCCCATTTTTTTTGGAACATCCTGGGATCAAACTGCCACACAGAGGGGACACTGAACATGTGTTCACCTAAGCTTCAAACTATTTGGATGTAAAGTAATTGAATAAAAAAAAAGCCCCATTTAACAGATGTTGTCTGATGTCCTGTGTTTCTTAATACAAAAAGGCATACTATATAGAAAATGTTCAGATAGCAACCAACAACAAAAAGTATTTTGGTCAAATGGAAAAATATTGTAAAATAATGTTGTTGTTTGACAAACACACAGCAAGATAATGTGATTTACTCTTTGGCCCTGTATTATGAACCCTCTATGATACGTATCCTGGGCCCTAATTTAACAGACACACAATGTGGGTTCTAACATGCAACAAAGGGCATTAAGTAAATCTGTTTGATTGACTACCAAATGATTACCAGGGCACAAGGCTGCAAATTGTTAGTGGCAGGTGTATTTGCTAGACCTACTTGTCACTTGCGGGTGAAAAAATATATACATTGTGTACCTCCCATACACTGACATATGTCTAGCTATAAGTATATAAATTACATCATATATGTTTTTTTTTATAACATTTGGTCTAACCCCCACAGCCACCCCATCACCCCCCACATGGATGCAATATTTAACATCAATTTTAGAGCAACAAGCATTGTACTGGTTAGGTTAGTGGACAGTAGATCTCATCAAGATTTCAGTTTAATTCAATTCCATTTTATATAGCACAGATAATAACTGAAATTGTCTCCAGAGCCTGAAGTAAGCACTAAGGCAACTGGGACAAGGAGAAACCTCTTTTTTAAATAGAAGGAAAGCTTAAACAGACTTGAATAATCAATTCAAACTAAAATGATTTACATCAAAAATGTCCCCTTACATTTCCACCTGTGCCCTGAGACAGGTAAGACAAATCAACATGGTAAGGGTGAACTTAGGTAAACAGTACCTGAGACAGGCAACACAAATCAACATGGTAAGGGTGAACTTAGGTAAACAGTACCTGAGACAGGTAAGACAAATCAACATGGTAAGGGTGCACTTAGGTAAACAGTACCTGAGACAGGTAAGACAAATCAACATGGTAAGGGTGAACTTAGGTAAACAGTACCTGACACAAAAGTAAACTGTTTTCAAAGCAGTATGTTAATAACTTGAGTCAACCTCACATAACAGCAATATAAGGTAATAAACTGAGTAACTGAGTAATGTACCTGAGTACACTTCACATATTCTTTTTTATTCAATAGGGCAGCGATCCGCCTACACCCTTTACAATCAATTATAAGTCGAGGACTTGCCTTGACTTAATGATACGACCATACCTCGTGCGGGGACAAGGCTCAGGGTGTTTTGGTTTGCATACAGACCCATGGTGGGGTTCCTGTTCCCCTGGTTCCCATTGTCCAGTGACCTGATCATCGTTGCTGATCTCAGGCTGCTGTGCTGTGTGTGTGTGCTTGTCGTCTCGGGTGTCGAGAAGGTGCCGTTGGTTGCGCCTGTACCTCTGTCCATTGCTGGTTGTGATGTGGTAAGTTTGTGGAGTCTCTGCGGGTTGGATGACTGTTGCTGGGGTCCACCTACCATCCCGGTGCTGTAAGCGGATGGGCGTTCCAGCGTGCAGTGTTGACAGGGGCCTAGCAGACCTGTTGTCAGGGGCGGATTGGGGGAAAAAAGTGGCCCGGGAGTTACTGTCAGACCGGCCCACTTAATACACGGTGCGCTGCCCACTCAATACACGGCGCGTTGCCCACTCATTGCATCGCACGTATCGACCACCGTCAGTGGCCTACTTGGAAAAATACTCATACACTTAACATTATTTTGGATGATTACAAAGAAATTACATTATATATGTTTTTTTTTTATAACATTTGGATCCACCAATTTGCCTGGATGGACACATGGAATAAAATGGTACTGGCTATTGTAACACTCCAAGGTAGGTATAGTTTGCTAGATGAATATGCTTAACTCTGGGCTAGTATCAGATGGTTATATGTATAACTACAGAGACTTAAGGAATGAATGTCAGCAGAGAAAGACCACACAATAAAGAAACTGGAATCAGAGGGTTGAATTAGTATGAACCAGTGGCGGCTCCTAAAAAAATTCTCAGGGAGGGCAATTTTTTTGATAATGATTAAGGCGACTCATTCAGTAGGTACAGTACATTAAACAAGACAATTATATCAATTTGTTGTTAGCTGATTAACTCATACAGCAATACCTTTTTGTCCACTAGATGGCAGTGTAACGAAGTTAAAAATGTATTATTTTGTTTTCATTTATTTAGTGAAATGTAACCACATTCTGATTTGATTATGCCTTTCTTTTCTACCTTGTATATATTAAATGTTGATAATTGAACACACTGAGTACATGGACTGTACTGCCCCTTTAAGAGAATTAGTTTAGTATGTTGGAAACCCCGTTTAGTCTTCAGTCTGCGGTTGCTGAGCTGAAGACAGGTATGCTTCTTCCCATGTCTAGCAAATTAAACATATATTTATAAGTAGTAAACACATATATTAGATATAATGTTGTCATAAAAACATGTATCTTCCAAGATATAGAGGGAATAAGATACCCAACCAGTTGGCAGATACTTTTCTGTTCCTTAATCTTTAAAAAACTGATCTTGCAACACTGGAAAAATAAAGAGGCACCTGCATTCGAAAAATGGAAATCCTTAATGAAATACTACTTGAGCATTGAAAAAGCAATGTCAGAGGACCAAAATAAAAAGAAACAATTTGATAGCCAATGGAGCTCCATCTATAACGCACTTTAGCTAACGCTGCCCAAGCAATAGACAATAGAACCCATTCGTTTTTTTTCTATTTTCTTCTTTTTTTTGCTTTATTCATGTATGTATGTATGTACTTATTTAAAATGTTGGATGAGTGTGGATGAGTACTATGTATTAAGGGTTGTGGGATGGGGATGGGGGAGGGGGAGGGAAAGGTCTGGGAGGGGGTTAGTTGGTTGGGGAGGGTGTGGGATAGGGGGCTTGATGAGAGGGATATAAGGTAGAACTGAAACTAAGGTAGAACTGAAGGGGTGGGGATAGATGGGGCCACCTTTGCTGAATGGTGTGGGAAGCATTCATTATTAGAAGATAGCTAAAAATTATGGTTTTGTTTGTAAAACTGCATGCTTCCCCAAATCATTTGTGACTATTGTACATTTTGGTACCCTATCAAATGTTCTGTTACCTTCATACCAAATAAAAATTATTATAAAAAAATAAAATAATAATGTTGTCATAAAGGGGTTAATACTAGAAAATAGTTAACATGCAATTTGTCATTCTGATATTGAATACATATATTTAGTTTTGTATGAGGCCATGAGGTCTTTAGCATATGTTTTCCTTTGCTAGTAGGCTAGTATCCAGCGAATAGGATGACTGCATGTTGACTGTCTTGTGTGTATTGATCTGTACAGGTATGTTGAATTCAGTGTATGTTAATTGTCATGTATTGTTTCCTGTATTGTTGCTCGAATGTGAAAAGTTGTAATGTTATATTTTATGTGCTTTCACATAAGGTTCATTGTGGTAAAATGATTGAGTCTGCAGTTGATGAGCTGAAGACAGTAGGCTAGTATCCAGCGAATAGGATGACTGCATGTTGACTGTCTCGTGTGTATTGATCTGTACAGACAGGAATAAATACGCAAAACATCAGTTCGTGGCCGTTTCTTGTTCAGCAAAGCAGACAACTGGAACACAACATAGAAGGACCCGTAACAGCAGCACACAACAGAAATATTTCCCCTCTACCTACATATCTAGAGAAGCTAGTTACAGGTGGAAAGCTATGGAAGAAAGTTGCATCCAGGAGCACTGGAGCATCCAGGTGCATGCAACATACGACACTGCAGCTAAAACACCCCCACCTAAACCAAATTATTGCAAAGAACAGAAAAAAGGCATAATCAAGAAGTCATTCACAACAAGTGCCATACAGCTGGACAAATCACAGAAAGACACAGGCTCAGTTGAGCACACAGCTCCTGCCTCACCAACGACACCACCGTGTCTCTTCTGTAAAGGTGAGCACGCCATAGAGACATGTAGTAAGCTTAAAGGCAAGCCACACAAAGAAATTGAATTCTTGAGGAGCAAAGGACTGTTTTAGCTGCCTGAAGCATTGTTATGTTTGTACACTTAACTAACAAATAACCATGAAGGAGAATATAGTTCACAAACTCTTTACTTTAGGAAAACAGGATCACTTCAAGCATCACTGTAAAACGGTATTAATACACGGCTCAGGTAAAACATAGTGCCGCATTACTACACATAAAATAGTTCCTGTAACAAGTAGTTCCTTGAACATAACAAGCATGGCCACATGGGTAAATTCTGTAAAGGAAAAGTGAGCTGTGAGGTGTGTTCCTTGACTCATCCGACACTGCTGCACGTTAAGAAAAAGGACATTGTCACCGATGCAGAAAAGAAGACGGGCAACTGTGACGGTCATACAGTCTTGACTGCATTTGTCTCCACTCAGTCTGAGGGTTGTGAGCTGACTGGTGCCACGGATGATGACTGCATACTTGCAATTGTTCCTGTCCAAGTCAAGGCCAAGATGGGAAGTGCGGTGCTGCAGACGTATGCCTTCATGGACCCGGGTAGCTCAGCCACGTTTTGTACCGAGACACTGATGAACAAATTGAAGCTCAGTGGACAGAAGACCCATGAACGAAGAGAAACCTGTCAGTACTTCCGTGGTGTCCGGCCCGTGGTGTCCGGTTACACTGGTTCAGCCCCCTCTGAGACACACAACACCAGGCATGAATAAAGTTCACCAGTTTTATTTAAGAGGGCCGGCAGCCACACACACACTTGGTTACACACAGTCCCTGGGCAAATGGTATGAGGTTAGACCAGGCCTTACACCACATACCCCACCCCAATCACCCACAGTATAAAGAGGCTATGTACAGTAGCCACAAACAGGCAACACAAAAGGGAAGAGCATAACACTTGTAACCTACTTGACTAATAAGGTCTTGGCTCTGGATGCGACTAAGCCACCTGGTGACTTTCACACCAAGATATAGTGTTAGGTATAATGTGTACCTTTTGATAGAGACAAGCGGGTTCTCACTCAGGTACGCTCCAGTAAGGACAGAGACGAGGTATTCAAATAAAAGAATGACGATCTTTATTAATACACGGCTAGTTTGCGTTGAAATATGGCAAGAGAGTTGGTAATGGCTGCCACCAGGCTAGCAGGGGTCATAGGGAACAGCTGTTGCAGGGGGTTACCTGTCCTGGAAAAGGGAGTGAGACCGACACGCCACCCGTGCTCTTGATTCTTATGCCTACTCACACACAAACACCTCTACACACAACACACATAGGCACAGGCACTGCAAACAGGTATCACAGCAATGGTGAGGTGCACGTTACCACTCGATTCGACATGCAGTGTGCGAAGAAAAGGACTCAGATCCGGCGACCTGCCCTGTAGACAGCTGCAACACTCTGGTGAGGAAGGGGGAAGAGGAGTTGGGGTTAAACCTAACGGGCTAAAACCAGGCAGAGTTCCAGCTTAAGAAAAGGCTTATTCCAACTAGGGAACAATGCTGGGGCAGCCAATACAACATCTATCGCTCTAGCACCGCGGGGAGGAGAGGGGAAAATAATAAAAGTAATATAAAAGCAGCACGCTAAACCTAGCTCACACCTAGGTTTAGGCTAGGTCAAACAAACAAAGTCAAACAAACCAAAAACTACAACAGGTAAAAGCTGAAATGAAACTAAATTTGTAACAAAGCAGCAGTGGCAAATCTCCTGAAGAAAGAAATACAACAATCTGAATTTGTTATGTATATAATCATACATAATAAACATGTATTTATGACAAATTAAGACATTACATTGTCTCAGGTTACCTTCATGCAGCACTGACAAAACAAACACTGACAATTGGCTCTCTGGCGTCTCACAACCAAAACCTACATGACCTACTTCCTCCGCAAGCTCAAGCGAGTGAAAGCTCCCATACCCATCCTGTACGCATTCTACCGGGGCACCATTGAAAGCATCCTGTCCAGCTGCATCACTGTGTGGGGCAGTAGCTGTACTGAACACAGCAGGAAAGCACTGCAACGCATAGTGAACACAGCTGGTAAGATCATTGGTGCCCCACTCCCACTCCCTTCCCTGCAAGACATATACACCACCCACCTCACCCGGAAAGCTACCTCGATTGCGAGTGACACCAGCCACCCCGCACACAGTCTGTTCAGCCTCCTACCCTCTGGAAGAAGGTATAGGAGCCTCCGTTGCCGCACCACCAGACTCAGAAATAGCTTTATACACCAAGCTGTCAGGAAGCTAAACTCTCTCCCCTCACTCCCCCCAGCCATATCCGTCAGTCTGATACGAGGCCGAAATCCCCCCCCCCCCCCCCCCTACAATAACTCAGGACTCTGCAACAAAACTGTCCCTTGCACTTTTATCACTTTACTGTTATACTTGCACTGCCAATGTAACAAATTCATCTCACAGGATGTCTTTTTGCTGCCTTTTTTTTGCACTACCATAACCTCACTTTAAAGGAAATGCTGCTGTACATGTATCTGAATGTTTATAACTATATGTATATGTATATCTATCTTGTCTTATCTGTTGTTGTGCGTGTGCACTTATATGTTTCACCGTGGGAGAGTGGGAAACGTTTTTTTCGATTCCTTTGTATGTCTTAACATGCAAAGTAATTGACAATAAAGCTACTTTGACTTTGACAAACAGTTAAAATACATGTTACAACAGACATTCAGATCATCAAACAAACGAAGGTGTAAAAGCCATCAGTCACTTCGCATCAGTGACGCATCCATGCGAAGCTAACACACCCAAAAGCATTTCACTCCGCAAGTAAAGTTTACCTCGACCAGTCTTCTCAATGTAATACAACAGGGTGTGTTCGCTCATTGTCTTCGAACCAAGACCTTCGGCAAGCGTCTTGTGCATTACAAACACCTGTATTATCCTACCTGGTTAGCTTGTTATATATGAGCAGCGTTTTGGCTAATAAATGAACAGCCAGGGTGCTACTCTGGGGCGTGGCAGAGCAGGACCGGGGCTACGGTGGCTGCTGGGAGACAGGACTGTAATTCTGCCGGTTACACACTGTTAGCAGGAATGCCGTGGGAAATAATAGAAACAATAAATTGGAAAAGAAAACACAAAAACCCTCGGAGTAAAGCCCCCATAGAACTCATTCACTGCATCCTACAGCTAGGCACAACACTGGTGCTATAATACACTCGTGACCACAACACATCAGAAAATGTCTCACTGCAAGCTACACCAAAATGAAGGGTGGCTAATTGACTCCGTTACAAGACACTACGTCGGCACTCTTCACTTTAGGTTTCACTCAACTCCTCCGTAAGTGGAACCCAGTTAGAGGGTGTGGCGTGTATCATGGAGCCTTCACCATGCACGCCCATTTTTCTAAAGCCTCTTACTATTTTTCCTCCCTGATGGACTAATGAAAGTATTTTCCCTATAAGTTTTAGTAAGTGTAGACCTGGTACTTTTTAGAACTGCTCAGTTGCATTCTTTGTCTACAAAGATTATCTCAGGTGTTTTGACTCTTTCTCTGTTAGTCTGGTCTTGTACTCACGTCTCTGGCTGAACAATGGATGGAGCGTCATTGGCCGCTGTGGCTTGACTGGAATAGGCCTACGTCCATATAGTACTTCCTGTTTAGGAAGAGTGGTGAGATGTTTGGTGGATGCCTTGCGGATGTTGTGCAAAAAGGGCAGCGAGACTCGTGCAACAAGATCTCTTTCGTTTGTGGAATACGAAATGGATGTGCTTTAAATGCGGACTACGTTTCGGGCTTCCTGGTGGAATACCGGATTCAGATCGCTGTCAAAGACTCTCAGGTACTCTCTGTGTCTTATCACCGCTGCTACTGACAGTTTATCTGCATTGTAGTAAACAATACCTCCCCTATAACCCAATGTTTCGTCTGGTGGCTCTTCTCCACTACCGACGTTCTGTTCGTGTCGCATCACCGCTGCTACTACTCCTTACGTCCGTCCTCTTGCCTGCTGGACGAACATTGGAGTTCTCTCCCTTTTCCCTCCCGTCGCCTGCCCGCACGCACACACACTCACATACACAACACTATGGTTTAGTCCATGTGTGACTGAAGGTTGTTATCGTGTTCAAGTGCATTGGTATTTGTGTGTGTGAACCATTAGTTCTGAAGATAATGAAATTGAGATTGTGGGGGGAAACTGTTGATGCCCTGTTCTTTTCTTTTCCTGTGTATATTTAATGTTTTTTCTGTCAAACTGCTCGTCCCCTTGTCATTCTAAATACACTGACTTATTGCTATTTGCATTGCCCTGCCCTCGTTCATTGCCTTCACCCAACCCCTGAGCTAGCCAGGACAGGTTTAATATTGGCCTAATTCCTTTTAGGGCGGTATTGGGTCTGGTAGTGATAGTGGCCTTTGTAACTTTCCTCTCTCTGTGACGCTCCCTCTGAGCATCTGGCGCCCAACAAACAATTTCCTCTTTTCTAAGGCCACTACAAGACGCCACTCTGGAACCTAGCCCAATCCGGACCCCCTTTAACTTGGGACCCCAGATGGCGATGGAAATGCAGGAGGGGCAAGGAGACAAGACACACAAGACAGACAAGAAGAATGTTCAAAGAGTGGGGATCGACCCTCGAATCCCCACAAATAAAAATAAAAACAATTAAACTGTCTATTAGTGAATCCCCGGGATGCCACTTCCCTCTGCTAGGCACGGTCCTGGTGACGTCACCCACTGTTCCGTGTCAGCGACCAGGGAAGGAGGAATCCGGCAGTAGATCCGGTGAACGGCACAGCAGAGAAGCCTGAGGAGTGCACAGCCTTCAGTGTGGACAGTAACGAGACAAACGAAAAGAGACTAGACACCAGCAGAGTAGAATGGGACACGTTCCTTACTGTTTGGAGCTTAGCTCCAGTTGCACGGTGTATAGCCCCATCGTCGCCGATCTGCCCAGCTGTCACTGCCTCCTCGGCCAATCACGAACCGGGAATACAGGCACCGCTCTCTCCCGTGAAACCAGCAGGCACATAGGCAGGCACAGACAGGACACCTAAAACCACCACAGATTCAGACGTACAGAGTGCCAACCTGCACCTCAATCCACCAACCTCCCGCACACCAAACACAGGGCCTTTTAAAAGAGGATTCAACCTATCCCCATCATGCTCTACCCATCAATGAAATGGGCAACAGCTGTCTCTCAATCACTGCCAATGCCAATCACTGGTATGGGCAACAGCTGGGCCCAGCTCACTACCAATTCACCCTGCTAAAGGCCCCGTCACACCATAACGTTCTGGTCAATGTTCTATGATGTTAGAGGAAACATTGGTAATCGTCCATGGTCGCTGGTATAGCGCCAGAAGAGCGTTGTGTGAAAGCTGGTGAACGCTGTAATCGTCGGTAATCGTCGGTGATCAGAGGAGAACGCTGGTCCAAAAAAAAAGTTTTGAACATGCACAAAAGTTCTCATGGAGAACGTTTAATTTTAAACGCTGGAGAACGCGGAAGAACGTTCGTGGAACGTTTTACTAATGTTCTAATCGTTTACTCTGCAGTGAACAACTCACTGGCGACCTGTCAACAACCTGTCACGGACCCCTAGCGCTCACAGCAAACAAACGTCATGAGCGTCATTTGAGCGTTTCCCGACCGTCCATATATGTGGGTATATAAAAGGATGCTTTTTAAGCAGGGCTTAGTTGATTTTGGGAACACCCACTATGGAGGATGCACAACGATTAAGAAGGGTATATTTGATTGCTATGGCGCAGCATGAATTAGATGTACTCAAATTAAACATAGCTGAGCACATCGAGGAAATAAAACGGAATTCACCCCAAATGTGTTTGGCATCCTTGCCAATAGGTTCCAGGTTCTCCTCACCACCATGAACCATGCTCCCACAACCGTAAGGCTCATCAATCTCATGCGTATGAGGTATCAACGTCAGCAGGACATTTGCATGGACCGTGAGGACGAACATCATCACGTGATTCCTGGACAATGGAGATCACAGCGAAATCTGGAAGACACCGTCCATGTCAGAGGGCCTAACATGGATAACAGACAGGGGAAGCGCCAGAGGAACCTCCTGAAACACTGGTGTAACTCGGAGGCTGGTGCTGTTCAATGGCAGATGGAGATGATATGAAGACTGATGGCCAACAGAGAAAAGGCCAGAAGTGACATGTAGCGTGGACGCTGACTCCTGACTCACGGGTATTCTTTTTCAAACAATTTGACACTACTTTATACCCTCATCTTTAATGTTGTAAGAAACAGAAATATAACATTTGCCTATCAATTGCGGACATTTTAAGAACCAAACTTTTCGCAAGTCTATGACACTACGCTCACTCAGAAGCACCGGAATAAGTGGGCCTACGATTCTCGGTACAATGAGTCCTGAAGAGCTCGGTAAAATGGTGAGAGACATTGTTCGCCAAGAAATTGCAACTGCTTTCGACACAAATCTCCAACCTAATAGCGAAAAGCTGGAGAAACTCGATGACTCCATCCAAACAATTTGCACTAAAGTAAAAGATTTAGAGACATCTGCAAATGATATGGAGACGTGCTTGAATACTGCACAAAAGAACTACACGGATATACTAAAGAACTACAAAGAGTTGACTGAGAAGACTGACCTGCTAGAAAATCAAAACAGAAAGTTTAACCTTCACATACTGGGGCTCCCCACTGGCATTGAAGGAGTTAGAGCCACTGCTTTTACCAGCACGCTATTGTACAAACTGTTCGATGAAGAAGCGCTGGGTCCCCCTCCCATAGTCAACATAGCCCACTGTTCCGGCCTTGTTACCAAGGACGGTACCCGCTGTATGATTACATGGATAAACAGCTTTGACGTGAGGCGTACCATCCAACGATTGATCGGAGAGAGAGGAGGCAAGCTCACTTACCAAGGACATCCAATTCGTATCTACCCGGACATCTCGGCTGAGCTGATGTATAGTTCCTAAATAAATCGTTGCCACAAAACAGCCAGATGGAACACTTGCGCTACCGACAAAAAAGGGGTGCTTATTTTTTCACACAACTTTCACTACAAATATCTGATCTGCGAAGTTGTTTGATCACTCCAAAAAAATGTTGTTGCTAGTGGCGAATTCAGAGTCGTTAAGGGGTCGTTAAGGTGACGGTTCAGCGCAGCTCGCAAGCAAATATAGCTGCTCAAACCGTAGGGCTCACCTTTGCCGTTCTTCACGGTGGCATAAAAGTGACGCAGCGTTTGAATTAGGTCGCTTTTGGTGACCGTCTTTAAGTCAATTTCAATCGCTTTCTCTGTGCACCAAGATTGAAAACAGCGGCGAGCCCACATCGTCTGCTTTATAGTGCCGGCTTCATTCCTTGCCTTTGCCAACGCTTCGATTTCAGCCTCTGTCTTCTCTGCATGCCTGGTCTTTTTAAGCTCTTTCTCTTCCATTCTGTCAATAGTCTCCCACCACTCGTCAAACGTCAGCCCACCCAGCAAATCAAAATTCACAACAAATTCTGCCATTCTCTTTATGATCAGGTTGCTTGCTACCTTGTAACTTTGTAACGTCTTTCTTTCTTTGAAAATATTCCATGCGCAGTAACATGGAATGTTATCATACAATGTTATGAGGACAACTTATGAGGTTATGCTGTATTTTACAACGGCATGGAACGCGATTTAGCCAATCACAATCAAGGATTGGAACAATCAGTTTTAGAAACTTTTTTTTCCAATAGACACAAAACCTAATCTGCTTTTTCGCAGTTCCATGACGTGAACATACTTCCAAACCTGCTGTCTGATCACAATATGGTTACAGCCAAAATAACTATCAAGAACACACAGGCCAAGGCTACTAGATGGCGCTTTAATACAACTTTATTGGAAAACAATGACTTTTGCAATGGCTTGGGGCGGTGGCGGTCCCCACTCACTGGGAGGTGGCTGCCAACCTCCGTGCTGTGACTGGCACTCGCCCTGACTCTGACTCGGCCCCTTGCTCGGGGGGTGTTGAGACGAGGTCGTGTCACCAGTGACACTGAAAATACATCATAAGGAAAATGGTCAGATGACTTCCTAAAGTGGAGACGAGTGATTTTGATCAATGTTTGAACCGACCAAACTAGATCTAATTGTACTTTTGATCAACTTTCGTGCCAGTTATTGGTCAATTTCAGTAATGAGGCAAGACGGGATATACCACACGTTGGCTCCAATTCTAGTTATAATTGAAATTAATGGTAATAATTAAGCTCACCATGACTGAATCAAGGGTTGTCTGGAGGGAGGTCTATTGGACCGGTCCTCACTGTCGTCATCGGTTGAATCTGACTCGCAGAAGGGCCTCAGGACCTTGTCGATGCCCTTCCGGGCCCGGCGAAAGTCCTTTACACTCAGCCCCAGCAGCACACTTTTTACGTAGGTGGTCCTCTCGGTGACTGGCTCGGGAGGCGGGAGTTGCTCACGCAGCATCGTCAGCATCTCCCCGCTCTCCTTGGCCTTCCTCTTGAGGGTCTCCATGTCGGAGGACACCGACAGGGCTGGGGTGGGTTGATGTTCTAAGACGGGGACGGTCTCAGCAAACTCGTCAACATCAACCCCCTCCTCCGCGGCTGCCCGCTCAGCCTCATCTAGGTCCCTGTGAGATTCGGCTATAATCGCCTTCAACTGGAAAGACACGGAATGACACTGGTAAACACAACATGTTTTGAAATTGACAATAAACAATTGTACATACATGTCTCTTTCAGTTATTTTTCAATATTGTAGTATAATTATATGATTAGGTCAATATCCACATCAATACTTACACTCCGGATGGGCTTAGAGCTGTGGTGGACAGCATGGTGGAAAAAGCAACATTTTGATTTCATCCATGACTCCCTCTCCGTCAGTTCTTGCTGGCCCTGCCCACTCTTCTTCTTGTCCAACCTGGTAGATATTATTAAGCATACGGTAAATATATAGTAAGTGTATGGTAAGTATATAAGTATATGGTAAGTATATAAATTCCATTATTATTAAAGTCATGGCAATTATTTGAAGCATTTTCATAATTTCAAACATAAATACTTGCCTTGTGAACATGTCCCTGAGGGACTTGAACCAGGTCCACAGGTGGTCCACCCCGATCCCCAGCTCTGTGGCCTTGGCCTTGTTCCTGTAATCTATTTTCTGGGAGTTCCACAGAAGTTCGTTATCCCGGAAAAACTCTACCTCCACCGCCCGGTCCTGGATCCTGCAATCCTTCCTCTGCTTCTTCCCTCTCGTTTCCATGGTTGGAAGGTCCTCCTTAGGGTCTTCAGGGGGTGTCACACCTCGGATGGGCACTTATTCGTGCTGTCTTTCACTGGCTTCGTCCGAAAACATTGCTACTGAAAGAGGCTTTGCATTCTTCTTACTTTCAGCATTTACCATCTTCTTACTTGCAGCAGCAGCTCTAGTAGCAGAAGCCCCCCTCCCACTCTTATGTCGTCTAGGCGGCATGATGTTTACTGTTCACAACAACTGAATCCACTGATTTTCCAGCGTTTTATATCCGTTTGACTATAAAACCCACACGTCAGCAAAACTCTACTCTGTCGTTATTCACACGTTATTCACACGCTCATCACGCTCGTCTAACGTTGACTTATCGTTAAAACAGAGGGGAAGATTCTGATGGATAAGCAACAAACTGACA
This sequence comes from Clupea harengus, assembly GCF_900700415.2. NCBI lineage: Eukaryota > Metazoa > Chordata > Actinopteri > Clupeiformes > Clupeidae > Clupea > Clupea harengus. Next base: position 9,274,115 of record NC_045160.1, on the reverse strand, counting down.
TTAGGGGATTTATGGATTCATACATCACGTATCTGAACAGTCAGCTCACTGGCACCATTAACTGGTGGTTGAAACACCTCCAAAATGCTATGCTTCAGGATACCAAAGCCATCATACAGCCTCTCTCTTCCACTCTGCTGCAGGTTCAAACTGAGGTCACTGATTGTTCAAGAATGGTGGACTCTTTTAACATTGAGCTCCCTTCTTTAAGACAACACATGCTCCAGACTGGGTCGTCCAAACACAGACAGTAACTGACCCTCCTGGCCGACTCTCACCCTCTGTAAGCCAATCGTTCCCACGCTTTTATTCTATCCTGCAGCCTGACAGTCAGGAAGCTGCTCTTGCTTCCTCTTCTCCTTCCCCTCACTCAGGAAAGGTCAGAGGCATGTTTATGGGGAAACCACCTATTAAAATACAGTTTCCTTGCTTTGGTAGGAAAGATGATGATCCTGATCCATTGCGATATGTGGAGAAGTGTCACGACTACCTTGCATTGAACCCTCTGCTAGATGAGGATATCATCGTAATGTTCTCTATGGCACTGCCCGTGACTGTTGGGATGTGGCACGTGGAACCATTACCACATGGTGTTTGAGAAACGTTTTCTTTCTGCTTTCTTATCGGAAGATTATGATGATGAGTTGGCTGAGAGAGTGTGGACCTGCGTACAAGGAGAGATGGTGTCCATTCGAGACTTTGCCTACAGCTATTGTGCCTTGTGCAAGAGGTGGAAACCTGGGATCACGGAGAATTAAATCATCAAGCTCATCTTGAAAAACATCATCCCGCATTTAGCCTCTCAGCTTCGGGGCCGAGGCAGAGATGTGGAGGAACTTGTGAAACTAGGCACACAATTTGAGAAGGACTGGGAACACCATCGGCAGCATACTCAAGGCAACTTCTGCCTCGGGTATGCCTTCCAGTCGAGCATACACCGCCATCCGCACCACTCAGACCACAGAAAAGGCTGTGCAAATTTCAGTCTATGCATTTTTTTCATTGCGTAGACTTTTAGATGCGGGGAGCTCCAGTATAAAATGTTGTAGTCCTTCTTGGAAATCAGGAGCCACGTATGGTTATATTTTCAGGACGTGTGGCTTGTGTTGTGTGAGGAGGCCGACGGGAGCGAGAGTTGCATTGGGTTGTTTTGTAGCTTAGTTGATTTTGTTGGCTATTTTGTTTGGCATAATAGAGTACTCTGTTTCCCACAGTTAGTCATGGAAGGGCTGGCTGGAAGGGACGTTTTTTTGTTTGATCCATTGCTGGAGCCTATGATCTTGGCTGCGTTCTCGACGCCTCAAGGCTCAAACGCAGCATCGAATAGGATGAATGGATTCACGTTCGAACAACAAAGGAGATTGCTAGAGATGCAATTAAAACGTGACACATTTTTGGCCACTGAGCGTGAAAGGCAATGGGAATGGGAAAAGCGTGAACGAGAAAAAGATCGAGAGCTTGAGTACTTTCGCATGAAACTGGAGAAACAGCGTTTGAAACTGGCTAGGGAGGGTATTGCACATTGTGGCAATCCTGGAAGTTCCCCTTCAGAGGCAAAGTTTAAACTTTTACCCAGGTTCAATGATCGTGACTCAGACCTGTTTTTTTCCCCATTTGAAGTATTGACAGAGGAACCCAGTGTTACTGCTGCTGGTGATGAGGCCTCTCTGATGTGTTTAGTGAGTGAGAGCACTGACACAGTCAGTGAGGAATTCTCTTTAGAACAACCACAAACATGTGCTAATGACAGCCATAGCCCATTTGTAACACAGGGTGGGGTTGCATTGATTGTGAGTGACCAGAAGGTGCCTGTGCGTATTCTGCACGACACGGGAGTGTCAGAATCTGTTTTGCTTTTCTCTAAAGAGTCTGACTTGTGTCCTTATCTGGGGTAAGCTGCAAAAGTGGTGGTACAAGACAGCACAAGGTTCAGCCCAAATGACCTAGTCTTTGTCAATAAAGTCAGGGGTCTGTTGTCTCTGTTAAAGGATGGTTTGGAGGAATCAAAACCTCCTGGGAATGTGATTGGTTACGTCAATAGGTTCCCTCGTAGATTATTGCTTGCCTGGAAAATGGCCAGTGACAATGGGACGAGAGTGGTTTTGAGAGTGGTTGGTTACTATGAAGGCTTCTGTGGTAAACTTCTCCACCGTTGGTTGCCCACTTACAAACCTCCATAAAGGAGGAGCAAAGTTTGTTTGGTTTCGCTCCTGGGTCACTGCTTTAGTAATGTTGTCCGGTCTCATGCTCTCTGTTCCTCTTGTTCCTTTTCTCCTGTTATATACTTAAATAGGCTTTCCAAGGTACCTGGATTGCGGGTTGAACAGAAGTTGGAGGTTTGGGAGGGGATGAGGAAATTGAGATTGGGCAATACACTTGGTGGTGGTTGGTGTTACACCTTGTCAAAATCTGGATTCATGGTTTTGTATTGGTGTTGGGTTGCACGACGGTGGAATGGGAATTGTTATGCCAATATTTATTGTTATGCCTTTAAATTACAGTAGGCTATTTGATATAAGGACCTATGGTCTTTGGAAAATGTATTTATGATTTATTGCTTTATTGCAAAATTATTTGTATTGTAAACTGTTCTGCAGTATGGAGCAGTTGTGCTGTTCAGCAGTTTAGGTTGTCCAGTGCAGAGTCCCGCTTAGCTGGGCCTCTGTTTTAAGGGTGGGGGTATGTTACGACCGTACTAATCCGGCCTGGGTTGATTGTTTATACTATTGTAAATAAAACCTTTTAATATTTACTACGGTGTGGTCGACCTATTTTATGTCAGGGCTGCCTTGATTCAGGCAGTTGTGACACACAGAAAGAGTGAATCGCACTCTGAAAGCCATGCTGGCATCGTATGACGGGGGAACAGCATAACCAGTGGGATAGATTCCTTCCTGAATTCCGGTTTGCTCTGAATAGTACGGTTCAGGAATCTCTTGGAGTTACCCCAGCAGAAGCATATCTGGGAAGAAAACTGATAGGACCCGTCGACCGTATCCTGCAGGTCACAACTCCCCCTCCAGGATCCTCCTCTTATGGAATTGTGGACCAGCAGAAATCCATGGCAAATCTCATTGAGAGCAGCAGAGCTAAGGCCAGACTCCGACAACAGCGGAATTATGATAAAAATCGGTGGGAGGTAACCTACAAACCTCAAGACCGGGTATGGTTACGGCATCATCCCCAGTCAAAGGCCCGAAATCTGTTCACCACTAAACTTGCCCCCCGGTGGATTGGTTCCTACCGGGTGGTGAGGAGGCTGGGCCCTATCAACTATGTTGTCTCTCATGAGGAAACTGGAGAGGACCCCCATACAGTCAATGTGGTAGACCTAAAACCGTGTTATCCCACTGCTGAAGAGCTGGACATACAGCAAAAGGGAAAACTACGACAACTCCTTATGGATGACTTCTCTGATGAGGAATTTCTCGGGTTCCCCTAACTGAGTTGGTTATGGGGTTTCCTATCCTCATCCACGCTATGTCTTTTTCCATGGGAGGGAGAGTGTGGCGTGTATCATGGAGCCTTCACCATGCACGCCCATTTTTCTAAAGCCTCTTACTATTTTTCCTCCCTGATGGACTAATGAAAGTATTTTCCCTATAAGTTTTAGTAAGTGTAGACCTGGTACTTTTTAGAACTGCTCAGTTGCATTCTTTGTCTACAAAAATTATCTCAGGTGTTTTGACTCTTTCTCTGTTAGTCTGGTCTTGTACTCAATTCTCTGGCTGAACAATGGATGGAGCGGCATTGGATGTTTGGTGGATGCCTTGCGGACTTGTGCAACAGGATCTCTTTCGTTTGTGGAATACGAAATGGATGTGCTTTAATTGCAGACTACGTTTCGGGCTTCCTGGTGGAATACCGGATTCAGATCGCTGTCAAAGGCTCTCAGGTACTCTCTGTGTCTTATTACCGCTGCTACTGACAGTTTTTCTGCATTGTAGTAAACAATACCTCCACTATAACCCGACGTTTCGTCTGGTGCCTCTGCTCCACTACCGACGTTCTGTTCGTGTCGCATCACTGCTGCTACTACTCCTTACGTCCGTCCTCTTGCCTGCTGGACAAACGTTGGAGTTCTCTCCCTTTTCCCTCCCGTCGCCTGCCCGCACGCACACACACTCACATACATTTACATTTACATTTAGTCATTTAGCAGACATACACAACACTATGGTTTAGTCCATGTGTGACTGAAGGTTGTTATCGTGTTCAAGTGTATTGGTATTTGTGTGTGTGAACCATTAGTTCTGAAGATAATGAAATTAACTGAGATTGTGGGGAAAAACTGTTGATGCACTGTTCTTTTCTTTTCCTGTGTATATTTAATGTTTTTTCTGTCAAACTGCTCCTTCCCCTTGTCATTCTAAAATACACTGACTTATTGCTATTTTCATTGCCTTCACCCAACCCCTGAGCTAGCCAGGACAGGTTCAATATTGGCCTAATTCCTTTTAGTGCGGTATTGGGTATGGTAGTGATAGTGGCCTTTGTAACTTTCCTCTCTCTGTGACGCTCCCTCTGAGCATCTGGCGCCCAACAAACAATTTCCTCTTTTCTAAGGCCACTACTCCGCTACAAGGGACTCACCCAGTTCGTGCCTGCCCTGCTAAGCGGGTGTGCTGCCGGAACTAGCCCCCGAAGACACTAGACACGTCAAGTGCCGTCATTTAGAGTTTCAGCCAAAGCCAGCGAATAATTTTGTAAGCCACATTGAGCCGCCATCTGATATTTTTTGGCTGAGCCAGCTGAAATTATTTACATTAAATAATAATTATATCTATGTTAAAGAAAGTATTATTATATTTTATCATGAATGTCTTTTTGTTTTAAGGTTTGTTCCAATATGCTGTGTGCCCTGCGTTCTCCATGTAGGTTAGACTTTGGAAGACAATTAGCAGTCAAGAATGTTAACCCAGATACCTCACGTATATGTTTACCTAAGATAAGAAGGAATCGGGGGTATTGTGAAATGTCTTTTTGGTGGGCAGGGGTAAGATCCAGCCAAAACTGGATCTCAGCATCCTGTCTTCCATCCTGTGTAAACATTGTATTTTCAATAAAGGGAGTGTTTTTTAGCATGGCACGTCAGAGAGAACCTGGTCAAGGTGTCTGCTCTCCGTCGGGGCCCTGTTCGTAAACAGTCCAGTTCACTTACATGCTGGGTGGTGTCTTTAATCTGCTAACTAACTGTTTAGGGTCTTTTCCCTGACAATCTATCACATAGAGACATACACGCACGAAAAATAAATGATAAACAAAATCAATTTTGCACACCGGATTCACCACAGTCTCGTGCTCGTTGCTATAATACACAGGAATCACAGTGAATTGATGACCATTAAATTGCACGTTTTCAGATAGTGATGACCATAGACATAGAGAGTAAAAGAAGCAATGCATTTTTCTCTCACGCTGAGCTGAAATGGCGGAAAGAAGGTAATTGTGTTGTTCTCACATACTTTCCTAATTTCTACGTAGGATACTCAGACTTTTGTTAGATCTTCAGCTTTTGGAAGTAAGAATGCCGTTTTGTCAGGACTAGAATGCCGTTTTGTCGTTGTGTCAGGACTAGTGTTTTATCGATATTTTTGTACTCTTTCAGGACTTAACAAATATGTCAGCAGCACACGACCAAGCACACATTTAAAGGATTCTGGTGTGACATGGAGTGTGACAGTGTTGATTCTGCTCATAGCGTTCGTTCACATTTTTGGACGCATATGGGCGATTTGTATGTGGCATTGGGCCTCATTTATAAAACGTACTTACGCACAGATTTTATCTTAGAGTGTTTGTGCGATCAAATCCACGTATAAGTACAGATTTATAAAAAATGTCTTAGACGTAGAAAAGGACGTATCTCTACGTCTGGTTCTAGTTCACGTAAGTACATTTCCTTGTGGCAATACTGGAGTACTGCAGGAATTCAGAACTCTCTGAGCGCCGACACACAGTTTCATCCTCATCATCGTCACCACCACCGTCACCATTAGGGCTAATAGTAAAAGGCCAAATGAATGTTTCGCTCAATAAAATCAATTAAACAATTTGAATAATTCATACATGAATGAAATTCACATCTAATAGGTATTCATTTTAATTCCACACATGTAAAACATTTCGCTCAATTTATAGCCTATAAAAAGCCTGATAGTGACTTAGTTTTCAGTAGGAGATATGGCTGCATTGGCGTTGTTAGAGGATATTGCCAACCGCGCAATAAGGAGAGAAAGGGTTTTTCGTGATCGTGCAGGATGATGTATGGCTGATAAGCAGGTACCGCTTGCCAAGAACGAAATGTGAAAGAGGATTTCTCAGGGGTCCGTGTACTTTGCGGCCAATTGATTTTCGTTTTGAAATGAGAAAAACAAAATCGGGAAACGACCCATTTTCCGTTTTTTGTTTTGATAATAGAAACGGAAAACGAAAAAACGACCCATTATCTGATTTTCTTTTATGTGCTTAAACATGGAAATCGGGAATTAAAATACTGCGTGGAAATCTTCTTTCTCAATTTTGCATAGATTTTTGTGTTGTGACCTGGAAGCTATCGTAAGTAGTATGACTCTTGCCTCATACCCGAAAGTCAGGAGCAGTAGTTGGAGGTGTAATTGATTTGGAGACATAATTTGGAGTCAGACATCCATGAGACGCACGTAAACAAAGTCTTTGCACGAATATGCAGGTTTTTTTGCAGAGAACAGAATAAATGGAATGTCTTGTGGCGATTTCACCGCGAATGTGCGGAGGTGGTGTGCTGAGCAGGTGCCTTGTCAGGGACTTCTTTGCTGGGAGGCAATGTCTCTCTCCATTGAATAGGGAATGTATTTCAAGTATGTGTAGAACCTATTTAGAATGGCTCACCTTACATAAAACGGCAATTTTATGTAAAAAAAAAAAAAAAAAAGCCCAGAGAGAGGAGGCAAACAGTACCTCTGCCTCAATGAGGGGGGCGTGTGAAAGCATGGAAACAGGCCTTTTAATTGAAAGCGTCAGATAAACCGGCGTCAGATAAACCCCCTCGCGGGAGCGCGCACCACTCGCTTGATCGGAAAGGAAAGCAGTTCGCCTAAACAAACGCAGGGGAAAATACTATACTACGATTTACTTATTTGTGAAAGAGATGGACCAACCAGAACCGGAACCCGTATACGCTGGCCTGCTAATGCATGCACATTCTGTGTTCGATGTGATGCTAGTTCGGGAGTTCCAGAGGTAATGCGAGTGCGCGCCAAATTTTTTGGCCTTTATTTGAGCGCAAAATAGTTTTTTTGAGTTCCCGCGGCAATGAATGTAAGTTAAAGTAACTTTGCTATATATATAATTGTTTAAAGTATGTTGACCTATGATATATATTTTTATGGAATCCCGGGATTAGCATTAGTCTTTTTACTATTTAATTACAATGTTTTTTAATATTTTATGGTATTTTTCATTCAATCCAATTAAACAGGTTAATTACAGTGGTCTGTACATCACAGATGACACCAACACAGCAAAATTTCCTGAGCCAACAGGACGTTTTTCAACTATTAATCTGTTTCATCGCGGTCATTATGAGGTCCACGGAGATCCAGACCAGCTCCCACCCACTCCAGCAGTTCCTGTTCCTTTTTCCTTCACTCGCCGACCCTCACCTTCTGCTTCTGCATCCACTGAAACACCACCACGAGCTGGAATTCCAAGAGCTAGCAGCATGTTCCACGCACGATTGTTCCAAAGGTTACTTGTATGTATATGTATATGTAACTGATCTCTGCTGCTAAAATCTCATTTTATAATATATAAATATCATTTTAGGCCCATAGGTGTGATTTTAAGACAGTCTGATTTATCCCCAGGTCAATCCATATTGCGGAAATAATAAATGACAAGCTTAGTACATCCAGAACTGTGGTAATTCGCTTTTTGGAAGCCGATGCATCTGTGGAAAGAATTACAGCTAAAGTGAAGGATGCATTAAGCTGTGAGGAGCCACTCACCCTGACCGACAGCCAAGGAAACGAGATTGTGGACTCGGAGGGCACAAGAAGTAAGTTGTATGATCAGAAACTTGCTTCTAATGTGGTTTCTAACATTCTTAACATTAATGTTGATTTTAAAGGGGTCATTGATTGCAAAACCGAATTTACCTTGTCACAGTTGAATAACGACAGTTCAGTAGGTAAAATGGACATACAGTGAACCTCAAAGTCCATTGACACCTCTTTCATATGCAAATCTCACAATTAAAAAATGTAGCTGTAAAATGGTAGGTTTTGAAAAAGCCACCGAACTGACGTCAGTTTGGTGGCTCCACCTTTTTTGGCTCTGGTCTGTACCTTTGTCACGCCCCAAAATTTGCTGCGCGCTGCTCTGTGTACTTCCACGGAATTACAAAGAAGAACGTTTTTCAAGGATAGTTTTCGAGGACAGTTTTGAAAACCTGGGACAATGTAAAGCAGGATTTGCTAAGAAGCTGTTGCTGAAAAGAGGTGCTGTTCCGACCTTATGTTCATTACAACCGCAAGCTGTAGTATGATGTTGTCGCTAACAGTTATTAGCAATGCTAACGAATCCTGCCTGTATCTAGCATCGGTAGAATGTGTGATGATTTAGTTTATTGGCAATGTTCCTGACGTTATTTCATGTTCCTGACCTGTGTTTTATTCAAATAAATAACCCGTGTTTGTTTTCACACAACCTGTGAAACAGTGTGAAATGCCCCAAAAAAACAGTCAATGACCCCTTTTAAAAACAGAAGTGAAGTTAATGTTTTCTGACTTCTTAGGTTCCCATTTCTGGAAAACAGAACTCCAGAAAAATCTATGCCATCTCTGAATGTGACTTTGTGGAGTTCCAAAATGGGAGAAGAAATAAAGCAAGGTAATACAACATTTGATGTGTAGGCAAACTCATATATAAACTAGAAAATGCATTTCCTGAAGGAAATACCAGTGCATGAAATGCAAAAGTTAAGAAAGGAAGAAGAAAAGAAAGAAAGAAGAGTGGAAGGAAAGAAGAGTGGAAGAATAATTATTATTTGAACTTAATTTGGTCTGCTTTTTTGAGTGATGATCATGAATGAAGTAATTATGATTTAATTATATGACAACTTACCCAACAGAATTGTAAAAATAGAAAAACGAATAATGTCTCATAGGTTGACGCTTTTACAGAGTAAAATAAACATTTATAAAATATTCAGAGAGATATTTAAACATTTGTTCATATGCACCATTTGAAAAAAATCTTGAATCCTTTCTTTTCTGTTCATACATTTAAGTCGAAGGGACGTAGACAGTTTGAGCTTACAAGAGGTCATTGGTAAAATTGACCAACTAAAACAAGCCGCCGGGAGCCTCCCTAAGACATCACCTTAACCATAAACCAGCTGTCTGAGCTGGCAAAGACCAAAAGCACAGCAGTAATGACAGATGCCGGTCTGCTCCCTATAAAGGACGCATTCACCGGTCTCGTTTGTAGAGGTACGTGTAAGATATGTAACGGTAGGTAATTCTACAGTACAAAACATAGCCACCTGCCACCCTCAAGCACTGCGCTGACCAGCTGTCACCGGTGTTCACCGCCATCTTCAATGACCTCAGCTTGTTATCTTGGATGTTATAATGTTTACATGACTGGAATGAATGACCTCATCTTGTTATCTTGGATGTTATAATGTGTACATGACAGTTAAAAAAAAAAGAGACGACTTGAGTTACAAGACTGTAAGTGCACTTTATCCAAATTGTTGTAATAAATGTTATTTTTGGTACACTGCTTCTTTATTGACCATTGCAGGTCACTGTGTAACAGGTCGCACATGTCTTGAGGTGATATCAATCAGAGACCTAACTGCATTTTTAAAAGGGCCATAGTTATGGTTAACCACATTTTGGTATAGTGATAGCAAGTCAAAGAGAGAACCAAACTCAGTTTCAGTTTATTGTTGGGCTTCTTCAGAGGGGAAAGGATCACATCCAAAAATGGATTGCCTTTTTAAGGCTGATCCCATTTCCTGCTGATACAGGTCAGCTGCAACAGCACCAACAGGCAGAAGGTCCTCAGGAAGTTTTGCAGGACACCCTTCTTTAGCCAGTTCATTTGGTATTCCCCTTCCTGCAAGACAGTAAAGTGAGTAGTGAGATTAAAGGGGTTACAGTTGGGTAATAACAATAATTTTGCCAATGATGTTTTGACTTGTTATTTTAGTTGTCTATCACAGCATATTGGAATTGACAATAATGACTATGAGCTTCATTCAGATGGGGGTCATTCCTACAAAATTCACCCAATCTAAATGTAAATACCCTCAAATTAAAGATGAGTGTCTGCGCTTTGAGCATATATTCATTATTTACATTCAACTCCAATCCTGTAGTAGTCAGCTAAAATAGCAAGAACATGGTCAACGTCCAAAACACTTGGGTCTAACTAATAACATGTTTTACTAATTTAATCTGCCCCTCTACTGTATATTTCAATAAGTACTGGATTTGCAGTGTTATAATTTGAGCTACAAATTTGTGAATCCATTTCAGATTGAATTCTACAATAGAACATCAAAATGAATTTACACTGCTGTATTAGCAAGTCATGCTCGTAATGCAGCCAGTAAAATGAAATTAATCATACCTGGGATCCTGTGTGCATTCCATGCCTCTGCGACATTTGTGATGCCAATCCTAGCCATCTGGCATGTCAGGTTTGACACACAATACCTGGATGTGTTGTCCTCCATGTCCAGTTCCTCCTGGTCCACCAGCTGTACCAAAGCTGTCTTCAAAGGGTAGTTGACCCAGGCATTCACCTCCGACCACATTCTCATGGTTCTGTGCAGGTTTTAAGGATAGTGTCAGTCAGTCTGCCTGCCCTCATTAGAAATACGCCTTAATTGCAAGAAACCAGGATTCATGGAGGAATTCAAGGAATGATGTTTAGCATAAATAAATTGAATTATAAATAATAAATCATCTTAGTTTAAATGTTAATTTTTATTCTAAATGTTACATTTAATAATAATGTCATTAAGACGTGCATTTTTGGGACATTTTTGGATTAACAACCAACGTGTTTATGGTGATCGAATTAAATAAAAAAATTGCATTAGCCCCAGCCAAATGCGCGACTTTGCATATAACTGTGGTCAGCTTTTTATGTAAGCGTAGCATTCCTTTGTATGTTTAACAAAAGCGGTAATCGTGAAAGGTGGATGATAAAAAAAAACCTACCTCGAGAATACCTTCAGCGATTTCGACTTCAAGTTGACTATCAGGGCAGAGGTCCCTGACAGGCCCCTGCTCAGCACACCACCTCTGCACATTCCTCTCTAAAAAACCCCATGTCGTCCCAAACTGGGTACATAACGCAGTGGCGATATCACCACAAGACATTCCATTCATTCGGTGTTCTGAAATAAAACCTGCATATTCGTGCAATGCCATTCTGTTGAGGTGCGTCTCATGGATGTCTGACTCCAAATTGAATACACTGCCAACTACTGATAGCTAGGGATGAGAATTGATAAGATTTTAACGATTCCGATTCCATAACGATTCTTTCTTATCCATTCGATTCCTTATCGATTCTCTTATCGATTATTTTTGGGCAAGAAAAAAAAAAAGAGTACAAACAAGTTTATTTACATTAATTTTCTTTTATATAATATTCTCTGAATAGACGTTGCACAGCATATACAGTATGTATGTATACATTTAAATAACCAAAAACAAATCTAAGAATAGGTCAACAAACTCTCAAAGTAAGGTCCAGAGACCCATAGCCTAGGGATCCTTTTCCTTGATGGGGTGCCAGGGGGTCCCAACAAATTAGTTTTGACTATAATTCCAACCATAAGTAACAGAATGTATGACTGATTTGGTAATGGGTTTCATACAATTTTTGTAATAAAACATCTAAACTCAAAAATATCATCAGATGGGGGAGCCTGGAAAATAGTCTTATCAAATAGGGATCCCTCCCTGGTCTAATTTGTGGCAGTTTAGGTGTCCTTGATATACCAGAGTTTGAGACCGCTGTGCTTAATATTTGAACATGCCAATTACAGTGCTGTTTTTTTTTTTACAAGTGTATTCACCTTGAACTAAAAAATAAAACTGACAAAAACTGACAAAAAGTGAAAGCTGGTTTATACAATGAAACAAATGACACTAACACAATAGACTGTTAGAGTTTACCTTCAATATTAACAGATGAAGCGCTAACGTTAGCCGCGATGCTGTTGCTTGGTTGAGATTCAATAATGTTATCTTCACTCCATAGCGCTAAAAAACGTGACATTCCTGCAAAGTTATTGCATGCAGTATGGACAAATGTTTCGGAGTAATGGTAGTTTCCCCCCCCTTTGATGAAAGAGACGTTTTGCAAGCACTGCAAGTGGCCCTGTGGTCGTCTTTTTGCGTGAAATATAACCTCACTTTTGAACGCCTCTGCCTAGACGCCATGTTGGCTGCAGTCTAAAACAAAACAAAGCTGCGTGTGCGTGACATACCTAAACTGCACTTACATCGATACGGAATCAAAAAAAAAAAAAAAGTCTAAAAATGAATCATTTTTAAGGCATCTATATCGCATTCGGGAAAAAATATCTAAACATTAATATTTAATTTTTTTTTTTTTTAAGTATTGATAGCGGAATCGAAAAGGATTTTGGCTAACGATTCCAAGGAATCGGTCCACTGGGAACCGGTTCTTAACAAGAATTAAGAAGTATTTTGATCCCCGATGTCCAACACCGTATTTTAATTCCCGATTTCCATGTTTAAGCACATCAAAGAAAAGCAGATAACGGGTCGTTTTTTCGTTTTCAGTTTTCTATTATCAAAACAAACGGAAAATGGGTGGTTTTTTGTTTTCCTATTTCTAAATGGTAATTGGGAAACAGCTCGTTTCCCGATTTTGGTTTTCTCATTTCAAAAAGAAAAATCCGTTGGCCGCAAAGAACACGGACCTACACAACATCTGTCTAAGCCATGACATAGAGCTAGGAGAAGACAAAATGCGCATGGAACAAGATGACCACCCTCCCATCCCAGCTGGCTGGAACATGCACATCACTGCGCTGAGAAGAGGGGAGCTGATTCATCAACTATACCAACAGGTAAATAATGCTGATAAGAATAAATGCACACATGTTCACATTTTCTTCAGAATGTTTTATTGAGGCACGTTTGTTCAAAGAACCCTCAATAGCAGACAGAGTTCGGCAACAACCTCACTAACAGACTCATTCAAGTCCCTTTATGAATGAGAAGAGGAAGCCACTGGTGCTTCGGAGACGTGCTTCGGAGACGTGTCTTCTACCATGCCACATACTTTGCTTTTGCCATTACGCCACCACACAGGCTTTCGAACAATGTTTTGGCCCACATCTGCTCTTCCATCAGCAGAACGTGGATTTCAACCTCACTATAATTCTTCTTTTTACATGTTTCTTTCTTGCTTGCCATTGTCACAGAGAGTTTGTGCATTGAGAATGTGCTCAGTTTGTGCATTGAGAATATGCTAATTAGATTAGGTAGGGGCGTTTAGAGGGCGGAGATTCAGTTGCGCACCATTCCACGATCAAGGATTGGCGTACACGTGTTTTTTTGTGCGTACGTTGGTTTTCTGTGAATCACACTTACGATCATTTCAGAAAATGTCTTAGATCAAATGTAGGATGGTTTCTACGCAACATTTTATAAATGAGGCCCATCGCATTGATGACAAACTTTACTGCAAACTCTGCTTTGAAGCAGAAATGACCAAAGAACATGGAATGCTATCAAAAGTGTACAGCTTGGGAGAAAAAACATCAAGTGGAAACTTCTTTGCTCATGCAAAAGCTGCACACAAGGAGAGTACAATATTTCTCAAAGAACAATCAACTAAACTGGCTAACTGGATCCAAACTATTGCTTTGGATGCTAGTGTGATGTCTACCACAGATTCTACACCATTAGATACATCTAGTCTTGTACCTGTTCCATCATTTAGGAAAACTAGTCCTCTCTCTTCAATAAATTCCTCATTAACCATCATCTTTAAATCCCCAAACTGTACTGTGCGCATTAAAATCCCCACACCAAATAACCTTCCTGCTTAGTCCTCCCCATACTTCTTCCAAGTGCTCAACCTCCAACTGCTTACAAGGATTATAAAAGTTTATCACCTTAATACTCCCTTCTTTACTCCATATCTCAATTGCAATAAACTACCACTCATCTCCTCTCCTTAACTCTCTAATTTGCAGACCCTCTTTCACAAAAATAGCGCACCCTCCACCATTCCCATTCACCATTGTGTATCATTTTATAACAAAATCGAAAAACCCCTTAAGCCAGGTTTCCTGAATGCAAATAACATCTGGTTTAACATGCATTCTCTCAATAAAGCCTTTAAACTCATACCCATTGGAAATGGGGCTTCTGGCATTCCACTGCAGAATTGCTAACATGGCTCTGGTTGAGATGCTGACTCAACCCCTTCACTCTGAGATAAGCCAACCCATACCTTTTCAAAGGTCAATTCCTTAACATTCAGAAATAATCCTGCAGCTTTCATAATCATCTTGACCTTATCTCTCTTTGAGCTGGCTTGTTCAGCACAGTTTATTACATAAGCTATGAACAGAACCAGTTTCTCTGTACTGATTCCTTCACATTCCTTATTCACTGGTTTTGTTGTTTCTCTTTCTTTCTTTTCTGCATCAACCACTTTGATTGCCTGAGCATATTTTAGCTTTCTCTGCTCTCACCTGTTGCACTACCACAGCCCTTTTCCTTACAGGGCATCCACCATATGCTGCAGTGTGGCCTCCCCCACAGTTACTACCCTTTATTACCTCACTCCCAAATTGATCATACTCATGATCTCCACCACACTTCCCACACCTTTGCTTCCCTTTACAAAATTTTGCGATTCGACCGTAACTCTGGCACTTGTAGGCATTGGAGGAGGGACATATTCCCTCACATTAAAACACATATATCCAATCATTACTTTGGCTGGCTTCTTGAAACTGAAGAATTGAAGTGCTATCGACTTTCTGACCCTCCCTCACCATCTGCAGGCGCTTAATGTCTACTACATTTCCACCTTTGATGTTCTTTTTCAACTCCTCCAACTTTTCACCAAGAGGAATTCCAGAGATCACACCCCTTACCTTCCTGTGTGCACCAAACCTCTTTATCTCATACACCTCTTTTTTGCAAACTGTCGTTTATCGCATAGCCTTATCTTGTTGTCCAACATCCTTACACTTAATCAAAAGCCTACCATCGTGCAATACTTGTGCCAATTAAACCTCCCCAACTGATTCTTAATCACCATAGTTAACGCAATGAGAGACACAGCCTGAATATCATGTCCATCCTTGAACTTCATAACCACCTTATACTCATCTTCTACAACTCTCATTTGCACCACTCAGGTGCTTTTTCACAACGGGAACCCAGGCAAGTAGGTCTCGAGTCCCGTTCCTTCCCGTCACCCTGTATAAAAAGGATTCCTCCGGTCAGTGTGCCAATCAAAATAGTTCAATCAAAAACTCTGTGGCCATTAGTCCATCAACTCATTAGTCCACGGTAGAGTTCCTCCACACAGTTCCTCCCCCCCTCACTGGTTACAGCACAACACACACAATTATAATACAGCAAACACATGACTACACAAATCAATAATCAACAATAATTCCCTAGACCTCGGCCCCCTAAGGGTTAACAGTAGGAAATATGGCCATTTTATCAGTACCACAATTAGCATAATATGATATAAAAAGGAGAGGGAGGGACAGACTGCCCGGCAAGGTGTATGGGAATTGTGTTTATGTTTAGTTTTAGGCACTCTTCTTTTCAATAAAAAGCTTTAATCAAAATGCTAGGTAATATAAGGAACTCTTAAAAACACTTGTTGCCAACATGTTTCGGCCTAGGATCAGGCCTTCATCAGGGCAAGGGCAAACGTTCAGTGTCAGTCAGTAAGCTATACCCTACTCCAGCAATTAGCCTCGGATATACTTCAGCTGGAGTGGGCGGAGTAACCAAACAGCTGAGAAGTGCACAGTCTAAAAACATCAACCAGAAAACAGAAGCACAAACAGTTAGAAAATATCAGTGATAAATCCAGTATGATGACATTTTCTAACAGACTTTAGATAATTTAGCACAATTTCGGATCTTTTAAAGAAAGGACAACATCTCAATAGAGTCATTAAGACCTGGGAAAGTCATGGCTTTTAGTTTATAAATCCAGCGGCTCTCTTTTTTTTTGCCTATCCCCGCGTCTGGAGGCACATGATATATCCCCATTGCAGTAAAAGATGTAGGGCTGTCCTTAAAATGTTTTACCATAGCATAATCGCCAATTTTAGCTGCATATCTATGTTCGGTGAATCGGTCTTATGTACGACCAACATTGGCACTCTGAGATTCTTTTGAATCAAGAGTGCGCTACAAATAAAATGCATTATTATTATTTATTATTAACATAGAAGGCCTCACACAAACAACAGTTCAACTTATAAATAACATTCGTAGTTTTGCAATTTATGAAGTGTTTAGTCATAAATATTTGTTGTGTGACTGGGTGGGTAAACCCTTTTGTCTTTACTACAATGTCACATATTCTGCAATGTCCACATTTAGAGGTACCATTAGGCACTTTATGAACCAGGTTGTCTGCTCCTTTGCTGGTAAATTACTCTGTACTAGCCTATCACCAATTGTAGCTCTTCTAAAGGAGAAGACCAGTGACCCACTAAAGAGATCACTAAGAGTCTCATCACATTGAAGGAGGGCCCAATTCTTTCTAATTATCTTACGTATATTATAGGCCTCTGTGCTATAGCATGAGGAGAAAAAGACTCTGTCCTTTTTAGAGGTTACAGGTTTCCTTTGGAGCAGAGAATGGCAGTCAAGTGTGCTGGATCTAACCAGTGCTGACTCCAATACATTTGAAGGGTAACCGCGCTCTCTAAAGCGATTGTACATCTATTTACTTTTTATGTCAAAATCAAGATGATTATCACAAATCCTACGTAGCCTCTGGAATTGGCCAACTAGGAAATGTTCTGAGGGCTTTGGTCATGTTCAATATTTGGGTATAGAGCCTCCACATCCATCATCACCATTAAAGCGTCAGGTCCAATAAAGTTGTTTTCCTTGATTTTACAGGTTATAAACCTCTCCGCTGGCGGATCCGTGTGGGGTAGTTGTGAGGTGGGTTTCAATAACCTGAAAAAATTACTTAGGGCAATTATTTTAGGAAGGTGACGATATATATATAGAAATATAATTCTTTGTTGTAACAATGCTTCTTGGCAATAGATCTTATACCGTTGGAAAGCCTGTTTATTTCCCTTTTAAATGGTGACACATTTGAAAGGAGTATGTGGGTTGCGCCCATGAAAAATGTGCCAAAATTCTCCTGTTGGTATTCACTCTTGTTTTGAGTTGTTTTTTGGATTGGATGATTGAACTCTCGATCAGTAACAGGGAACAAACCAGAAATATTGGCAATTTTACACTTTATTCATTTAATACACCATCAGGGAGAGAATGGAATGGCCCGCCATGAGTCCAGACCTCAACCCAATTGAACACTTTTGGTATCAGCTTGGGCGTGCTGTACGTGTTAGTGACCAACACAACCACGATGGCTGATCTGCAACGACTCTTGGTTGAGGACTGGAATGCCATCCCACAGCAATGTGTGACCAGGTTGGTGACCAGCATGAGGAGGTGGTGCCAGGCTGTTGTGGCTGCGTATTGATCTTCCACCCGCTCCTGAGGCTCCTGAGGGTGTATTAAATGAATAAAGTGTAAAATTGCCAATATGTCTTGTTTGTTCCTTGTTACTGATCGAGAGTTCAATCATCCAATCCACCAAACAACTCAAAACAAGAGTGAATACCAACATAAGAATAAACTGTTTAGCATTTAGCAATTAGCATTTAGCAATTTTGGCACATTTTTCATGGGCACAACCCACATACTCAGCTCTGCTGCTCATCCCCCAAATGCATGTTCCTTACAAATGTGTCACCATTTAAAAGGGAAATAAACAGGCTTTCCAACGATATAAGATTTATTGCCAAGAAGCATTGTTACAACAAAGAAATAATCTACCAAACACAAATTTCCTTACTTTTTGTGCTATGTTTATATATTGCACTTGCATCTACTTTGGAAAAAAGTCTGTATGAAAATGGATAAAACACCTCATTACAGCAAGAGGGGCACAGGTTACAGGTTAATGGATAAAGGTGTAACAAATGTAATGAGAAACCTAAACAATCAACTACAGATCAAACTTTGTATGGCAGCACAGTAACCTATAACCAACCTTTTTGGTGAGGAGTTTATAGCCTACTTTTTACTTTTATAATATGGTCAGGGCCTAAAGTTTAGCCTATATAGAAGGGAAGGCTAGCCGAATTATTAATACAATGGACATGCGCCTAAAATGAACATTGTGTGGATTGATTATCCAGTCAGAGGTTAAAAGAGCTCTAATCAAATAAAATAAACATGTTTAACTGATGGATGAAATAAAATGGAACATGTTCAAATGTAGAAACTATGTTTAAGAAAAGCTATAGCTGATGGGCATGTCATTTTCTAAAGTTATGTATCGGTTGATAAATGAATAAATCTGCACAGCATCGAGTAATGCTAGCATTATGTCACTGATATATACTACAATGGTCAATGCTCTGGCCAATTAACTGGTAGCAAACAAAAATAAACAAACTAACAAACAAATAGATAAATAAAGTAAGCAAAGCCAATAATTACATTTTATTTTATTTATATAGCACCAAAACTATAACATTTACAGAGTCCAGGGCCTGAACCTCCTGAAACAAGCCCAGAGCCAACAGGGGCAAGAAAGGGAAACACTGTTAACAGAAAGAAACCTTGAGCAGAACATCGGCTCAAAAGGGCAAGGCATGTGCTTGGAGTGGAGGGACAGAGATGGAAAGGGGGGTGTTGATAGTGGATAAGGTAGGGAGAGAGCATTCAAGTGTTGGAGAACAGCTTAGGGCCGAAACACACCAAACGCGTTTTTAAAAACGGGACGCTAGCAAATGCATTGTTTCCTATGGTACGGCGCGCCTTGCGTGTGCACCTTTTCTCCGCCACGCGTTGCGTCTTTCTGGCGTTTTTTAGATGCGCTTAAAAGTTGAACTATTCTCAACTTTCCAGCGCAAGGCGCGGAGGCGCACCGCTCATCAATGTCACACTCAGCCCAGGCAGGTTGCGCACGCTGCTCCGCTTCCTAGGCGCCGGGCAAAACAGCCTGGTGATCCTGCGAATGTTTTGCCCGCCGCACTTTGCCAAGGCGTTTTTAAAGCATCTGCCGTTTTAAAAACGCGTTTGGTGTGTTTCGGCCCTTAGAGGGTATACAGTGTGCTCACAGCGCCCCTATTACAAGGGTAAGTCGAGTTAAGGAAAACATCGAATGTCGATGGTGGCAATTCTTTATTTTGCAGGTAAAGGCTAGCACTGAGTATGAGGTAGAAAGTGCATGACAGTGTGGGGTGGGCACAGGGTTTCTGCAAGTAGACCAGGTGTAGAGACTACAGTAGCATCCCACAGTGGAGACAGGCTTAACTAGGAGGGTGTGTGTGTGTGTGTGTGTGTGTAGACCAGGTGTAGAGACTACAGCAGCATCCCACAGTGGAGACAGGCTTAACTAGGAGGGAAAGAAAGAGACACAATGAGTGGGTAGAGTCATAGCATGTATGAACAAAGGTATAAGACAGAGAATATGGTTAGTAAACATCGATTTGATAAACAGATACATTTAGGTAAGCAATTAACAGTAGGTAATATGGCCACTTTATAAGTATTAATGCCTTAGAGGGAGAGACTGCCCGGCATAGTGTGTGGGAATTTTGTTTATGTTTAGATTTGGTTGGCTGACCTGGCGACAGCCGCAAAACGCGCCACATGCTGTACTTTGGATCTGTAAGAGCACTCCTTCACAGTACAACACGTGCTGTCTGTAGCCAAATTTGATTTATATTGGGAATTTTATATATGTTTAGTTATGTTGGCTGATTTGGTGCATGGGGGCTTTAGTCATATAAGGATAGTAAGGGTGGCAGGATACAACAACAGGCTGGTGACAGCCGAGATACGCACCACAGGCTGTACCCACGACCTACTTTTTACGTTTTGTTTATATACAAAACAAAATATATTTGAAAGTTCGAAACTAAAAAATCAATTAGCACTTTGTAAGGAGAATATAACTAAAATCTTGCACATTTCAGTCTCTGAGTGAAGAAGCAGTTGCTAACGACCCACCCATTAGCAAATGAGGGCTATTCATATGATAAGAGAATGGTAAATCGGTGATCGATATTGGGTCATGACGTAGCAAGAACACCTGAAAAAACACCCTGTTTCACCAGTCCTCTTGGTGAGGACAAACGTATCGACTTTGAGCTTCGTCTTGACCCAGCTGAGGATATTTGTGATGAGTAAGTTTTATCCGTTTGACTAACCCTTGTAATACATGCTGTGGATTAATTTATAGGGAGTAAAACACGTCATATTATGAGTTCTGAGTTTAGGCTACTACAGTCAACTCTGCACAGCGATTCATCCATATTCATTGTGTAGGGACACTGGTTTTGGAGAAGAAACAGTTACTCTGAAGTTACTAAAACTTTCTGATAAAATTGCCTATGTATAGCTAACACATATGTTTACCAGGTTCAGAGTTCCAAAGTCTTGGCCCGTAATCTTTACAATGTGTTCATGTAAGTCTGAGCATCTTTGAAAAAAGGTTTTTGTAAGTATGTTTACATTTGATTGAAACCACCTAGTAAACGAGAGATAATGTGACAAAGACCGCACTGCAAAACAAGCCACATTTGAAAAGAAATCGGTTGAATGGAGCATTATCTTATTATATAACTTTGCCTATTTTATGGGAGTTTGAAGGACTGCTCCAGCCAAAACATGATTTTTTTTCAACATAGTTTTCAGTTAATAAACTCAGCCGTAAGTTTTTCATAAACACATTTTCTTTCATTTTTAGATCTGTCAGCTAGCTTGCTATGGATGCTAACACTAAAAACTACAAACATGGATGCTAACACTAAAAACTACAAACTTCCAGTCAACTTCCACACTCTATTAGCCAACTTTGCTGTCAGGGGTAACTGGCCCTTTAATGGTGAACCATATTTTAGTTAATATGTTATTATTTTATAATAATTAATTCAGTTTGTAGTTTTCAACATAAAACTTGTTGAAATTATTTCAGTTTGTGTATCTGTAATTTTTTGACCATTTACAGCTCATTTTAACAATAGCGTAATAATACTGATACCTGAACATTTTGGTCACTGTAATTTTGATACTACATTTTCGTACTGTTTCATCTCCACAGGAAACACACCCTTGATCTGTCATTCCTCAAAGTAGACACAGGTCCATTCCAGTTAGTGCAACATTTCATGGAGATTCTTTTCTAGTACCAGTTTCACATCACTTTAACTATGTCCCAACCATAGCCTGCCTTTCTGGGCAGACCCCAGAAATCAATTCCACCTAGGGCACTCAAGTGGCCTGGGTAAAAACCACTTGACAGTGGTAGGGCTGGTGGGTGGGTCTAGGGCACGCAAATGGCCTGGGTAAAAACCACTTGACAGTGGTAGGGCTGGTGGGTGGGTCTCCCTCATTTTCAAGCAAAGAAACAGTTTCAAAGGGAATGTATACAAATCAGTATGCAAACGATATCAGAGGGAAAAAGAGCTGCATTACCTTTTTATAATTTCCTTTATTAACTGATTTAGTTTGACAAATCTACTGCCTCACACAACAATGGTTCTAGCAGATCTCACAGGTACTATTATATTCATGGTTTGTAGGCCCACAACCACAAAATGTATGCGTTTATGAGATGTTTTGTGCTTATCCCCAAATTACACAGCACTGCAAACCAAACAAGTGGACCATCGGGAGGCTCTGATTGTCTGTAGACCAAGGTCTCATACCCTTTTGCCTACCTCAAGCGACTCTGCTTGTGGTGAGTATGCAGAAACGGCTTTTTATGCATTACCCTTCCATTGGGCTGTCCTTGTACAAAGGGTGCTGGACTGTGGAACGATGTACAATGACACCATCAGCAGCATGATGTTCTTGGAGCTCTTTAGAGGTGATCTGTGGTTTGTCTGTGACTATTCTAACCATTCTTCATCTTTGCCTTTCATATATTTTTCTCGGCCTACCACATCTTTCCTTCACAAGGACTGTTCCTGTGGCTTTCCATTTCTTACTACATTTCTGACACCTCAAACCTTTTTGATAACTTTGTATGTCACTCTCCTAATTCATATTGACCAATCATCTTAGTTTGTAGGTCATTTGAGAGTTATGTTGAGGTTCCCATGTTGCTACTCTCCAACAGAGAAGGAAGGAAAAGCACACCTACAATTAGCTATGTTAAATTAGCTTTTTCATGATTTGTTGCAGCTTTATTTGCAGTTGAAGGTTCAATCAGCTGATCGAAAGAATTTTTAGTTTCAATCAGTTAGCAATAAGCGACTATATGTATTCAAATCAGAAGGGTGCCCAAACTTTTACACACAATTGTACATTTCTTTTCTCAAGTAAGAAGTTCCATATGACCATCGAGATTACTTTGTGTAAAAAACATTTAAAAGGGGTCAACATACCCGTCGTATCGATAGACACATTTGTGTTCTTTAAGGTTCCTCAGGTAGGAGAAGCTCTTTCCACATTTATCACACATGTAGGGCTTCTCCCCCGTGTGCACCTGGAGGTGAGCCTTCAGGCTGTTGGCCTGATTAAAACTCTTCCCACATATACTGCAGCTGAAGGGCTTCTCTCCTGTGTGTATGCGCTGGTGTCGGTTAAGATTTCCCAGAGTTCCAAAGTTCTTGCCACACACATCACAGCTGAAAGGTTTGTCCCCAGTGTGAACACTCTGGTGTGTCTTCAAACTGCTTTGTTGAGTGAATGTCTTTCCACATTTCTCACAGCTGAAGGGCTTCTCTCCTGTGTGGACTTTTTTGTGGGTTTTCAGGTTGCAGGATGACTTGAAGTTCTTTCCACAGACATCACAGTTGTGCACTTTGTCACTGGCATGAAGCTGCTGGTGAGTCCACAGGGCACTAACAGAACTTAGTTGTTGTCTGCAGACTGAGCACTGGCAAGGCATACTCCCAGCATGCATTTGTACATGCCCTCTAAAGGAATCTATGCAGGCCAGTTTCTCTCCACAGACCATGCAAGAGAAAAGGTCCTTACCCATATGAATGCGCATATGAGTTTTGAGCCCACTTCTCTGGACAAATTTTTTCCCACATGTCTTACAGCTATATGGCCTCTCTCCCGTGTGGATACGCTGATGGGTCTTCAGAGTGTCTAACTGGTTAAAGCTCTTCCCACAAGTGTGGCAGCAGAATGGCTTCTCCCCAGTGTGGATGCGCAGATGGCGGTACAGGTTTCCAGCGATGCTAAAGGCCTTGCCACAGGTGCCACAGCAGTACGTCTTCTCTCCCGTATGAACCAACTGGTGTTTCTTCAGGGTGTACAAACGGCTGAAGGATTTTGAGCACATACTACAGCTAAAAGTTGTTGGATTATAATGAGATCTCAGATGCTTTTGAACACATGGTTTCTCTGTGAAGGTTTTGCTGTACAGACTGCAAGGCTGTGGTTGGTCTGCAGTGTGAATGAGCTGATGCTTTTCCAAACTGCACTTCAGCATGAAGCCTTTTCCACAGCATGTGCAGGTGAAGGGCAGATCAACTTTGTGCATTGCTTCCTTGTGCACTCTGAGGTACGCTAATTTAGTGAAACTCTGCCTGCAGTGTCTGCAGCGAAACCGGTTCCCTGCATTGCAAGTGATCTTTGTGCCTTTGCTCCTTAAGGTTTTCAGCTGCTGACATGTCCTCTTGTTTGCTTGGTCACCAGTGACTGTATATAGTTTGTCTGAGGATATCAGCTGGGAAACCTCTCCATCTGCTCCATCAGTCTCAGTGTCTTCTGTAGAATCCTCAAACCCCTCTTCCTTTATCACAACCTCACTCAGTTGCTCTACCTAGTAAGAGAGGTAAGGAGACATAGGTCAATACATTTATAATTGATGTTTTGTTTAGTCTAAAATGTCATGTATACAATTCATAGGTGGTTTCATAAATGGTCCCTTTGAAACAGACAGTCTTGTTTTGGAACCATGACTTTTGTATTTTGTAAACACATGAACTCAAATTCACCACTCTTCTATCCTTTCAAAGACCATCCTGTTACTGGATTGCCACAATTGAAGATACCAGACCCAGCACTGTAAACATATAGTTATAGTTAGGGTATTTAGCATATGCTTTTGTCCAAAGCGACTTACAAAAAACAATGCATAAAAATACAATAAAAACAATACAATAAATCAAACAAAAATACAATAAAAACAAAGACAAAAACACTCGCAAGCAGCAATCGTTGAGGTCCAAGCCGAATGTGCGAAGCTCCCCAAGTTCCAAAAGGTGGAATCATTTGACAGCTTCAGCAGGTGAAAGAGGACAGTTAGAATTATGGAAATGTTACATAAGGATTTAAAGGCAAAAAAGAATTGGACAAAATTGCGCCGGGGGTGGTCCAAGGCCATGTAGAGAGACTCCCTACTTGGCTCTGGGGCAGTTTCATTCTAATGAGCACTACTTGGAACGTCACAAGCAGCAGCAAATCTAAAGTTCTCGCTGAAGCTTATCCTTCTGACATAGAGAGACCATAACAAGCTGACTGGGTTGTCTTTTTGCAGCGTGTTTGGGTTGGTAGGCAGGCCAGATACCCAAATCATTGGGTAGAAGCAACTTAAAAAGTGAACATTTCATAATATGTCCCCTTTAAGGGTTGTGATTGGCTGGTAAATTAAAATACATTTGATAGCATAATGGATATACCATAACATGGTTAACACACTCCCCCCCCAAAAAAAAAAAAATGCAAAAACGGATGGGATTAAATGGACAACTTTAACATCCAATCAAACAATTCTATGTCCAAATCCCAGCCTTGAGGATATCCTTTACCAACTCCAGTCTCACTCGTGTCATGTTGCTTAATCAGTTTATGACCGGCTTCTACATTATCAGTAGCAATGATCATTACCTTCATTGTCTAGTTTAAATTATCATTTTTTTTTTTAACAAACAACAAAAAAAAACCTTATGAAGCAACCGGGAACTTGAGACACTAACCTCTTCATTTCTGATGCAGTGTTTTTCTTCTGCAGCTTTTTCATTGGTTGACTCTTCCAAAGCAGAACATCCTCTTTCATCTGAACCTTGTGTATCTGAAGCATCCCCTTATGTGATGAGAATATAGCATTTGTTTTGGATAGGCACACAATCTGGTGAATAAACATTGATTTACAGTCTATGATATGTTCACTATTACTGACTAAGCTTTAGCTATTACTAAGCTTGACAAAATGTGAATGTCCTGCTCACTTTTTTGTTGGTTAGGGGAGTGAACTTTTCTGTAGAATTGATCTGAATACTGTTGATATGCCTCAGGCCCGTTGATTTTTTTGAGTGCAGTCCTAAACCCTTGGTCCATTCGTTCAAAATTTCCCTTCAATGTTTCCTGCTCCACCGGACTGCCGCACTGGCCTTCACTTACAAGCCTACAGATTTTGTCCACTGCTTCCTTTGCCAGCACTTCCAAGACAGACGTCAGCTGAGTCTGAAAGGACAAAGATGGGAGATCTGGAGGAGTGCAATAAAACAATCCAATAAATCATTACATATCTGAGTACATATTCACATATTCCTCAACAATTGAGGAGTTGTACTGGTAAAGTCAGTTAGATAAATAAAGTGCAAGATTGCGGTTAGGCTAGAGGAAAACCGTATGGGGTACTTGTGCCACCAGTATGGGGGACTGACACACAGACCAGTATGGAGTACTGACACAGAGACCAGTATGGGGTACTGACACACAGACCAGTATGGGGTACTGACACACAGACCAGTATGGGGTACTGACACACAGACCAGTACTATGGTGGCCATGAAGAAAACTGAAAACAAATCTATGTTTTTATAAATGAGCTTGCCTGAAAAATATAACCATGCCTCATAATGAATATACTTATGAATTAGGGAACTGTTCATCGTTTTAAGTACCTCTGCTTTTTAACATAAGCTTGACTGAAACAAAATACACCCGACTTCCCCGTCACAATGTGTTCTGGCCATGGTGATGAATATTAACTTCACAGTAGAATCAAAACAGTAGAATTGATTACGCTAGTTAACTCCTTCTTTTTACAATGCATGAGCTCACCCCTGTAACAGTAACCCTATGAGCATACTGTTTACCCACTAAGCTGTTTTGTATGCATCATGTATATACCATATGATGTTTGTTTGTATTATGTACAGTACATCTGCCACATGATCTGCTGTGTACATTTACCACTTGTCAGGAAGGAATCACTAGCAACAGGAGTGTGTGCGTATGTGGAGGGCAGATCTGGTGGAAGTGTGAATGATTCTACCAGGCCTGAATTAGCCCAACTCCAGTAGTAGATAAAACCCCACTTTAAAAAAAGAAAATCACTCATGATTGGTTGAGTAGATCTGTTGCTATGTGTTACGCTGGGCCATTATAATACAAGTTTGGATAAACCCCTACTTTACAATAATAATAATAATGTAAAGGTATGTATTAGTTTGTAAGCCTAAACCAAACATACTAGATTATATATTCATGAAATATATGCTATATGTTGTACATATTCATATTATTGATGTCCTATGGGCTACACCAGTGGTTCCCAAACTTTTTACAGTCCCGTACCCCTTCAGACATTTAATCTCCAGCTGCGGGACAAAATACAGGGGAATTTGGGCGATTATGATGCACAAAATGATGTTTCCGTCTGAAAGTTGCAATTCTGTTTCAAACGGTACATTCTGCGAATTCCGTCCGTTTTCTGTTATCGCGGACATTTTCTCCCCGCGTACCCCCTGAACCACTTCGCGTACCCCTGGGGGTAGTTCCCCAGTTTGGGAACCGATGGGCTACACTATAATCAAGGACATGCATGAATTTACTGGTGAAAGAAAAATACATTTGCAAGGCTTATTGATTACAAAAAAGAGCTTTATTGCACAACTGTGTAGAAATAGCAGGAAAGTTCCAAGAAGACCCTGCCCACAAAACAACTAACAACTAATGTGAATCTCACATTAACTAGCAAGCACTACTGTCTGAAAAGAACTACAGGCCTAGCCAGTAACTTTTAACATGTGCAGCAACTAGAAGAAAAGTCAGTCAACAGTAGGGACCTGGGGCCTCAGACTGCACCTCCGTGTGCAGACGTCTGTGTTGTGTTGCCATGTACTTAGATTAGCATCCAGTCTTGTTGTGTTGTGTAGCCATGTACTCAGATTAGCATCCAGTCTTGTTGTGTTGTGTAGCCATGTACTCAGATTAGCATCCAGTCTTTCCTGCAGTGTGGCACACAGGTGGGTGAGCTCCTGCCTGTACTTCAGATTAGGATCGTCTTGCCTGCAGTGTGGCACACAGGTCGGTGAGCTCCTGCCTGTACTTCAGATTAGCATCCAGTCTTGTTGTGTTGTGTAGCCATGTACTTAGATTAGCATCCAGTCTTGCCTGCAGTGTGGCACACAGGTCGGTGAGCTCCTGCCTGTACTTCAGATTAGCATCCAGTCTTGTTGTGTTGTGTAGCCATGTACTTAGATTAGCATCCAGTCTTGCCTGCAGTGTGGCACACAGGTCGGTGAGCTCCTGCCTGTACTTCAGATTAGCATCCAGTCTTGTTGTGTTGTGTAGCCATGTACTTAGATTAGCATCCAGTCTTGCCTGCAGTGTGGCACACAGGTCGGTGAGCTCCTGCCTGTACTTCAGATTAGCATCCAGTCTTGTTGTGTTGTGTAGCCATGTACTTAGATTAGCATCCAGGCTTGCCTGCAGTGTGGCACACAGGTCGGTGAGCTCCTGCCTGTACTTCAGATTAGCATCCAGTCTTGTTGTGTTGTGTAGCCATGTACTTCAGATTAGCTTCCAGTCTTGTTGTGTTGTGTGGCACACAGGTCGGTGAGCTCCTGCCTGTACTTCAGATTAGCATCCAGTCTTGTTGTGTTGTGTAGCCATGTACTTCAGATTAGCTTCCAGTCTTGTTGTGTAGCCATGTACTTCAGATTAGCTTCCAGTCTTGTTGTGTTGTGTGGCACACAGGTCGGTGAGCTCCTGCCTGTGGAGGCTCCTCCTCATGGGATATCACATCAATCATGATGCCCTTCCAGAAGTCCATTTGATCTGCAGTTAGTACACTCTGCCTCGCTTCCAGCAGCTGGAAACACAATCAGGGCAGAAAATCAAAACTGTGCAATGCAACTGAATCTACCATTGCAACTGAACATTGTTCAACAATGACAATAAAGTTGAATATACTCTAATAAATCTCACCTTCTTTCTTTTCCGTTGACTCCGAGCTGTAGTCGTCATAGCTGCCGCTAGGGCTCCAACCAAATAAATGACTGCCTGGTTGTAAGGCGAGCTCAGTTGGTGAAAACAAATAGTAGATAGACCAGATAATGTATTTATTTATATCCAGCATGCATGTTGCCCTTTTTTTATTTTTTTAAACACAGCCTTGCTCCAGTTCATATCGCCTGCAGAGATTTGAGGTTTGAAGACGACACACCACTTCCTATACAACAAGACAAAAAAAGTCACTTTTGTGAACAAACTTCCACTGGCTCTGTTTAAGCGCTCATGTCTCTCTCTCCTAAGCAACTTCCTCGCTAATCCAACAGTTGTTTACACGCTATTCAGATCTGTTTCTTCAGTTAGCGATGGGTTCTCAGAGCTGGCTAGCTAAATAGCTACTAATTTCTCACATCATTGTTATTTTCATAAGAGTAAGGTTTTGTTCAAAGTAGCGTGGCCGAAGTAAATTCTAGAACCAGATTTATGGCCAGAAAATCTACTAAATAAGTGGTTGAATTTAAACAGCTTCGGAGCCTACTGTTTGAAGACAGCTTTGTATGTTTACAAGATTTTCAACTGCAGAGCTCCAATTTATTTGAATACTTTAAGAAACTCTAATTCTGCTAATCTCCCCCATGTCTACCCATAACTGATGGGTAGGTCCTCTTTTCTCTATTTTGGGGCAGAGGAATGAAACAATGAATCTTTTAGATACCCTCCTCAACAGCAGACCACAGTGATATTTCTATGCAAGCTATGCGGACATGAACAATTCAAGCTAAGCAAGGATGGTGTACAAATTACAGTGTGGAGTGTTTAGTGGCATCTATTGGAAAGGTGGCTGAGTTGCTACCAGCTCGAGACAGTGTTTTGTTTTGTGTGTGCTGGGCTGTTTATTGTGTGTCTTATTCCAAGTGAAAATGTAAGGAACTATAATCTATGGATATGGTGGCTGTACACTGATAGGGTGTGGAGCAGTACCTGAGAGTTACGTTCTAAAGGTTCAACCCGTCTAGTGAATGAGGCATGAGTGTGACTTTCTAACAGATATATTCTTGCGTTAAATATGAGCATATTGTGAAATTGACATTGTTACGTTGTTTAAATGTATTAAGGAACAATAAGAGCTTCTTTGTATAAATGTACTTGCCATTTATTTACAAAGTTTTGAGAAATATGCATGTCTAAAATGAAGGAGTATTAGTTGAAAACAAGAATATGTTTGAAAACAATGCTAAATGTCCAGTATTGATATTTATAACAGAACAATGCACTATCATTATAATACGTCGAAATATAGCCACCAGCAGTGGTCATGGGGGTTGAAGCAGAACTGAGAAGAATTGTATGAAGTTTGAACCTTTGCATTGGCTGCTGAATTTTGATTGGCCGTTGGCAACCATGTTCTTGAGCAAGCCAAATGGATAGTCAAGAAATGTGAGCAAATGTAGCCAAGTAAGCACACCAAATGTCAACATATTATTATTATTATTATAACATTATAGCTTTAGTGCTTCTTGAGATATTGAAATATGTCCGTTGCAGCACCCCCTATGGACACAATTTCATGAACAAAATCTGTGGTAATGATGAAGCGTGTGAAATGTCATGAGGTTTTAACCTTTACATCACGAGATATTAGCAAATGAAGTGCTAGGTGTTTGCTTTGAACATTATTCACTTACTATGTGGCGCCTCTCCACAAATAATTGTAATGAGCTAGGTTAATGCCCCATCTAGAGGTTAACTTGCCATAAACATTTTGAAATGTATGGTGAAATGTGTCAGTTGCAGCAACATTAAGGACAACATGTCTTGACATTTGCCATGCATCCAAAGAACGTGGTGGAGCCAAGTTTGAAGCTTCATCTCACAAAATAGTGGCTAGTGAAGCTCTAGATATTTGCAAGAAACATTATTCACTATGTGGTGCTACTCCACAAATGAGTCTTAATGACATAGGGTCATGCACCCCCTAGAGGTTAACTTGCCATAATATTTTGGTGATTTTTGGCCTGACAGTGGTCGAGCTATTGCCCAAAAAGTGCTTGGAGCCTACCCCACTCTAGCATGAGGGGACACGCCCACCTAGGGACCCATACCATTCATTCCACATTAGCCATACGAGGCTACAATCATGCCAAGTTTCATGCGTTTCACCGCGTTGACCAAAACTTAGTGAAGAAAACACACACAGACACACACACACACACACACACACACGCAACTCTACTCTACATTTAGAAATCCCAGGTAGCCTTTAAAGCACTTTACTTCTTATTTTATTTTTCTATGTTTTTTATAATGCAATTCACTGTTCTAATATTTAATGTTTCTGTTCTTTTATCGGCTCATTTATAAAGCACTTTGAATTACTAATGTGTATGAATTGTGCTGTATAAATAAACCTGCCTTCAGACAGGCATTCTTCAGATTTAGGTTGCCCAGAATTAGACTAGCCAAAATGAAAAAGACAGAAATGTATACATTTGAAAAAACATTTAATAAATAAGGTGTGCATGGGCTATTGCACTCAGTCAGGATCAGCGATTCTAAGGCTGCGGTCGATTAGTCCTTTTCAATTACAGACTATGGCCTTTCCCCAAATTAGATTGTACATGACTGGTTGGCTGATGACTGATTGGTTATAAGGAAAGTAGAGAGTAACGCAATTAGATCGATTAAATGTATGTTGTCGCCTCTGTTAGCAGCAGGTGTAGTACCGGGTTAATGGAGACACAGACTCAGCCTGAACTACAGACGTGTCAATCACTTTATAAACACGATCGTAGGTATATCATTCAATTATCTAAAACTATTATTTTGAGGTAAAATCGTTTTGGTGTTGCTAAATTCCACTTGTTGCCAATGATTAACGTTACAGCAAATATGTTATTGTTTAGACGAGCTAACTAATCATCGATACAATTTTTGTTCCAACAATGTTTCGTCTCACTCACCATCAGTTCCGAAGATGTATTTGGTGAGTTAGAGTTACATGTGTCGATTTCTGTCAGGGACTGTAGGGTTCCAGTCTCGATTACTTTCTCCATCTCGGCTAACGTCGTCTTGACAACGACTTCCATAATTAATCTGATCTGGGAACACAGGTGCAACATCTTCTAAACATCAGCTAAATATAATTTGCTCGTGGATCTGGAGGTTGCGATTAGTGCTTGACAATCGACGGCTGTTCGCATCTCTACCGACAACAAAGATTTTATACAGCGGAGCGTAGCTAGCGACAATAAGGACAATTTCAACATGGCCGCCATTCGTAATATTTTCAAAATAAAAGTCGAGACTTATTTATTAGCTACAAATTATACAAGGCCGAAAAATGTATGCTCTTTAAAAAGATGTAGCCTATGTGCTACCAAAGGTACAACAAAAGTAAAGGTGGTGTACAAGATGGGAAAAAGCTTGAAATGCCTTTTTAAAATACAAAGTGCCTACCCAGATAGCAGGGAGAGGTTGGCCCAAAGTTGGCCCAATGTTGTCACAGACGTTGTTTCCTCAACAAAGTCCTCTGGGGTTTTTTCTCTCTGTAACTCTCAGTATTACTGTCTTCTCTTTTTACATGTGAATAACATTAAATGTCATGTAGACAAATGTACAGATCCTGCCACCTTCCCTGTCTTGATTGATATGAAGTGCAATAATTACAATTTACCCTTTGTTCACCAGCTGTCATGGGTGTATATACATATTGTATATTCTGTATGTTTGTGTATGTACTATACATACATATATATACCCTAAGGGTCAACCTACTTTATATGAGGATGGCAATTCTTGCACAACCCTATCACTCTTACAACAACTCTAGTTGTATTTTACATAAAAACTGTAGTTGGTGCTACTAATTCAAGTAATGTTACTGTATTCTCACAGAAGCCGCTATGAAATGTCAACTTGTATATTATTAGTTTCAGTAGCTCACGTTAGCAACAAAACATTTAATGAACTGTGAAAACAAAATTAACATTTCATGGAAAAACCCATTTCAAAGAGACGTTAGATAAGAATGGTAAATGGGTGATGTACACGATGTTAACTGAGTACTAAGCTTTAAAATGCAAAAAATATATTACTTCTCCGTCTCTCTTGTTGTGCTACTGGGTTATTTTATTCGTTAGTAAATGTTATGTTGTCAAACCGTGTAGAGATTAGATTAGATGCGCCTACCAGACGTTGAAAACCAAGATTTCCATGCAACGCCTACCTTTTTGATCAGACACCCATAGGTATCTGCCTTCCAAGGTGCTTAGGTCTGTGCACTTATGATGAATTTACCAAATGAACGATACCTAGTAATAAAATAAGCTTTATGGGATACCCTGATTTGTTACACGCAAAAGCCTGCTGTGTGCATCTATCAACATCAAACGCCCATAGTGTTTCTTAAAGAGCCACCACCACCAAGTTCAATATGAAGAGTGTTTTAGGCTTAAACCTTCTAAAACACTGGCAACTTCAAAATCCCAGCCCTCCCCGACACAAACCACATTAATGACGACTCTCATGAACCGTATCTGCCCAACTCACAATGATCATGCAAAGTAACAACGGAAATCCTATTCTATCTAGTGAAGGACAGGTGCCCAATCAACACTTTGTCTTCTAGAGCCATAGATGACACAAGTGTTAAAGGTATGTGTCTGATTCTGGCAAAGGGTACATACAGTACGTGTTGATTGGGTGGATTTGTTTATGGCTCCTTAGGAGCCATTATGGCCACTAGGCCTTCGATGGAAATATTTTGTTTAAAAATGGTTGAATAATCAAATAAACATTTTGTATATACACCCGCCTTGGAAAATTGTATGCAAGTTGTTTGGCAATGGCGTTCAAGAACTTTCATATAATTTTCACTAAATGTATTTACTTGTTTTCTATATTTTCAAAATCCACTCTGGTGAGTGATGACAATAAAACAGCCAAATACATCTCTTGTGACACTTCATTGAAATGATTGAGGATTCTATTGGAGTTATGGTAATTATATAGTGGTGTAGACTTTTGAAGGGGCAAAAGGGCCAAAGGGCAATGTTGGATAAATGATGTCATAGCTAGCCATTTATTTCAACAGAAAATGAAGCAGCCAGCTACATGATGTCATAACCAGCTAGCTACATGCCTCCCAATATTTTCCTTCTTCCACTTCCATGTGGGGTTACTGTAAGTTTCCATTGATAGTACGTTTTATTACAAAAGTTTTACCATTTACCTGCTAAAAGCATAAACATGCTGCTCTAAACGTTACTGTGTTTAAAAATACAATAAAATACAAAACCTAGTAGGCCTAAGGTTCCAACAGACTGTCCACAACAGACTTATTTACATTCATCATCATTCATTTGGTCAGCAGATAGCATTCTTCACGAGCAAGCCTGACGCTGCAATTCATCAATGTAAACCAGTCTCGACAAGACCACCGCTGCACTTTACCCCACTACTATGAGCTACATCATTATAAGGCAAGACCACCGCTGCACTTTACCCCACTACTATGAGGTACATCATTATAAGGCAAGACCACCGCTGCACTTTACCCCACTACTATGAGGTACATCATTATAAGGCAAGACCACCGCTGCCCATTCCCACCTTATCACTTTGCAAATCTATACCACCACAAGCACACACTGTCCCTAATGATAGTAACCTTATCAGTGCAATAGGACTCTCAACATGCTGGAAGAGCATTATTTTGATATGGTGACTTTCCACTCCTTTTCTACACCCTGCATGTATGTGCACACGATGCACGTGTGTTCACTGCACACACACATATGATTTCTGTCTGTCTGTCTTTGGTTGATTCTATGTGTGTGTCTTGATTCTTTTGTGGCACTTCTTTCCTCTTCTATCTAGCAGATTGGGTTCTGCTCAAGTTTCTTCCAGTTCAAAGGGGAGCTTTTCCTTGCCACTATCACCTTGTGTTGTTCTAGGGGGTTCAGGACTTGGTCTATGTTGAGACAATGTGTGTTGTTAATGGCATTACATAAATCAATAATATTGAACTGAATATGTCTAAAAATGGTCTTATATCCATCCACATTTAGGCTAAATTCATACAGGGGTGAAGTCAGGCAATGCGGATATAGGGTGTGATGTCACTTTATGTATGCGTATTATATATCAGACTCCCAAAGCCACACATTGAAACAAGAGTGGAGATCTACGTACCCTCTAGGCCTTTATTAATGTA
Source organism: Clupea harengus (assembly GCF_900700415.2). Lineage (NCBI taxonomy): Eukaryota > Metazoa > Chordata > Actinopteri > Clupeiformes > Clupeidae > Clupea > Clupea harengus. Next base: position 9,239,405 of record NC_045160.1, on the reverse strand, counting down.
CATTACTGTGCATATTGTATTGCCTTTATTAAATACTTCACTTTATCTACAGTGAACAATTACAAAATGTAGCCTCTTCTCAAATATGGACACTATTTAATATACAAAAGTCCTTCTCCAAAGGGCAGACTTACAGAAACCAAAAGCTCTGATGATCTTGAACAGTCATGCACCCGACTATTCAAGCAGAGAATGAGTAGGGTTGTTTCCTCTTTAAAACAAATGAAAATATCATACAGTCGATTTTTTTCCTGTTGTCTTGATGATGCACAACCAGTGCATTCCATCAATGCCCTTCCAAATGCAGTTCGGGAAACATATCTGTACACTTTCCATAAAATTGCTTTGTTGGTGATGTCTCAAAAGAAATAAGCACATGTGTAAGTATAAAAAATATAAATTAAAATGATCATATTTCACATGTGAATGACAAACACAGCAGCTCTACAACAGATTTTCAGAGTGGCAAACAGGAGTCGAAACTTGAGTTACAGGATAGGCCCCTTCTGGGCACGGGACCCCAAACAACACACTGACAAATCCACAAATAACAACAACTAGGCTTAGAGTTAATACAGTGCAGGTACAGAGAGGTTAAAACACTTTAAAGCTGAGAAGTTGCTCAAGGCAACACAGGGAGGACATCTGGGCTGTCGATTTACAGAGAATATAGACCAGCATGTATTATTATAGTCCTATTTATTGTCATAGTTGGATGAAGTGGCAGTGTACAATTTTGTTATTGTTATATCTTGCTGCTCCAATGTGGACAGTGAGACTCAAATTGATGGCTGAATTTGTTAAACAAAATGGTCACGAGAAAGTAAGCAGTCGGAAAGGCCTTGATGTAAAGGGGCAGGGACATTTACAGAAGATCAAGAAGGCTTGGGGTAACATTCAAAACAGATGAGAGACGTCTCATATGCTAGGAAGGTTTAGATTAAAGGTTACCCTGGTTCTCTGCTGGTGTTGAATGTTTAGAGCATGGCTCCAATAAAATAAATCTATTTGAACCTGATTTTTTTAATGTTTTTAAATGCTAACTTTGCCACTTTTCAGCATCCAAAAACAGAATATCTAAACTCCAAGTTTGACAAGGAGGGTTGTGTCCCCGTCTCTCCATCAATGTCAGCAAACTGAGAATTCATACCAGAGTACTGTTTTAAACCCAAATGACAGCACTGGTCAGGTGTCACTGGCAAAAAGGGGACGCTGTGGGGTCAAAGCCTTTGAATACATCTTTGAGAGAAGCAGCGTCCTGCTCTGAGGTGTCTAGTTGTGCTGGGCTGTTGCCACCGAAGGGACTGCCTGAGCCAGGTTTGCTGACCTGCTTTACCATGTGGAAGAGAGACGAGGAAACGGGTAAGTTATGGACTCCAGGCAGCTGCTGCTCAAGCCCAGTCGTTGTAGCAGTGGAGCCTCCTGGGGTCCCAGGGGAGGGTGAGGGCTTGGGTCGTGGACGGTTGTAGCTGTTGTAGCGGTCAGTGGGTGGCTCGTTAGGGCCCCGCTCAGTGTCAGGGGCATCCAGGGGGGACTTGCGCACAAACAGTGGCTCTTTGGGCTTGGCCTTGACTACTACATCAGCAGTGCTGGCTTTGGGTTCAGCTGAGGAAGCAGAGTTCGTCGTCTGCCCTGAACTCTCTGAACTTTCCGCAGTTCTGGGGTCGTATAAACTGATACTGCTTAGCACATTGCTGCTGGTGCCAGTGACTCCTGCACCCGCTCTGCCCACCCCACCTGCTGACAGGAGCCGTGGATCATACGGGGCAGTAGTGGGGGCTGAGGGGGTGGGGGGGCGGCTGGGGCTGGCAGACTGAGCGGGCTGAGGTGCAGTCGACTCTGAAGGAGGTTTCAAGGCAGATTTCTGATGCTGCAGCCGGGGATCTGCCGTGACCTTGCGGGCCATGCGGGGGTCCACTGGCTTTTCAGGTTGAACGGGGTGAGCAGACGGCGGCACTGATGGAGCAGTGGAGACCACGCCAGTAGGGCTATTCTGAGAAGGACTAGGAGAAGAGTTAACAGTCTTGAGAATGCGAGACAGCAACTCAAAGTCTGGAAGGGAGGATGAGGAAGACTGGCCGTGCTCTACGGGAGCAGGAGGAGCGGGTGGAGCCGTGTGAACCTGCTGCTGGACACGTGAGAGTCGGGGGTCCTGGGACGCCACAGGAGGGATGCCAGGAGGAAGCGGAAGAAAATCCTGCTTGGGGATGGGCACAGGAATGAGGTCTTCAGGGTTCCACAACACAGTCTTGGAAAAATGAGGGACATGAAAGCTTAAGTCTTTCTTGATGTGGCTGAACTGCTGCAGCTGAGAACGTGGGTCCCGCAGGGCCATGCCCATCAGAGGGTCAAGAGGGATAGGGACAGGTTTGTCCCGCAGAATCCTCTCCCCCTCCTCCTCCTCCGCCGGTGCTGTGGCAGGGACAGGGGGCTTGTACACAAGCACAGCATCAGCTTTGAGCGCATGTGCAGTATTGCGAGCCAGGCGAGGGTCAGAGGAGGAGGAGGAGGACGAGAGCAAGGCACTGGGGCTGGGCTCAGAGGCCTGCACTGGCTCGGTACTTCTGGACAGGCGTGGGTCACGGCCTAGCCGTGGGTCCGCTGGACGAGCTGCTTTGGACAGCCGTGGGTCACAGGCTTGCTGGAGCTCAGGTTTGCTGGAGCTCTGACTCTGTTGTCGTAATGTTTTGATGATGGAGGAAACGCTGCTGCCTCCATCCTCATCTTCACTGGAGTACCAATTTGCAGAGTCACCTGAAAACACCAAATACTGCAGTCAATAAAAAGAACACACTCAATGGACATTAACCACTATTTGTGTCAAATCAGTCCATACAGGACAAAAAACATGGAATTGGATCCAATCGGTGCCCCATCTACTTTTTATGAATCAGCTATAAGACGATGTGACTGCTATCTAACAGAGATAACCATTTGAAAGACATTTCATCCTGGTGGCACCGGTGTCACCAACTCCTTTGGTTTGTGGCGCCGGCACCCGATTTAGTGGCTCTATTTTTCTTTACGTCAGAATACAGAACATGTTCATCTTAGAAATCAAAGCACCATTGCCCTGTACAAACTGGCAACCTGCTCCAAATATAGTGACATGTAAGATGTGAGGCAAGCAAGACAATGTGCAACAATGTGCAACAATGTGCAACAATGCGCAGCAGTTCAAGAAAAGTGTTATTAGGTTACCAAATGAAGATTGGATAATGAATGTTTTGGCATAGCAGGTTTAACATGTAAGGGGGAGCAGAGTCACACAGTTCATTCCTCCAACACTAGGGGCATCATCTCAAAATCAAGGTCACTAACTGAGCTCAATTTCTCCATTTTTTTATTCCTTCCAAGGTAAAAATATGTCATACAACATTTCTGAGTTTAAATACTGAATTTTTTAACGTGTGTTTGGGGCAAGTTGTCACATGTTGTATGGACTATTGAAGCCTGACAGGTTCTCAGCCGTAAAGTGGAGATCCAACTGGTTATCACTAGGTCAGCGAACATTTACTTTGGTTCATTGCCAAGTAGCGCAGCATTTTAAAATCTCTCCTGTGTGGGCAGTCACCCAAAACGAGTTGAAAACAGTGGAGACTCCTATCACTGTTGAGTGTTATACTGCGCTGACCGGTCTGTGAATGAGCGACTCCTCCTATCACTGTTGAGTGTTATACTGCGCTGACCGGTCTGTGAATGACTCCTATCACTGTTGAGTGTTATACTGCGCTGACCGGTCTGTGAATGAGCGAATCACTGTTGAGTGTTATACTGCGCTGACCGGTCTGTGAATGAGCGACTCCTCCTATCACTGTTGAGTGTTATACTGCGCTGACCGGTCTGTGAATGAGCGACTCCTGACTCCTATCACTGTTGAGTGTTATACTGCGCTGACCGGTCTGTGAACGAGTGACTCCTATCACTGTTGAGTGTTATACTGCGCTGACCGGTCTGTGAATGAGCGACTCCTCCTATCACTGTTGAGTGTTATACTGCGCTGACCGGTCTGTGAATGAGCGACTCCTCGCACTGTTGAGTGTTATACTGCGCTGACCGGTCTGTGAATGAGAGACTCCTCCTATCCCTGTTGAGTGTTATACTGCGCTGACCGGTCTGTGAATGAGAGACTCCTCCTATCACTGTTGAGTGTTATACTGCGCTGACCGGTCTGTGGAGACTCCTATCACTGTTGAGTGTTATACTGCGCTGACCGGTCTGTGAATGAGCGAAACACTGTTGAGTGTTATACTGCGCTGACCGGTCTGTGAATGAGCGACTCCTCCTATCACTGTTGAGTGTTATACTGCGCTGACCGGTCTGTGAATGAGCGACTCCTGACTCCTATCACTGTTGAGTGTTATACTGCGCTGACCGGTCTGTGAACGAGTGACTCCTATCACTGTTGAGTGTTATACTGCGCTGACCGGTCTGTGAATGAGCGACTCCTCCTATCACTGTTGAGTGTTATACTGCGCTGACCGGTCTGTGAATGAGCGACTCCTCGCACTGTTGAGTGTTATACTGCGCTGACCGGTCTGTGAATGAGAGACTCCTCCTATCCCTGTTGAGTGTTATACTGCGCTGACCGGTCTGTGGAGACTCCTATCACTGTTGAGTGTTATACTGCGCTGACCGGTCTGTGAATGAGCGACTCCTGACTCCTATGACTGTTGAGTGTTATACTGCACTGACCGGTCTGTGGCGACTCCTATCACTGTTGAGTGTTATACTGCGCTGACCGGTCTGTGAATGAGCGACTCCTCCTATCACTGTTGAGTGTTATACTGCGCTGACCGGTCTGTGAATGAGCGACTCCTCGCACTGTTGAGTGTTATACTGCGCTGACCGGTCTGTGAATGAGAGACTCCTCCTATCCCTGTTGAGTGTTATACTGCGCTGACCGGTCTGTGAATGAGAGACTCCTCCTATCACTGTTGAGTGTTATACTGCGCTGACCGGTCTGTGGAGACTCCTATCACTGTTGAGTGTTATACTGCGCTGACCGGTCTGTGAATGAGCGACTCCTGACTCCTATGACTGTTGAGTGTTATACTGCACTGACCGGTCTGTGGCGACTCCTATCACTGTTGAGTGTTATACTGCGCTGACCGGTCTGTGAATGAGCGACTCCTCCTATCACTGTTGAGTGTTATACTGCGCTGACCGGTCTGTGAACGAGAACAAAATGTCCAGTGTGCGTGTAGAGGAGGCCCTGTTTGCCGTTTATGAAAACCTATAGTAAATTGTCAGTGGGCGGGAAAGGTAGTTATAATCTGTGGGTTAGCACAGGGTTGGCAGATTGATCTAATTTGCCTAGAGCAGTGGTTCCCAAACTTTTTACAGTCCTGTACCCCTTCAGACATTCAATCTCCAGCTACCTTCTAAGGTTGTTGTTTGCCAGCCATCAACAGAACATAAGACTAAAAAAACATTATTTGCAGGCGATTGGGAAGATGAGCAAATTAATTTGACAGGCTGTAGGAGGTGTCAACCGTTGAAAAGGGGGGCGTGGCCGGAGCGGAGTTCAGCAAAGATGTTCGGCATGATGAAACTGCTCTTATTCTGAACAAAGGTAATATCATTGCTCTTGTAAATCGTTTCACCGCATAGTAAGAGAGGAAAATGCCACGGCTGTACAATTCATTGAGCTGGAGCTGTATATATATGTATATATTCCAATCATCCAATGTTTGTGGAAGAGATTGTAACTTCGACTACCGTTTTAGAAGGGAATAGCCTAGTTCTCGATGTTTAGTTTGTGATGTACATAGGCCTCCTTACAGTGTCTAACAAGGCAACCTATTTGTGGGTGTGGGTGTCCAATCATTTATCATTTTGATAGCCTCAAAAAGAGGGCACACATTACATTACATTGTGTAGGAATTTCTGTTTTTTTTTTTTTCTTCACAATTTGGCAACCCCAAGAGTTTTGGGCTGTAGTTCACATTTAGATCAGACACTGCAATGTAAAAACCTTATTGTAACTGAAAAATATGTCTGCGCCAGCTATCTAATGTTAGCAGGCTACTCCCACAAGGTAAACAGCGATGTATTGACGGATTGACGGAGACGGATAGTTAAAAAATTTGGGAGCTCGGAGGGTGTTTGCAACGACGCAAGGGGCTCTGCGTGTCTGCGTAAAAGGCCGACCACAAATTAGGCTTTAGAGTTGGTTGTGGAGAAAAAGATGTTGCACAGACAGCATATCACCTCCATGGCCTACTTGTTAGACTGTCTATCTATGTCTATCGAGAAACAGCCAAACTGCAAGCTAGTGCAACACAAAAGACATTGCAAAGCAGTTTATCTGTGCCATGACAACTGTACAGAGTATAGCAATCTACTAGTCAGCCACTAGCCGAAGCAGCCATTTTGGGAGTAGCTGCAGGACCATATCTGGTGATGTGTGCGATAGCAAGACAGCAGGTTTTGCAAACTTACATAGTGCCAGTTCAGCCAAGAGGGAGACTTAACGTGAAAAGCAGAGGTATCAATCCCAATGTTACAAGCCTGTGCACCATCAAAATTATTTTAAGCTTTTATTTTAACCCTTCTATTGTCTTAAAACTGATGTTAGAAAAAGGAAAAAGTTAGAAAAAGGTTGACCTGGGATGTAATTTATCTTATAACTGACCTAAATATTTTGTACAGCTCTTCAATTTGGCATATTAAAACTACTTGTGTAGAATTCAACCAAATAGGTGTTTGCTAAGTCAGGTGATTTTCTCTATGTATAGCGCTTAAACAATCAAATTGTCTCAAGGCGCTTCTCTAGTTTTCTTAAATAGTTTAAAAAGTGTAGAAAAATGCCATAGTGCAACAAACAAGATCTACGCAAGTTTGAACGAGGTTTCTATGTTAAGCGGTTGAAGCTGATTTTATCCAGGATTTTTATCCAGGAATCAAAAAAAAAAAGAATGAAAAGCCTAGAAAGAACAATACAGTGCATTTATCTGCATGAACTGTAAATAGCTTTCTTGAAATTGACATTTTAGCAGGTAATGATGAGTATAAGGGAAGACTAGTTTATATCACACTGAGACAGAACAGCTCACATAGCCTGTTCTACATCAAACGCTTTTTGGGTCATACTGACATACAGCCTTTACGTCTTTTATAGCAGCTACACTGAACCTGACAAATATCAAATTCTCAATAGGTATTTATGGGCTCATTTTACGAAGCTGAATGGACAGCCATGGAGTTGGCCGACAGCCGTCACCAACTTCTATAGTTTTGGGTCACTATGACCCAGGGACAATATGAGGGTTGAGTTTAAATTCATTAATTGTGTTGTGTTAAACATTACATAACAAAACACTATTTTGTGTTATTTTAACTATTTTTAAAGAGCCAGCCAAGATGCACATTTTCTTAGAATTATGACTTTGAATAGTCTGCTAAAACAGCATTATTTTTACTGACAGCCATTTGACATCTATGTTGTTGTCTGTATCATGTTTCTGATGTGTGATGGCTGTATTGTGGCAGACCTTCTGTGTCTTTCTGAGCTCCAACTTCTGCCAACCTCCTGGCTTTTTCCTCATCCTCCTGTTGCTTCTGATGGATCCTCATGAACAACACACGTTGTGCTGGCGGAAGGAAGTCTGGCACTGTCAGGCTGGGTGTGTGGCCCTCTGCAGCTCCATTGGAGGAGGAACAGTCTCCACTGCCAGTGGTGCTGTGGGTCCTAGAGGCTTGATTTAAACTTCCTTCTCCAGGACATTCTTCAATTGTTCCAAAGCCCTGGTATTCATTACCTGTCAGTACAACAGGAAGGTTTACTCATCACACATTAATCCAAAAACTGTATTTCCTGCAAATTCCCAACAAAAGGTATACAAGGAAGTTGTGAAGTTGTGTGTGTATATATATATATATATATATATATATATTAAATATATATGCAACAAACTGATACCATTGTCTCCTCCTTCCATTCCTTGTTGTTGATGAAAGAAGCCGTCATAAAAATTGGCTCCAGTTGGTGCAGATATTTGATGAGTCATGCCCTGGTGGGGTGAGCCCTCCCCAGGCCCAAAGGTGGGCATCAAAGGTGGCCCTCCTTGGTTGGGATTACCTCCTGAAGGCATGTCCACGGGCCCAAGTGGGATCATTCCACTTGGATTTGGCCCTATATGTCCAGGTGGTGGTGGAGGGCCTGAGAAGCGAGGTGGTGGCCCTCCCTGTGGTGCTCCTGAGGGGCCAGAGGGAACAGCTGCACCAGGGCCTTGACCCCTAAAATGTTAATGAACAAAAAAAAAAATTATAATCACGGTTGTGGTTATTTATTTAGAGTTGTTTTATCCAAAGTGCCTTACACAATTACCTTAACAAGACTAACAACAGGAACAGCTTGTTTAAACGTGTTTAAGCTCTTTCAAACATGTGTTATGCCACTGTTTGAGACAAGAGAAAATGAAGACAAACCTGACTCCAAGTTTGTGAGCCAGCTGTCCTGTGGGCTGTACAACAATCTCAAATAAGGATGGAATTTTTTTCCCAGCAGCTCCTTGACAAGGTGGTGGCGGGCCCAAGGGTGGCTGGGGAGGGGGGCCAGGATTTGGTGGCCCTTGAAATGGGTTACTGTCTGGACAAGGGGGTGGGGGTCCTGGGCAGGGCCCAGCTCCAGGGCCCAGAAGAGGTCCTTGAGGTCCATTATGGGGCATATTGGTAGGCGGTACAGACAAGCCAAACTCCACAGGGCCAGCGCAGTCAGTGACTGGCCTAGGTGGCGTTGGGAGAAGGCCCACCCCTGGTGGGGGTTTGGGTAAAGGGTTAATACCCTGCTTCTTCAGCTCCTCCACCTCTTTTTCATCCTCAGCACCAGCCTCCGCATCTTCTGCCAGCATCTTCAGAGAGAAAACAGGAGAAATATGAATAGGACTATAAACATGACATAATTCATAGGTAATGTGCTCTTCAGATTTGTGCTTGACATTACCTTGTCTAATAACTCTTGAGTGTCCTCTGTCAAGGGCTTGTGAGAGAACATACATTCATCTCCATTCACACAATTTCCAGTGGTATGAAACAGCTTGCAAGGAAAGTCACGTGCTGATGAGTTAAGGACCTTACCAACACTGAATTGTAATTCCTATCAATGTCACTGTTACTCCGGCTCAACACTACACCTGCCCTACTGCTACTAATGAGCAGAATGGACAACACAAGGGAAAGGATATCATGCATATACGGGCAGTTCTCTGCCCTGGCGCAGAAACCCGTGATGTAAAACTTGCAGAGCTCTTTCCTCTTGGGTAGTTCAATGTCGTGGCTGAAGTTGCAGTGCTCACCCTGTCAAAAAAAGGGACGATTAATGGATGATTACATGGAAGAATACATTAAGCTGAATAACATGCATGTTAAATGAGGACAAGTAGTTTATTCTGTTTCAAAGCAGATGACATAAGGTTTTTTCTTATCCAACATCAATCTACAACGAAATAAACCCGACAGCTCACACATTCATTTAAAGATAGCCACATACTCTTAGGTACAGGTACAGGTCAAAGTTTGGCATTGGAAAATAGAACAGGATCGGCACCAGTGGGAAGTCCCCAACCAATAGCACAAGGAATTGAACATCTTTTTCTGTGTAGAACTAAATAAGTCAAATAAATAGCTTTAGCTGAGCACAGTCCTATGGCCATAACAGCTGCATTCGTCGTACCCATGTGCAGCGGCCCTCTATATAGTATTTGCAAATTGCTTTGCCCTTCTTCTCCTGGCCATGCTTCTCTTGGTCAGCACGACGGGGTCCTCCGCCACTATCCTGCTGAAACAATGGAGCATACTATTAGTCACCAGTCTGTTTGATTAGTTTCAAGTTAAAGGAGTCTTATTTACAGCATACTAATAATTCTCTGCTATAGCTAAAATGAACTCAAAAACAGTGAGTGCATGCATGTGTTTCATCATTTATAGACACAAGTTATTCCATGTCAACTCACCTAGGGCCTCCTGGGACATGACATGAAGACTAACTCAATTCTCAAATTCAGAAATGGGCCTTTGATCTTCAGTTTTGAAAAATGGATGTTTGCACACTTATCCATGAAACATGATTTAAGTTAACATTCAAATGAGGTTGAAATTCAGTAGAGATTATCTGCAGGATCTTATTTATAACCAGCATGAATTTCAGCTCAATCCATTACGCATCTACTTTTGGAGACGATTAAGATCAACTGGAGAGAGTAAGCAGGTCTTACTTCTGTTCTACAGCTAGTTCTTCTAAGCCTCTTATTGTTCTGTCTAACTGGTAAAGAAGTCTGTCTGTTATCCTTGAAACATAATGTCTGTGCTTAAAAAACTGGGCGCCCTAATTCCAACTATATTTCAAATGGTGTGTAATCAGAGCATCATTAGGTTGACTTAGAAAACAAATGGTGACCATTCCCATGTGCTAAATGATGAGTTTTAACTCCTCCCATATTGTATATCACAATTTCAGCCATTGGTGAGGTTCAACATATGTGGATTCAGAGTGGACAAAATCTTTGAAAATCACAAATCACAAAATAATAATAATATTATTATTTTCTTAGCGCTCTACATGAATCATGACTTATTTGCGTTAATTTTTTATGAAAATCCATGACATGTGAGGGAGACTCTAGATGAGTTTTCATGGAATGGCCGACAAGTATCTTGTAAACTATGACAGGTTGTTTAGCCTAAGGGAACTCAACGGCAGTGTTTTTTCTTACTCCCATGTCCACATCTCCAATGTTTTCTTCATCGTTTGCTTGATCACCCCCACGGCCTCTTCCTCGATTTCTTCCTCTGCCACGGTTCATGCCACGTCCTCCTTTACTTCTGCCACGGCCTCGCCCCCCTTTCCCACCTATATCAAGAGTTGGACAATGACAATATGCATACATTCACAATTGAGTTTACAAACACAAGTTCAAATATGTAAAGGCCTACAGTCATACATTTGATGTTGTTACTACCCTTGAACAGTGCAGCTAAAATGTACAGAAGATATTGGTACTAAGAAACACCTTAACACTAGCTAATGTTATACGGTAGGGAGGGCTAAATTGATTTAAATACATTTTGAAATAGCTATTCATTTTTGTGAATACATTTTGAAATAGCTATTCATTTTTGTGACACCCCCGCACACACAATTGAAATACTTTTCCCCTCCCAAAGTAAAAATATGGCATACAACACACAAAACATTTGATGGAATAAAAGGTACCCCATAGTACCCTCCACAACTACTGACACAGAGGTCAAATGTCATTATTCACACGAGGAAGATAAGAACACACACCTACTGACACAGAGTTCAAAGGTCATTATTCACACGAGGAAGATAAGAACACACAACTACTGACACAGAGGTCCTTATTCATTATTCACACGAGGAAGATAAGAACACACAAATCAAATAAGGTCAAAGTGTGTTGACCTTCATAGGTCAGGGTGTGGCATTCAAAAATAGCTACTTGCTTGAAAATGCCAATATCTACCATTAGAGCCATAATTGAAAAGTTCAAATCAACTTATTCTTCCCCCACACACAGTGAGGGGGATGACAAGAGAGGTAGTCACAGCGAGTCGGAGTGTTACAGACAAAAGGAGCCTTTTGAGGTCACCAATTCTCTAAAACTACCATTAAACACTGTTCCTGTCATTTAAACACAAACGGAAGCTCTTTAACTACCATTAAACACTGTTCCTGTCATTTAAACACAAACGGAGGTCTCTAAAACTCCCATTAAACATTGTTCCTGTCATTTAAACACAAACGGAAGTCTCTAAAACTACCATTAAACACTGTTCCTGTCATTTAAACACAAACGGAAGTCTCTTAAACTACTATTAAACACTGTTCCTGTCATTTAAACACAAACGGAAGCTCATTAACTACCATCAAACACTGTTCCTGTCATTTAAATACAAACGGAAGCTCATTAACTACCATCAAACACTGTTCCTGTCATTTAAATACAAACGGAAGCTCATTAACTACCATCAAACACTGTTCCTGTCATTTAAATACAAACGGAAGCTCATTAACTACCATCAAACACTGTTCCTGTCATTTAAACACAAACTTAAGTGCCTACAGTTTGCTAAATGCTACTGGGACTTTGACTGAAACCGTGTTCTATGGTCAGATGAAACAAAAATTGAGCTTTTTGGCAACAGCCACTCAAGGTGGGTTTGGTGTAAAATGCCAGATGACTATACTGAAAAGAACCTGATCCCCACTATTAAGCATGGTGTGATGCTGTGGGGCTGTTTTGGGGGTTATAATTGACAACATAATTAGCATAATTAGCATAAATTATAACTTTGATAAATACAAACCATTTAATAATTAATGATTTTTAGCTGTATTGTAGTCCTTCCTATTAGCTTTGAAATGAGATATCAGACATTAACATATGTTTCAAAGTTTTCTTAAATCATCAATCGTTTTAATTGAATGCGCCCCAAATCAGTCATGTTGGGGGCTGGCACCAAAGGGTTAAGGTCCATGGCATCATGTACTCCATGAAACACCAGGACATTTTAAATCAAAATTTGGCTGCCTCTGCTAAGAAACTAAAACAAGGTCCTCGTTGGATCTTCCAACAAGACAATGATCCAAAGCATATGTCCAGATCAACACAAAAACCTGACCCAAACCCCATAGAAAATCTGTGAGTGCACACGAGAGAACAGCACCCTGGACAATCTTGAAAGATTCTGTAAAGAGAAATGGTTTCATATTCCCTATTCTGTGTATTCTCCAGCCTTATGGGGTGTTACAGGGAGTATAGCTTTATATTATACAGCAGTATAGTATAAGTTGGGCAGACCACAGCTTGGAGAGGGGTTGAAACAGGTCTGCTTGAGGCCGTACTGGATGAGGGATGGGGAAAGGGAAAGTGAGACGACTCATTCTCCAACTTACCACGTCCACGGTCTTTAGTCTTTCTATACTGGTTCAGGTCTTTAGAGTATTCTTCAAAATCGTCATCCCCCATGTTATCAAAGTCCTCATCTCCAAACTGAAAAAAAGTACAAATATTCATTAGAAACACAAGTCTTAATAATTAGTGACAATAAAGCATCCAAAACAGGATGGAATACTAACCTCCAAATCGTCTCCATATGTGCCTTCATCATCGTTGTCTGCACCCATCTTTCCACGTCCTCTTCCTCTGCTCCCTCCACCTCCTCCACCTCCTCGCCCTCCACGGCCCCGCATCCCTCCCCGACCACGACCTCTCTGGTTTTTGAGCCTGCCTTTCCCCCCTGTCAAAGAAACATGGTAGTAAACGCACTATTATTTGCCAAGCCTAGAATGTTTGGGGCGTGACATGAAAATCAATCCAGTTGATAAAAGCCGTTTTATTGGATATTCTAAACACAGTTAATTATCTTTAAAATTGGTGCTGCCAATCCAGATATATTAGTATCATCATCTTAACAGAAATCAAGTTTGAAGAAAATCAGCTATGAACTTTGTGATGTGTAAATTGAAAATCATGTACTGGTACATGGGCATGCATAGCTAGCATAACATAAGATAGACGGCTAAGCAACAGACTGTTTAACTGATGTTACGGCAACATTAATTTACTAATTTGATTACGGTCCATGGTCAAGTAATTGTTGGGATACCTTGTCATTCAGTATTAGGTAGTTGGCTTCGTCACATACTACATGATATGATGTTAGTTATACATCACACAGACGCAGGGTGTAACCTATCCTGGCTCTATTAATAAGTTATAAGCCCCAAGAGGCTGTGGTTTACAGTGATTTTAGAATAGCTAAGGGGCATTGCTAGGCACAACGCAGAGCAGAGTTTAGCTGTTCTAAAATCACTGTTAACCACTTGTATGCAAGTATACAGGTATGCAAGTATTTATTGATAATAAAAAAATATTCTATATGTAGCAACATATAGCATAATGGTTGCCAGGCAACACACAGACACAGTGGCGCAGAAATACAACGCGGCTCAGCCAATCATAATCAAGGACCGTAACTATCTGTTTTATAATATTACTTTGATCACATACACATACTTTGAACTGCAGTATGCAGCATAAATTAGTACATCCCCCCCAAAACAAAAAGATGTATTTATATTTTTCAATTATCAATTTCAAATGACAACATTGAAATATATAAACATTTACTTAATAACATAGAAAGATATGTTATTAATTAGGGAAAATAGTTGAGTATCAGATAATACCCATCCCAGAGTGTCGAATCCCAAAAGCCTTAAACATTGAAAATGGGCCAATGCCAAGTCTAAACTTCAGGGTTAGCCAACGCCAAGTCTAAACTTCAGGGTTAGCCAACGCCAAGTCTTCAGGGTTAGCCAACGCCAAGTCTAAACTTCAGGGTTAGCCAACGCCAAGTCTAAACTTCAGGGTTAGCCAACGCCAAGTCTAAACTTCAGGGTTAGCCAACGCCAAGTCTTCAGGGTTAGCCAACGCCAAGTCTAAACTTCAGGGTTAGCCAACGCCAAGTCTAAACTTCAGGGTTAGCCAACGCCAAGTCTTCAGGGTTAGCCAACGCCAAGTCTAAACTTCAGGGTTAGCCAACGCCAAGTCTAAACTTCAGGGTTAGCCAACGCCAAGTCTAAACAAGATTTCTTGTGCTTGGGCTTCAGCAGCGGACCACAACCATGCAATCCACTTCAATGTTACTGTGCGAGATTAAACACTCACTTCAGGTCAGCTTTCCTCAGGTTTGGCCAATTCTGAAACACTTGCTTTGCGATACTCTTTCACGTTTATTAGCGAAAATTGGTCATCACCAGCTGAAAGCTTACTTCCATAACCTGAACATTTGAGGGGGCTTGTCACAAGGCCAATGGTACTTTTTTTTCTTTTGTCTCTGTGATATCCCAGAGTGAATCTACACATAGTGGTGCTAGAAAGTTTGTGAACCCTTTAGAATTGTCTGTATATCTGCAAGAATTGTATCTAAAATGTGATCATATCTTCATCTAAGTCCTAAACTTGCTCCGACCCTGCTCCGACCACAATCTGTGTGGCCCCACTCCCTCTAGCTTCCAGCCTTCTGACACTCTCCACAGCTGTACCCCTCCCCCAGGCAACCACACACAGTCCCCCCCCTCCCATCACGGGGGTCAGGTCACAGGAGAGTTGAGAAGACTGCGCCCCAGGAAAGTAACCGGCCCTGATGGAGTCTGTCCAAGACTTCTCAAAGCATGCGCTGAGGAACTGGGACAGCCTCTGCAGCATATCTTCAACCTGAGACTCCAACTGGGGAAGGTCCCTGCACTTTGGAAAACATCCTGCCTCATCCCCGTTCCAAAGAAGCCACACCCCAGTGACTGAATGACTTCAGGCCAGTCGCTTTAACCTCACACATATCAAAGACAATGGAACGACTGCTACTTCACATCCTCAGACCCCAGGTACGCCATGCACTCGACCCGCTGCAGTTTGCCTACCAGGAGAAGGTGGCCGTGGAAGATGCCATCATCTACCTACTGCACAGGGCAAACTCTTATCTGGACAAGGGGAAAGGTGTTGTGAGAATCATGTTCTTTGATTTCTCCAGTGCCTTTAACACCATCCAGCCCCTCCGACTGAGTGACAAGCTCTTGCAGATGGGTCCACAGGGGACTTTGCTCTCACCAGTCCTGTTCACCCTGTATACGTCTGACTTCACCTACAACACGGAGTCATGCAACATCCAGAAGTTCTCTGACGACACTGCTATTGTGGGATGTATCAGGGATGGACAGGAGGGAGAGTACAGGAGCCTGGTGGATAACTTTGTGCAGTGGTGTAGGAAAAACCATCTGCAGCTGAACACCTCTAAGACCAAGGAGATGGTGGTGGATTTCAGGAAGTCTCCTCTGCTACAAGTCTCCATTGAGGGGGTCAATGTGGAGGTGGTCAACACCTACAAATACCTAAGAGTTCATCTCGACAATAAACTGGACAGGTCAGCCCAACACGGATGCACTCTACAGGAAGGCTAAGAGGCGGCTCTACTTCCGGAGGAGGTTTCGGTCCTTCAATGTCTGCAACAAACTTCTTTGCATGTTTTACCAGTCTGTTGTTGCCAGCGTCCTCTTTTATGCTGTGGTGTGCTGGGGAGGCAGCATAAAGAAGAGGGATGCGGGGCGACTGGACAGGCTGGTGAGGAAGGCGGGAGCTGTTGTTGGCACCGAACTGGACTGCCTCACAACAGTGGCATCGAGAAGGACCCTGAGCAGGTTGCTGACTATCTTGGACAATGACACCACCCACTTCACAGTACTTTCAATAAACAGAGGGGCATATTCAGTTGCAGACTTCTGTCACTGTCATGCTCAACGGACAGGCTGAGGAAGTCCTTTGTCCCCAGGCCATTCAGCTGTACAACCACAAGATGGACTTCTCTGCATGAGTCTACCTCAGTCTGCCCTATCATCCATCCCATCTTATTATACCAACCCACTGGCCATCCTTGTACTGGCTATATTAGCCCTTTGCACAGACTTTATCTCTCACTTTTGTCTTCCTTTTGCAAACTAGTTTTAAATGTTTAGTAAGTATCATTACTATTTGTGTGTATTTATGTTTTGTAAGCTTCACTACTATTTGTGAGTTGCATAAGCTACTGGATGTCCTAAATTTCCCTCTGGATAAATAAAGTATCCATCTATCTATCTATCTATCTATCTACGTATCCTATCTCAAAACTTTTGTTTTCATTGAAAATAAAGCTGACCTCTCCTGCTCCCACAAGTTGGACCACTGTCAGCGTATTTAACATTTCAGCAAAGGTGCTTACAGTCCCTGGCTCTGAAGTTGCAACTGTGTTCCATTAGACAAATTGAGATTATTAAATTGAATAACTCGTCATGGAAACTATGACACTTTCTTACAGGCTCCAAATAACATACTCTGGTTTGCAATATAACACATAGTTTGAAAGGATATTTTAAAAGCTACAATTATGTGTCAAATGGAATTGTTTTGAAAAGAAGCAGCACAATGAAAGCGCTCATGGCGCACGCTGTCCAGAACCTGCAGCCATATTGCCATCTTCTTACTGTGTAATCTCCTGAGGCACATTCAGTTTAAAGGGGTTGCTCGGCAATGCGATTGTCCATCTTTTACCAAACCTTTCAATAAATAACCTCAACATGGCTCTGCCTTTGACCACACATTTACCTCTTTCTCTGAAGCTCTTGTTTTTGTGCAACAAATGGCATGTGACTTCAGTTGCCGACAGGCGTTTTCAATCTTAAACTAACGTCCAAGGTTATATATGACACACACACATAGAATACCATTCAAAGGTTTGGAATCACTAAGAAATGACCTTGTTTTTGAAAGAAAATAATTTTATGGCACTTCATGTTAGCCGTAATCATGCCGAAAAGGCTAATTCATCACTCCAAAATCCCTTTTGCATTATATGTTAGGGTTATTAGGGTTATGTTATTATGTTTGTGCAGCTGAAAACTCTTTTAAGGAAGCAATAGAAAGTGTCCTCTTTGGGCCACTTGAGTATTGGTTTAAAAATTTGGTTTAAACCAAACAGAGCTATGCCATTGAAGTGTTCAGTTTCTGAGTGGAACTCATGGCAAATGAACCTGGCTAAACTTTGAGGATTTTCTTAATGTCTTTCCACTACACCATTTTAGTAATCCCTTAGAAGCAGTTTCATGTTAAACTTTGCAATTATAAACATATTTGTTTTAACAACCTTTCAGCGCAACAACAGACTGAAATAAATATGGTCGGGTTTACATTTACAATTCAAATGTAGTCCCTGTGAATAAGTTCAATCAATATGAATGTATGTGTGTGGCCCTTACCTCTGCCCCCACGGGGGCCCATGCCTCCTATGCACGGCGTGCTGCCCCCCTCTTTAGCCTTGCGGTACTGGTTGAGCTCCTTGGTAAAGTCATCGTATTCATCATCAACCATTTCTTCATCCTCCTCACCCTCATAGTTTTCTTCTTCATATTCATCATAGTCTCCATAGCCCTGCTTCTCCATCTTCATGTAAGTGCCCTTTTTAGGCATAGAAACACCATGGCCAGAGGTAGGGGCAGAGGTGTAACCTCCATGAGACTGAAAACAGTTAAGAGGCAATGTGTCAAGTAGTGCGTGCTGAGTGATATTGACAGCAGGTGGAATCACTACCTACTTAAAACTACTGACTGTGTTTGGAATAAAGCTTTCAGGGCGAGGTCACTACTTAAAATGGGGGTAGGTTTAATCCAAGGCAAACTTTGGAAATACTTAGAGGTATCATTTTGCAGACCTTCCTTTGAGATGTTTGGGCACATAATGTCAGTGAATAAGGAAAATCTGAGCGGGAGGCACCGGTTGATTTCACATAGAATGACCCTCTTTCATATGTACTTACAGAGGCAGTGTACTGGGGGCTATACTCTCTGTACTTTCATATGTACTTACAGAGGCAGTGTACTGGGGGCTATACTCTCTGTACTTCCTCTTCTCATTAGTACTGTAGTCTGAGTCTTCACTGTAGTCAGAGCGGTCATCACTAGAGGAAGCATGCCGCTGTAATGTACAAACAATAATAGTTAAATTACACGGAATCATAATTACACAGATTAATCAAAAGGCCTTTTAAAATCCAATATGAACTTGATGAATTACTTTGTGTTTAGATGACTTGCGCCTTTTCTTTGCCCTTCTTTTCTCTTTATCACGCTCCCGTTCTTTCTTTCTCTTCCTTTTGCGGCGATGACTTTTCTCATCATCTGAACCACTGGCTTGATGGTCCTTATTGTGGTGAAGTTTACCCACTGATTCAGACCCTTCCTTCTGAGGAGACTCTGGCTCTGCCCCATCATCCTCTAGTTCCCCTTCCTCCAGCTCACCCTCCTCAGGTCTGTACAAATAAACACAACATATCGTGCACTGTTCAGCAACACTTGTCTTTAGCTTGAATGCAGCCACTTAAAGGCAAAAATCAAGCAAGCCCGCCAAAACACAAAGATAGGTATTCGGCTTTATGAAATTGAATTAACAGTTTAGAAATATTAAGAACACTTCCTTTAAGTATTTTGGACCTTTCACCTTTAAACTCCTGTTATACAAAAGCACCATCATGCTGATATACTTAAGCAAGCAAACATAGCAAGAACAGCTAAAAGAACATATTGCCAGGTGACCGATAGTTCAAATCAATTGCTGAGATTCTCAAAGATGGACATACATTCTCGGTATGGTAGAAGGCTATGTTCTATGGTTAGGCTAACATATAGTGACTGATGCCCCGGTATTTTGGGTTTGATTTACAGGTGGTCTAGTTACAACAAAAACAGATCAAACAGTGGAATTCCCCCTTATGATTGAACAAAGCACTAGTTTTTTTTAAACAAAGTACCGGTATTGTGTTTTAACATGAACTTGCACATGGTTTGAAGTTGCTGGATGAAATAAACCCATCTGTCTGGATTCAGTTAAACCAACACTGGGTTGGTCCAATTTACCCAGCGGTTGGGTTCAAATAGCAATGTTAACCCATTTGAATGGGCTAGGTTCATCCAACATTGGGTTCGACCTAATTACCCAGGAGTACTACCAGCAGTATTTTAAAAGAAATGCCCGTATGAACACAGATATGAATCAAGTCAAACTACCCAGGTGAAATGTATACATCATGGCTTAAGAATGTGAAAAACAAACAAAGCTGGAATGTTCACTGGCAAAATTCAATCCACCTACCAAATATATACACACACACACACACACACACAACCCTAGACTAATTTAAAAGTACATACAAAGAAACAATAGTTGTGCATTATAGAAACTGATTTTGCTGGGTTGGTCTAATGTCAAACAACTCAATTTGGGTGTCCTCTGCAGCTGTTTGAGATGGCAGGTCGGATGATTGGCCATTCTTTCAAATATTCGTAGTTCAAGCATGTTCAATCACGCATGACAAGGGCTTTAACAATCTAAACATGCTATATTCCAACTTGGTGAGCAGCTACCAGATGCCATTAAAACACAGATTCCTCTTTGTGTAATCAGTTGTATGTCCGTTATGGTGAAGTAGTTCATATTCACTGCGCAGATGTATCGCATTGTGGTCACATTCAATCGCACCCTCGAATTTATGTTCATATGATTGGCTGAAATTGTTAAGAGACATCTGATTGACAACAGAGAATGTCCTTTTGAAAAATATGCATTTGTGAATCAAGCCATGTCAGGAAAGTCAGATAGGGATGATCACAAATGGGGAATAGTAAATAAATGTAACAGCCTTTGCATTTGTGAATTATGTGACATTTATATGTGAATCAGGAAATACGTTTGTGAGTGGCGTGACACATTTGTGAATCACAAAATACATTTGTGAATCACGTGACATTTATTTGTGTATTAGTGGTGCTTGACTTACGACAGCCCTCGGAATGCAGTTTTTGGGGTTGTTCTGCCTGAAGCACATGATTGCCTTCAAGGCGCACAAATCACAGACTGTGCAATACTGACCCTGTGCTGGGTTTTGACAATAACCCAAATTGGGTCAAATGTAAACACAAATGTGTTACAGTGTACAAGTACCTGTGCAATGACATGTATGTGTAAACCCCTGACCACTTCGTTACATTTGTCATTGTTGTTGTTGTTGTAATGCATCAATTAAAAAAAATAACTTTCTGGGACATTGGGGATTTCTCTTTTGGCTGCAACTTTTTGATACAGGGTTGAATCCAATCCTCTTTCGCATGATAAATCTATGACAATGTGAGATTACAAACAATCTGTAACTGATAATTGCCATTCCCACTAAGCAATCAATCACAGCAATGTTCCATGTGTCTTAATTCCCACGTGAAACAGCATGTCACGGAATAATGAGCACTGTCAGCAAAGATTTCTAGCATAGTGACTAAAATGGATCAATAATTCCCACCAGTCACAGTTAAGGACTCATGCCAGTTAACCTAGCTATCCAACTCTATCTTAGAGGGCTACCCTAACAGTTGACAGTTGCTAGGGTTTGTAGTATGAACAAATTAGCTGCTAAATTAAATGTATGTATTTTGGGGCCAAGCTGAAAAACTTCTCAAGTAGCCTTACATTTTCCTATTCCCACCCTTACATTTCCCAAGCTAAATTGTGGAGACTATAACGTCAGTTAGATAACAAGCCATCATTTCATGCGAATGGAACTCTGCCATTTAAACCATTTAAAGTTATTTAAAAGTTGCTTAGCTAGCTAGCTAGTTCGCTAGCATTGTCAGCCATAGCAATGTCTCAAAATAAGCTTACCAACAAAAGACAGTCTTTGGTTCAAAGTGATCACAACCACTTGTGGATGATGCTAAATAGCTTAACACAGACATTAAACAATCCAGAGATTACAGACAAACCCTAGTCTTTGGTCCCTTATGGGCGTCCCTGGCTTGTGGTTACCAGGTTAAGGAACTAAACAAGTAAGCAAGACCGTAGTACGCTCTTGGAAGTTAACTGACTACTAGTAACAAGTTTGCAATTTCTGGTAGCCTAAATATGAGCAACTAGCTACCTAGCTAATGATCATGAACAACTATATTTGCTGTTCATTTTACCGAGCAAACTAGTTATAAGTTAAAAAGCTGTGACTACACGTTGCATAATTTATTTCAGCAACTTGGCAGTCGCCGTGTCGCATCACTCAGTATTTACATTAAATAGACTTCTAGCCTTATTTAGCCCTGCCTACTTAGCTTTACAACAACCACTTGTCTCTTGTCGCTGTAAATTGCCTACTCTCATTGAAAATGAACAGCAGCTGCTCGTTCTGCTGCGTCATCCGTGTGACAGTGTGACAGTATCTATGCAGAAAATGAAGGGGAGAACTGCCCCCTTCCCCTTGCCCTTCTCAAAGACAGGACTCTTGTGTCTCGCATTCCCACTTGAACTGTGAGTGGGACTCGGGCCTATCATTTCTAAGCACAGCTGTTTGCAAAGCTCATCAGTTTAGAGGAACACCTTTCCAACTAGTACCATTACCTGAAACAGTTTAAGCAGATTTTAATGATGGGATATCTTTTCAACTAGTTGGCTTTTCATTATGATATTGATCACAAAAATAGACACAACTGTGGGAAAAATACAGCCAGGATAAATTTTAAACAAAATCCAACTGTACCAATCACATTTTGTTTCTGAAATAAAGTGTACAGTTCCTTGTGTTACCAAACACCTCCAAGGGAAAAATGGAACTACTATTCTGATGCTCCACACTTTGTGGAGAGCAAGTCATAGGACAAGCATTATGAAAATCGGCTTGTGCTGTTAATTGGGCTGGCAAACAATACATGCAAATAATGTATAAATGCCAATACAAGACAAAAGAATCCTCCAAATAGGCTGTATGCCTTACAGCATCAATTAGCAGCCCAACACAGTGAATATTAAAGTGTAAATCACCCCCAGCTCTGGGCCTAACTCCACCCACTGCATAATTTTGAAAAATGCTAAGAAGAGGGCAAGGGGCTGACAGGATGGCCTGAGAGTTTATTCTGAGAGTCTATGACTATCATGGCAAAGAGATGTACTAAACAGTTAACTACGTCAGGCAATGACCTTGCTCCATTTTAAACAGTAGATGTCGTGTTAAGCCATTTTCAACTAAATGCAGATTTTTTTAAAATGTGAATTTAGTCAATATTAACACCAGCATTGATATGTCTCATCACAGTTCTGTCATATGATTTATTTTACAGCTAAAATGTTTATGGTGCACTTGAATTGGCTAGCTTAGATCCTACTTTGTCTGTATTGATCCTACATTGTTCTTTAGGCTGAGGCTAGCTTACACCATATGTACGCCTGAACAGTGGCTCTTATGTAACGTTACCGACGTCAGTGACTATTTGGAAGCATTCATACAGCCATGAAGATAATGTCACAATAGCATTCTGCCGTTTTGACGTAACTATTAGCTTTGCCTGACGCAGTTAGCGTTAACCTCGTTGCTGTTTTGGCTTAGTTATACAAATGTTGAGGGGTGGGGGGATACGAGTTACTAGCGTATGTACAATTTCCTAAAGCTAAGATGAAACTTGTGCATGATCACTGAAAAATGTAAGACTATTAAATACAGCTAAGAATATAATGTCTTTGGCCGTTTATTTCAGGGCTGAGATTGGACAATTAACTGTTAGCAAGTTTGTTTGCCACCATGCGTACTTTACTAGCAGTGAGTAACGTAACGCATATCATCAATGACTGACTAGCTCGCTAACATTGCCTACAGTAACTAAAGGGTCGTACAACGAACAGGTTTTCATTCAAGCTGGCTCGGTAAAGACAAAGGTTTTTATCGCTACAGGACGTACGATTTATTCCACGTGTTAATTACACGGCGGTTAACAGTTTATTAACTATCTTGTCCACTTAACTGGCCATGGCTAATTTAATAGTGTCAGCTAGCAAACGATGGATCATAAAGGTCTTGTATTTGAAAGTCTCAGTTGAGGCGTAGATACTTAATATGGATCAGATACGTTTTAAATGGTCACCCCCTTCACAAATTCACCTCGTTTAAACGGCCCATTAACTAAGTTAGTTGATGTTAATATTCGGAACAGATTCTGAGTTCATGTTTGCCTTTCCAGACTGTGCTGTGCAACGTTTCAAGATGGCGTTCGTTACCTCTGTACTTGTTCCCCAGAAAAGGCGACTTTAATCCCTTTTGTAAGACAAAATAAAAGCAAAACCCAGGCTTTTTATTTCTAAAAAGCACTTGGGAAAGTAATAGTTGTATAGAAATATGATTGTAGAATTACTCGACCTTTCGTCAGTGAGGCTGTTGTGTTCGTGGTTGGTTGTTGTTGGGGAGTTTGGATGGACAGTCATGCTTTCCACAGCCATTTCCTCTAACGTTAGCTAACAGTTACATTAAAGGCTAAAAATCGAGACAGGATTCTACTGGATTATGCGTAACTTGACTTGGATCTAGTTGATGAATGATTTAAGGAAAAGCTTCAGGTCAAAGGCAATTCCCTACTAATAGTTTAGAAGAGAAATTGGTTGAATTGGTTCCAGTTCTCCGTCCTATGCGTTGTACATTGAAACTCAATGACTTAAAATGGCGGCCTTTGCGCCCCGTCAGAGAATGGGCGGAGTATGTAAAAATGACGACATCACGCCATTTTACTCAACTCCTCCGGAAGTAATTTTGTAACTTGATATCCACAAGACAGTCAACTACCCTACAGCAAAGTCAAGATTTTACATTTGAAATCTTTGGCAAAGCCCTTATAATGTATCATTACAGTTTGATGGGGAAAAGGTGACTTTTCAATTAAGCAGTTTCTTACTTTGACATTTTAAGTTGCAGTATGTATGCGGAAAGAAGTAGAGAGAAATTATTGATAACCTACCCTTTAGGGCCTTGTCGCTGCCTGCCATTCTGCACATGTGAGTGCATCCACCCTCGGAATCTTATCTGCAATATATCAAAGATGAGATGTATCAAAGAAAACAAGTAGGATACATATTACAATGTGGTAATTATGGTCAATACCAAGGGGGATACTAATACAATCAAAACATAGAGAATGGGGGAATACATTATACAGATGGTGGAGAGCCAAAAGTAACACTCCCGTTTTCTCAGAGTACAAAGATGATAGACATACATCCTTGGGTCAAAACATAAAGCATTTAACCTTCATCTATATGCCAAACATCTTCCTGTTATGTCCAGTTATAGCCAATAAATGATTTTTGACAGTTCTATGCATTTCATCAGTGGTTGATGTTTTTCGAGTATTAAATCGTGTACTATTATCATGTTTAGCCTATTCATTAGACCATTTAGTGCTATTGACAATCTCAGACATGCACATGGAATACGAGCTGGGCTATAATGGCAAATATCTATTTATCTTGTACGTCGCTTTGGATAAAAGCGTATAATAAATGACTAAATGTCTAATCTAAAGTGAGATGAAAGTAACACCTGTTACTATTGTCCACACCAAAACAGTGCCCGCAGATGAATGCATTAATATCGATGCTTACATGTTTTGTGGAAGTGAGAAATAACAGAGCAGTTTTAGTGTGATGTAAATATCTTTGGGCATATTAGGTATAGGGGGGTTTGGGTAGTGGCCATATAATACAAATAATAATGTTTTTTTATTTATATAGCACACTTTAACATACAAAGAAGTCTCAAGGTACTTTACAGGGTTAAACAATGAATCACAGTAATACAAACGCTGACAACAACAAAAATAGGATAATATAAAATAAAAACAAAAAATGTATAAAATCCTAATGAAATCGAAGAATCTGTATTAAAAAAGAACAATTAAAAGAAAAAAAAGCAATCTAAAATAAATATGGACTAAGGTCACGAAGGGCACCTATTTGGATGTGCAACGGTTTGACTTACAAATATACACAAATAGTAGTGGTCGTAAGACATGCTTCATTAGCAAGTTTTTGTCTAAAACCTTGAACAGTCTACCTTTCAAATAAGGCCTATAGGTAGAAAGTAAATATATTTGTAGAGCTTTGTGTGGAGAAGACATGGGCATTTAATGCAAAAATGCTACCTCCCCTCCCCTCCCCGCATGCATCGACACACACACAACTCATTCCCACTCACAGTGAAAATCATTTACACTGCTTGAGAGAGGGTGTATCCAGGACTCCTTAACTGTTTGTTGTCCTGTTATGCAGTCCCGTACACTCCTGGATATGTACCAGATTTGGGGGCTTGCCTGGAGCTATGAGTTGTCAAGGTGAACAATCCCCTTGGGGTGCTTGAGAAGGAACATTTGCATTTCACACCAAGTTTTCTTCAATTGGTCAGAAGTCTTGCCCCTCCTCTAAACCAGAATACAGGTCTCCTAGTAATTCCCAGAATATCAAAAAGCACAATAGGAGGCAGAGCCTTCTGCTATAGAGTTTCCTCCCCCCTTCCTGCCTGTATCCAAGAAGCAGGCACCCTTTCCATCTTTAAATCTAGACTTTCTTCTTTATTAATAATAATAACAATAATAATAATAATAATAAACTTTATTTGTATAGCACCTTTCATACAAAACAATGCAGCTCGAAGTGCTTAACAGCAAAGAAATAACATGCACAAAGAAATTACATGCACAGTGATCCACATAAAAAAAGATATCAAATAAACATAAAACATAAAAATAGAATACATACAGTGCATAACATAAGATAAAACTTTGCAGTTCGGTAGCTTTTCAGTTTGGAAAGTTGGCTGACTGACGCCTCGCAAATCACTTCAACCATTATTGCTGGTTAAAATAACTGTGTTATTGGATAGTAGTGTCTATTTCTCGGTAACTTTTGAAAAATCTAAGCGAGAAAACGCCAAAAACTGTACATTTACATACAAAACACGGCCGTCAGCGGAGTTTGGTCCGCCATCTTTATATACCTATATGGCATCTTTATATATCTATATGGCATTTGGATTGGTTAGTTTGTGTCTTTGTATGGTGCTTCTGAAATTGAAAGTGATCATGCATCTTATTATTCATAAATCCAAAACATAACAAGCAAAACAACTACGGTGGGACAAAGAGGATTTAATGTGGTATGGAGGAAATGAGGGGAAACATGTAAGGGAGGGTTACTGCAGGAGTCACTGAGAAGCACTGACACAGTCTATAGCGAAGATTGATGCATTTTTTTTGTGTATCGTGTGTGTATTTACTGTAATTTATGTAATTTATTTACGATGGATCTTGCTGGTGACGTTCTCGGGTACTTTGCTGTTGGGAGGGATGAGGGCCTTCTGTCATTTGGTGTGTCTGGTCACCCTGGGTTGGCTAGCAGTAGTTTAGTTACTAAGGATAGGGTTGGGTTTTCTGCCCCTGAATCACATGATTTGCCACCACTGAGCCTGATATGTTGAATTGACTGGTGAGCAGGTTGAAGAGATCGGTGCTGATCGGTCAATCGGTCAGTGCGGGCCTTTTGAGCGATATTCAGTCGGATGGGTACTCTATGTGTGGCTGGAAGGGATTGTTGGGGGGGCATCATAACAGGAGGAGCTACAGTGGGAGAGAGTGTGTACATTAAGAGACTACAGTTGGAGAGAGTGTGTACATTAACAGGAGGAGCTACAGTGGGAGAGAGCGTGTACATTAACTGGTTGGCAGACTACAGTGGGAGAGAGCGTGTACATTAACTGGTTGGGAGACTACAGTGGGAGAGAGTGTGTACATTAACTGGTTGGCAGACTACAGTTGGAGAGAGTGTGTGCATTAACTGGTTGGCAGACTACAGTGGATGAGAGCGTGTGCATTAACTGGTTGGCAGACTACAGTGGGAGAGAGTGTGTACATTAACTGGTTGGGAGAGAGTGTGTACATTAACTGGTTGGGAGAGAGTGTGTACATTAACTGGAGGAGCTACAGTGGGAGAGAGCGTGTACATTAACAGGAGGAGCTACAGTGGGAGAGAGCGTGTACATAAACTGGTTGGGAGACTACAGTGGGAGAGAGTGTGTACATTAACTGGTTGGGAGACTACAGTGGGAGAGAGTGTGTACATTAACTGGAGGAGCTACAGTGGGAGAGAGCGTGTACATAAACTGGTTGGCAGACTACAGTGGGAGAGAGCGTGTACATAAACTGGTTAGGAGACTACAGTGGATGAGAGCGTGTGCATTAACTGGTTGGCAGACTACAGTGGATGAGAGCGTGTACATAAACTGGTTGGCAGACTGCAGTGGGAGAGAGCGTGTACATTAACTACAGTGGGAGAGAGCGTGTACATTAACTGGTTGGGAGAGAGTGTGTACATTAACTGGAGGAGCTACAGTGGCAGAGAGCGTGTGCATTAAGAGACTACAGTGGATGAGAGCGTGAACATTAACTGGTTGGGAGACTACAGTGGGAGAGAGCGTGTACATTAACTGGAGGAGCTACAGTGGGAGAGAGCGTGTACATTAACTGGTTGGGAGACTACAGTGGATGAGAGCGTGTACATTAACTGGTTGGCAGACTACAGTGGATGAGAGCGTGTACATTAACTGGTTGGGAGACTACAGTGGATGAGAGCGTGTGCATTAACTGGTTGGCAGACTACAGTTGGAGAGAGTGTGTACATTAACTGGTTGGCAGACTGATGGGCCACGCAGGGGATGTGGTTGGAATCTGGCTCTGCGGTGATGTGGGTGCTGTCTTTTAGGTGGTGTTGTGTGTTCGGGTATGCCCTTGACGACTGGATCAGGCCAAACAATCCCTGGAGAATGAGGATAGGGCAATGGCACTCTGAGATTCAACTGAATGAAGAGTGCGCTATAAATTAAATGCATTATTATTCATTAGACATATTTCCTGATAGAGACATTTCCTGGATGTTCCTCTGGAAGCCACTGAGTGAGTGGACAGCCTGTGAAGTCCAAGCCCATCCGGATGAGTTTTTATGAAACCTTATGCA
Organism: Clupea harengus; assembly: GCF_900700415.2. Lineage (NCBI taxonomy): Eukaryota > Metazoa > Chordata > Actinopteri > Clupeiformes > Clupeidae > Clupea > Clupea harengus. The sequence continues at coordinate 9,210,993 of NC_045160.1, read as the reverse complement.
GCATGTCAGAGTCCTCAGTCAGGGTGGGCAATCCAGAGAGCTTAACTACAGAGGGTACCACACTGGACAGGTTACTGGGCATGCTGGAGAGGGCGTTGGTGTGTAATGCTCAGGCTACCCAAGGTGGCCGACCTCAGCAGAATGTGAGGTGGAGCTTTAAATGTGAGATTACGTGATCATACTGCCAATGCACACTATAGGTTACTGAAATTGTGCTTTTTTGTGTTTCAGTCCTGCGCACACATGCTCACTGTGTCTGGGTGGGTGACAGGGCATGAGACGTGCTGGCGTTCCTGCTGTAGTGGAGACTGCACAGAAACCATCCCAGGGAAACTAGAGAGCCTCCATTTGGATGAGGGCAGTGGCAAGCATCTGAGTTTACCCTCTGGCATGATGATCATATATAGTCTGTGTATTCGTGTTTGTGTGAGATGTTGCTAAAATTAAGTAAGTTAGTCGTGCAGAACATCACGAGAGCTGCTCAAAGTGACAGTTTGTTTTACACTTCTGTGTTGGTGCAGGGCAAAGTTGAGTTAAAGGGGATGTAGAATACTGGGTCGATGGCAACCACGCTTAGTGCAGATGTTGTGCCACGTCAGAGGGAAGCAGGTGTCGGGCCCCTATTGATATATTCCTGATTGTCTGTGTAGGCAAGCACACTAGTCCTCTGGGTGTTTGTGACCTATTGAGATGTATGGGTTTCATACAAGTCCCAGTATTGATTGTCGAGGGGCAGGCAGGTCCATTGATTGTAGGCACGAATGTTTTAAAGCCTCTCAAGTCCAATGATTTCATGGTTTCTAGCGTGTTGTGGGTCAACCTGATGTTGCAGGCCAGCAGGACAGCAATCATGTCTTTTGTCCAACCTGGAGAGCTGGAAAGGTGAGTCCGTCCCAGAGAAAGTGGGCACACTGAGGTTGAAGAGCGCAGTTTTTCTCAAGCCTATGACTGAGCATCTTTTGTGAGGCAGGTAACAGCCCAAGACTCGGTTGTTCTGGAGCCCAGCATCTCCCTCCCAGACAGATGCTGGTCGGACGGATTGCCTCTTCTAGGTGGGGAGATGGGTGGCTCCCAGTGAAGACTGTTTGTTGCCAGATAGCTTCATTTTGCGGACGGACTTTTTGTCTTGATTAATGAGGATTTTCTGTATCTTCTTGCTTTTATTTTATCTTCAGTTTTATTATTGTATTCTACTGGGTCTGAGTCTGTGAAGGTCATTTGCTTTCTTTATACAGTTTAATAAAGTGTATGCTATGTGGCAAGAGACATAATGTAGTCCGTCCTTTTTCTGCTTTAGCATATCAGTGGCAACTTTAACGTTATTTTAACGAGACAAGACAAGAGTTCGGTACAAAAGACATTACATTTTAATTTTCTACTGCCGTTGTTTTGCTCACACCTTATTTTCGCCGATATTGCGAAAACCCATTCATTTTTCCAAAGGGATTTTTACTTTGGAACCAGAAAGTGTTTAAAATGCTAACCCTAAAAACTACAATGTTCCGGTCGTCTTCATTTCCCAAGATTCTTAGCGACCGGAAGTGTTGATGAGGCTAGAAAAATGCTATGCGCTATTGATAATAGTTTCACGGTGCTTGTTTTAAGCAGGACCCTCTTGCAAACAATCGGCGCAGGGCGCTAATCCAAACAAACATTTGATGGTAATGTGTTCAAAACTCAAAGAAGAAGAAGAAGAGTCTAGCAACCAACACCACAACCAACAAGGAACAGTTAAGCTTCTCGGAACATAGTTGAAACATCTTGTGTTGGATCCGGTTTTGTAGTTGAAGAGAAATGAAGTAAGTTCAATAAGCTCTGACAAGGGCTGGTTTCGAACGCCAATTTTAACATGTGGTGATACAGCTCTCTAGTTTGTTGCCATATTCATCTGGTCACTTATTTTCTGCACTGGGCCAAAGTGCTGGATTTGTATTCGACTGGGGCTTTCTGTACAACACACATCTATCAAAGGTGCACACGCACCAAAAGCGTGCTTAGGACTTTTCTATGCAAAGATAAGGTCATTTAATTTAACAGGTGATAAGGTAATTTAACAGTAGTACGTAGGGCGATATTGAAATTTGTTTTGCAGTACTGTCCGTGTAATCGGATTCATGGACTGTATACGCTTATTGAAATACAGACACCTAGACAGAGTGATTAGTTTGATAATGAAAAAGAAACCTTCTGTTGAAGCAATACCTAAATTATATGAGACTCGACCATGACACTTACAAACCTAAGCGCAACGGCCTGGACGATTCCTTTATTCTTTATTGAAGCAGTGAACTGTAGAAATTGCAGAATGGAGAAGTGTGTGGTCTCGGTACAAATACATTGTCTATACAGTGTTATGAGTGTTACTTGTATTCCACTACAGATTACAGACCATATCCTAAAATCTAATTTGTAACCTATTCCATTAGACTACTCAAGGTGCGTATTCTAAATACCTAAGATTACATCAGCATTATTTGTATGTATTTTTAGCTGTTGATGAAAATATATTGCAGACCTTGAGGTTGTAAGAGCCACCACCAACGTTACCCCCCCCCCCCCCCCCCCCCATGCAATAAGGATAGATAGGTAGATAGATACATAATAATAATTTGTCGGTTATAACAGGCCTATGAAATATTATTATTATTATGATTGTGACTACTAACAACAGCAATTGTCAATTTTGTCTGCACATAATTAAATACCAAAACGATGGCCAAATAACCTATAAATTGATTTAAAAAACAAAACATTACCAGCATATAAGAAGGTGGAGATGAATGCCCACAGAACACTGTGTCAAGAAATCTGGACCAATGACTGGCCTATTGGCCTAAAAAATGATTAACTGATTTTATAGTTCCAACACAAAATTGAAAGGTTTTAATTAAGCTATCATAACCTTAGGCAAAGAGAGAGGATGCAGCTGTACAGGAACAGCTTTTGCACAATGTAGGCTGACTTCTAACAAACGTAACAAATCAGACTTTATTTCAAAACATGGTTTGGCTAGAAATAATGCGGTTAATGACATCATTCTAATATGACGGGTGCACCTGCTTTCTCGCGATTGACAAACAAGGAAGACATTATGATATGAGCTGTGCTCGGAACATCCACTGACTCTACAAAAAAATGTATTGAGTTCACTGTGTAGGAAATCAGACATTAAAACAACAGTACAACAAAACTAAATTTCAAAACCTTCCATGTTGATGACTTGGAAACATAGTATCACTAACATGGCAACGGAACTGCTTATCTTTGGTAAAATGCCTTTAAATGGTAAAAAAGATGAAACAAATGCACTTCATATTTTCCATGTTTTCTGGGGGAAGATAAGCTTTGCAGTCACAGCTTCTACTGGAAATCAGGGGAAGCCAGACTTTTTCAGCAATACAAGCGACATTTCATGTCGTTATATATTAATTTTGATGTGCACAGTATACTTTTACAGTGACATTTGTTGCTTTTACAATTTTTTGAAAAGTGATATAAAGGAGATATTATGAGTGCATTAAACATCTTGGGTGATTTGGTTTGCCTGGAACAGGTGATTGCTGTAGGCTAAATTGTTATAAGCTTCTTGTAATGATGTCATTTTATTTACATTAGTCTACTTTGCTGTAGGAATGGCTATTATCCGTTAAATCTGTTGTAATTGAGAGAGATTGGGTAATGGAGCCCTATTGGCTAGCCTACTGATACTGCTGAAAGACTGGGCCTTTTCTTAGGCTATTAATTAGCCCTCAACATAAAATCATACACTTCCTTTCTTAATATAACAATATGTATAATAATGAAACAGAGACAATAACATAGCCCCACTGTGTATTGAAAAGGCTAATCAATAATCACATCTCAGCAGATGCACACTCAGTCAGCTTTCTACACACAATCTGATGTTAGATTAGCAGCCAAATGTACATTTATAAACGTGACAAAATTACCTCTAAACCCTTAAATGATGAGATTCCAAATAGTTAAAATATGAATAAAGTTAATCAGGATGTAATATGCTTTATTAGGACTTAAGTCTTAGTACACACAGTAATGTCCAATGTTACTACAATGTTTGTATGCACAAAAATATGTGTACATCAAATGCGTTATCAACTGGGATTGTTAACATCTTGTAACAATTGCTAACAACAACAATTGGTATTGCATTTGTTTTCCGACTTGTTGTTGTACTGGAATGCGGTGAACTTGGGTGTGATGTCATTCTGAGTTCTGACTTCTGAGGTAAATGGAATGCAGCATAATGCCAGGTGTGAACTGATGTACGTAGAGCTGTCCACTTGTGACCAGATCACCCAAGATGCATGTCGATACCACAGGGAATGGATTGGATTGTCACTTTACATATTGCATTGCCAGTTGCTAAATGCTTTACCATATAATCTACTGTATATGTTATTTATACCCTGCATGCTTAATCATACACGTTAGAAGAGGCTTACATATGCCGTTCATACTGTGGCTGGCTTTGCGTGTATGCGGCATATATACACTCAAGCATACGTACAAGATTGACTGTGGATGAAAATAAGCTGCTTAGTTGGTATACAGTATGGTTGCCAGTCAGTGATGGCATTTGTTCATGTTACAGATAAAGAGGATGGCACAAAGAAATATACATAAGATGAATCATAAGTAGAGTAGAAATTGTGCAGAACAGTTAGGGGGGAGTGGAGAGCTGTAAGCAGAGGGTTTGTGCAAGTGGATCAGGTGGAAAAACTACAGCAGTATCCCACAGTGGAGATGGTCTTGAGTAAGAGGAGTCAGCCACATTGAGTGGTCAGAGGTAGGTTGCCTTATGCGTATATGGAATTGTAGGTTGTGGTAGTAAGGATTAGGGTTGCAAAATTCCGGGAATATTCAAAGTTGGAAACTTTCCATGGGAATTAACAGGAAATGTTGGGGTTATTTATACTAACTGTATTTACCTTGTCATGGGGCAGACAATGGGCCTCTTTTTCAAACATTTTCTTAAGTGTCTTCTTAAATATCTTCTTATGAACTTGGAAAGACTAACCTAAGATTAGATCTCCCCCGGATTCATGAACGCCTGGAAATGTTTTCAAAGTGTTCTTAGCTGTGCACTGAATTTGCATATATAAACGCCCGCCATCTTCTTATGAGGGCATTTAACTATAGCGATGTGTGCAGAATCCACAGGCAAAGCGAAAGCAACTTGAGACTGATTAAAATCATGTCAAAGCCGAAAGCGAACACCGGTCTGTTATGCCGTGTAGTGCATTTTAAAATACTACTCTCACACGGCCAGCGTGGGTTTTGCTCAAACTTTACTGGAGCGACTTTAACATGTTACCATGACGTCTACAGCCCGTATGCCTAGTGCATTCTGGGTAATGCAGTTCACTTAATCTGCACATAACACACGGCCCAGTAAAAGCATACCTAACTTCACCGGTGCAGAGGTGGAGGTACTGTTACAGAATATAGATGTCCATTCTATTTCACTATGGCTATATCCACGCGATTGAGTTTAGTGCTTATTTATTTATCCATCCACTGCCATTTGCAGCGTTTGTGTAGTGCTTTTATTTATTTTAGGACATCACGATGCCTTGTAGAATCATGACTAGAAATGTGAACGTAATTGATTATGATACAAATATTCTCGTATTTATTTTTATTCTAATTATTTAAATCTGAGGATCAGAATCAGAATCAGAATCATCTTTATTGGCCAAGTACATTTCCACATACAAGGAATTTTTTCTGGGTTTAATTGCTCTCAATGTACTTAAACTGAAAAATATGCATGCAACAGTTTAGGATAAAATACATAAATATAATATATAATATAATAATAAAATATAATCATTTGTCAACTGTTCATAAGAGTGACGGCAAGGATGTCTGTAGAATGGATGTGAACACATGATCCAATGATTTCTCACAAATGCAGCCCTATAGAACATGGGCACACTCCAATCTGGCCTATTTAGCGTTATAGGCTAACTTTGGCAATTTCTTTTTTCAACATTTCCAAAATTCCCGAGCTTAACTTCCCATGGAAAGTTTCCGGAAATTTACCGGAAAGTTTCCGCCCCTTTGCAGCCCTAGTAAGGATCAATGTTATCACAGCCATCAGCATTTTCAGGAAAAGGCCCTACTATATGGGAGAGAACAGAAACAAGTCTGTTAACAGAATATTAGGCGTGCACTAAAAAAAGATTTCGAAAGTGCTGGATTCACACCGTGTCGGTAAGCTCCAGTATATTCAGATGAGGTCAGAATGCTCACGTCTAGCTTATTTACACTTGGCAAGCCCTTGTGACGCAAGGGAAGATTTCCACCTCTAGAAAATATCCTTGTCTCCTTAGGAAAACAATGGCTCTGCTAGTTCTGTGGGATTTGGTTGGAGTAGGATGTTGCTGAAACTTGTCCTCATGCCTAGCTCGGGGCTCTTGATGAAGACAACAGCATGCAGATTAAAATGATTATAAATGAATCTAAACTAGATCTTAAAAGCTTGAACCTGGTGTGTCCAGGTTCGTGAATTCTATATGTACAGTTATAATATTTTTAATTGTCACTACATTTTACTTTGCAGTACTTTGCTGTCATTCTAAGTCATTTTTGGATTGTGGAAAATAAAGATACATGAGCTTATTACTTTTTATTGTTTTCTCTCTCCAAGGTTAAATATTGAAGGGCTGTTGGTGTACTTTCCATACGACTACATTTACCCTGAACAGTACTCTTATATGCTGGAACTCAAGAGAACACTTGATGCCAAGGTAGGAAATAACCTTTAACCTCCCATCATGGGAAGCCATTTGTCATATGTCCACTTACTTGCACAAACTTTCTTTAGGGACATGGAGTTCTGGAGATGCCATCAGGGACAGGAAAAACCATCTCCCTTCTGTCGCTGATTGTTGCATATCAGCGAGTGAGTAACCATGCCTAGCATTTATTGATATGAAATAATAAAAATGTGTTGTCTTTAGTACTCTGTGTTTTTGTTATTTGTAGGCCCATCCTCTGGAGGTAACCAAGCTCGTTTATTGCTCACGGACAGTCCCTGAGATTGAGAAGGTGAGGCATTTGCGTTCATATTTATTTTAAAATGTTGATACCTATAACATACTGCCAGGACTTCCAGATGCAATTGATGGATGGTCAGGCTTTTAATGATGTGTTTGTGTCCCCTTTTTGTTAGGTTGTGGAGGAATTGAGGAAACTTATTGAATTTTATGCTAAAGAGACAGGCAAGCCAAACAACTTCTTAGCACTGGCTCTCTCTTCCCGCAAAAACCTGTGTGTTCATCCAGAGGTGTGTATTCACAACTGGTCTGTTTGTTTTGGGAAGAAAATACAGCACGATTGCAATATATGTTTGTGTACTGGTTCAGGTCAGTTCACTGCGCTTTGGGAAGGAGGTGGATGGGAAGTGTCACAGTCTGACTGCATCGTATATGCGAGCCCAGCGCCAGAGTGACCCCAGCCTGCCGTCCTGCTGCTTTTATGAGGTGAAGTGCCCGAAGTAACCATAGCGCCAATGTTGTTCACCATAACCAACAGAAGCGTAGATTGTTGAATTACCTGTCTTTTCTTCCACAACCTAGGAAGTTTTATGTCCGACATCAGACCTAGGGATAGCCAATCATACTCAAATCTCAAACAGAAACCCTGTTTCAGTCCTCCTCTCTGAATGTTTCAGGAGTTTGATGCTGTCGGCAGACAGGTGCCAGTCTCAGCTGGTGTGTACAACCTTGATGACCTGAAGGATTATGGACGCAGAAAGGGATGGTGTCCCTACTACCTGGCAAGATACTCAGTAAGTGTCATACTACTCAAATTAACTCCTTTTAGACAGTATCACATATTTCCAAGTTGTTTTTGACATTTTTATACACAATTAGAAAGAGTAAATCGTAAATAGCAGCACACTTGTGAAAAAACAAATGTGTGAAAGGGTTTTAAAAGTTCAGTGCAGTGGCAGACAGTGGCTGACTCACTTACAGGTGAGTCAGTGCCTGTCTATGAGGGTTCTGCTAGTATTAATTTTATGCAATATATTTGGAGACCCAGTCTTATATGTGATCAGTCAGGAAACAGGTTTAAATCTTGTACAAATGGCAGCCACCATTGTGAGACAGAGACTGAAGTTCACTCACTCAGAGCTTCACCTAAGACTCTTCTAACTTGAGCCATTGGAACATTTCTGTTATATGTACTCTGAGTATAGGGGTGTCACCCTATTCATGAGGCTCAGGTCCATCAAGGCACTTTGATTTGACCAAGAGGAAGGGAGTGAGACCACTTATCACACCTCACTCAGGTCAAACCATCATAAGCACCTAGCCTAAGTCCAAATAAAGCACATAAATTACAACTAGCTTGAAACTGAAAAATGTTTTGTTCATCTTCAAACAAAACGTCCCAAAAAGCCATTATGAATTTTTTAAATTTTAATCTTTGTAACATTTTGTGAATGGGCTCCTGAGTATCCCAAGGTATGCATAAGGCACAACCTGAGAGCAATAACCTGGCGATCTGATACAAAGCCATAGCATTACATCAGGATCATCCGTTTTACAAGCAAGTTATCTGTACAGTGACTGTGAAATACTTTCAGCAACATGCACACACATCCCTTGAACAATAACGTTACTAGCAGCTATTTTGCTCCACACTGCTACGCTATTGTAGTGTAGATTGACACCAGCCTAGCTAACTAGCTAGATACTTCGCCAGAGATGGAATAAAGAACACGAATAAATAATCTTTGTAGGTTATTAGCTAGCTTGACATATTATATACAGATCTTACCCAGCGATGAAAGAACATGACTAGTCTACAAGGTTGTGCTGGTGGCATTTAATGAAGAGGTGGTGGGGTTTCTAATTTTTAGATTGAGACCTGTGTGCTTTTGCTTCGATTATTGTTGTGTCCCCTTTCGTTGTTGATCTTAATGTTTTGGATATATCCTTACACTGCATATTGCAGTCCATTTTGCCTTGATCTGGAGCAGTGGCGATTTGAGCCTGACATTTCTGGTGGGGCAATTTTGTATGACTTCATGTCACCGTCAAAAAACTAGAGGTAGCTGATTATTATAAGCAGTAGACCAGTAAGATATGTTATGGGCTGCATTTTGAGTGCCAGCAGGGAGCAGAAATCCTATTTCAAATACATTTCACATGCTTCAGCGCTCAGAGCAACACAAAGATGTTGCCTATAATACAGCATTAAAGTAAAATTATTGCAACAAAATAAAAATATTAGACAGACACATAGCTCAAATAACTTGACTAATTTATTAAGCTTGTGGCACACGTGTGGCATACAATATGAAGCAAAAGGCACAACTTAAACAAATAACAGCAACAAAACATGCTGCTAAATGAACAAAACTTTGTAAAAAGACGATGTCCTTGCAGATTGCATTGACATCCATCAGCTCCAAAAAAAAAAAAAAGGTTTGACTCACCAATGCAGATCACTTAAATAGGAAGTTGGCGCGGTGGTTCTTTGCTTGAGCAAACCTCTCGATGACTTTGCTGTTAAAATCCACCAGTCCATGAACAAACGGGTTTTCAATGGAAAGCATGGAGAGGGCGTTCAGTCTGCTGTCCCATCGTGTTTCTTGTGAATGGCTTAATCCTTTTGTGTGGCCCCAAACGTTTCATTTCTAATTTATCTTCCAACGACAATGTACTAAATTGCACCCTCAACAACTAGTCTACATTATTCATTGTAGGCTGAATTAAAACACTTCCCAAATACTCGAAAACTAGCGATAGCTAACTAGCAGTAACGTTACTGGCATTGATCTGTCTGATTTTGATCTGACTGTATGTTTTTTTCTCTCGTAGTCACGGGGTACAGGTCTCGCGGTTTTCGCATTATTCCAGTCGTCTAGTTGCCAGGCAGATTTCGTGGGGCACATCTGAAAGTGCCCCACCGCTCAATGTTAACTTTGGCCTGTGTGGTTCACGCTCATTGGTGTTTCCATGGTAACGGTCAATAACGCATTAACGTGCGCTAGGACCACTGATTCGCCAAACCTGCTTGCAGTCTGTGTTCTACCACAGTCCCCGACGTTGGTCTCGTCACTCTCATGATTATTTTTTTTTCGAAAGATGATTTGATTTTGTAACGAGTAAAAGTATCCGTTTTCTTTGCAAAATGTAGCAAAGTAAACAGAAATAGAAGTAGTAAAGTACAGATATCCAAAAAAACGACTTAAGTACAGTAACGAAGTATTTCTACTTCGAAGTATTTCTACTTCGTTACTATACAACACTGGGTATATCATTATTAACTCATTATTAACTCTGAACCTTAAATTCTGATTCTCTCAGTTCCAGACAAGACATAGATCTCTCTCCACAGTGGCAGATTACAGAAACAGATGGCTTCATCTATCTCTAGCACTGCTGCCATTGTTGGAACTGCATTATGTCATCATCCCCTTTAATCATCCCCACTGGTTGCTGATTGGTTGGATTGCCATTGTAGGTGAAACCGTGGTTATTACATTAAGTTAATTAAATCAGTCTCATAAAATTTAACAATCATTAAATTTAGTATTTAATATTTTATAATTAAATTACTAAACAATGGAAAGCTCTAGTTGTGTCACTATGCTACAATCTACGTATGGTATCACAATACTAAAGTACTACAATATCACTACACCGTCTATAACACTTTATGAAACAACTAGAAAAGTGAAGGCATTTGAAGTACTTGATTGGCGGAAAATGGCTTTCAGTGTAATATTGGAACAATAACAGGCAAGACAATTGTTTAAGTATAATATAAACAATTTATTAAAAGTAACAAACGGTGATTAACAGTCATATAAAATCAGGTATAATCACAGTACACTGGAGTAACAAAATCGAGCAAGGCACAAAGTGGAGTTGTGAAATGAGGTACTCTGTTTCAGCAAGGCAGAGGAGGGTGCGTTAGCTTCCTCGTCTCTGTGTGTGTGTGTGTGTGTGTGTGTGTGTGTGTGTGAGCGGGTGCGTGCGTGTGTGAGCGGGTGCGTGTGTGGGTATGCGCAGTTGTGAGTAAACGCGGCCGCGCGCTCAATGGAGAGATGGGGGGAAGTGAGAGGAAGGCTATGCGCAAGCGCACAGGGGAGGGATGCTCTGTGCGCGAAGTCAATAGTGTCTCCGGCTCCAACTAGAGTTAGGATGGTCACCGGATGCGGCTGCGGGTCCGAGACAGGAAACTTTAGTTTGCTTAGGCGCAACTTTAGTTGGGGGGAGGTGCACGAGTATGGAATGCCTAGAACAAAAGATTTTGCCTTAAGGACAAATCCTAGCTGGGCCTTAATTCAAATACTAAGATCTTTGAAAACACTGAGATTGCAATGTGTGCGTGTATATGTTCGTGTGGTGATGCAAAAGGGAGTTAGAGAGAGAGAGAGAAAGAGATAGAGAGATAGTGCATGCACAACCCTATCTAATTAACTAGCAAAAGAACTAAGCAAGATTATCAACGGTCAAAGACCGGGTAGATTGTGAAATTACAGTTTGCATTTAGATCTTAAACGAAATCAAATAACAAAACTTATCACACCGATTAAAACATACATGTAAAACTAAATTCTGCCCAGATATCAGCCTTACTTCGATCGCTCTTGCGTGGCGACCAAGATGTTTTCTGCGGGTTTCCTTGGAGCAGCGTGGAACGCAGGCGTAGGGAAATTGCCGGGTCTTCCTTCTTTAAAGCAGTTCGTCAACTGGACTCTGGTCCAGCCTGGTGGAGGTCGTGGTGAGTCTCGAAGGGGATGAAGAATTCTTTTCGTCGACTTGAATAATGGTGAGGAGGGATCCGGTCGCCTTCTCCTATTCAATTAAACTGCGGGCTGCAGTGTAGTATATCGATATAAACTCAGGTTTTAAGTAGCGATTTCAAATAGATTAGAACTTTGATCAGAAGTCCTATAAGCTATGAGTCGTCGTGTCGTCCTTTGTCCTGATGAGGGGTCATCTGCAGGGAGGGTATCTCTATGTGATGAATGGACTTCACTGCAGCGAAAACCAAACGAGAGAGAGCGAGTTTCAGGTTTACCGCAGTCTTAAAGGGCAAAACGCGTCACCCGGTTTTATGACCTTGTTGCGGCCAATACAGAGTCAATGAAAGGTAGATAAGGAATGAAAGGTGATAAGGGACCTCTGGGTAATGTAGTCTATGGTTAGACCACCTACACCATCCATTGTGTTCTGCTATTAGTATGATCACACACTCTGCTTCTTCTGGCAGATCCTTCATGCAAATATAATAGTGTACAGCTACCACTACCTCCTGGACCCAAAGATTGCAGACCTGGTCTCCAAAGAGCTTTCTAAAAAATCTGTGGTTGTCTTCGATGAAGCTCACAACATTGGTAATTAAAACCCTGGCTTTAAAATCTATTAAAAGCATTTTTTAAATGTTAAATTGAAGAATACGTTTTTGTTAGCTGTTTATAAAGTATGTGTTATTCTCTTTGTCAGATAGTGTGTGCATTGATTCTATGAGTGTCAACATCACACGCAAGACCTTGGATCGCTGTCAACTCAACGTGGACACTTTGCAAAACACGATTCAGAGGTAGATTGTTCTCGTGATGGTGTGGTCATTTGAGATGACACTAAGTTGAATGATGAGTTGGGACTGTGATATGAATGATGAGTTGGGACTGTGATATGAATGATGAGTTGGGACTGTGATAGGTTTTCATGAAAAGCTGAACATATTTTCCTGTCGTGTACTGCTTTTCTGTAAGAGGCTTTTTCACGTCGGACTTAAAACAAAAAAAATTTCTTGGTCTTTGGTATTTTTAGGATCAAAGAAACAGACGCAGCCAAACTCAAAGAGGAGTATAGACAGCTGCTGGAAGGGCTGAAGGAGGCAAGCGTGGCAAGAGAAACAGACGTCTTCTTGTCTAACCCAGTGCTACCAGATGAAATCCTTCAAGGTTTGTTCAGCTTTATAAGGTGGTGGAATCAGGGAGCACTAACTTTAGCCTGTAGGAACGCAGGAAAGCCATATGCATGTTGTAAAATTTTGTTTGTCAAACACTGCATTTTAAGCTAATCTCTAGCTAGTTGGTGTGGTGTTAGTTTAATTACTGGTGTAATATACTGATATGTGTCCCTCGGTGAGGAGGGCCCTCTGAAGCTATGTGTGAGTGGAGGAAGGTCCTAAAGTACCGGCACCTCGTGTCCACTTGAGCTCTGTGGATGGTGAATGTTAAAACTAAATTCTGGCAGATTGAATTTGTAACGGTGAAAAAATAGTGGGCCAAATATTACCTGCTTAATAATTAAGAAATCTTCCAACTGAATATTTTAGAACTATTTTTGGAAGGTGAATTATTTAGCATTGAATTTTCCATGTTTGAATTATGTTTTCAGTTAAAATATCCGGCAACAATGAATTGCATTTCTATACTATCCCATTTGTGTAAGATTACATGGCAGAACATTTCAGGCAAAGCATTATCCTGTCAGTTTTAATCAATTCAGTATATTCAATCTGTTCAATTAAATCTGTTAAATTCAATCAATTCAATCTGTTTTATTCAGTTCATGTCATTCAACCTTTTCACATTTTAAGGACTTGAGGCATTTTTTGTCCCTACATCTACACTCAATGATGTCGCCAATATCAAAAGGTTCATTTTGTTGTTGTACAATTTAAACCTTGTTACTTTTTTTTTACCTTTTCATTTTGAACAGAGGCTGTTCCTGGCAGCATCCGCACTGCAGAGCACTTCATAGGCTTCTTGAAGCGTTTCCTTGAGTACTTGAAGTCCAGGTTACGTACCCACCATGTGGTACAGGAAAGTGCTCCTCAGTTTCTCAAGGACATCTTTGAGAAGGTGTGCATTGATCGGAAACCCATGAGGTCAGTTGCTTTCTGTGTTTATTTCTGGTAGACAGTGTTAACATTTTATGTAAAAGTTATTATTTCCGCTCTAGATTTGTCAGTATAAACATGTCAAGTCAAGTGTTTATTGTCGCATGCACCAAATTGCTTCAGCGCAGCGAAATTCTTAAGACTTGGCCGGCAACATCTACGCAGTAGACAGCATACATTACAACAAAGTAACATATACCAAATGTGAAATTGGTATAGAAAGCAATTTGTGGTGAAGTTAGAATCTGACACATCTGTTGAATCTACTGTAATTGTCAGGCAGCAAAACAAACCAACATCATGTTCTATATCCCTCAGTTAGTGAAACTCCCTCCTTTAATGTTCAAGGTTCTGTGCTGAGCGGTTACACTCTTTACTACGAACACTGGAGATCGCAGACGTTGCTGACTTCTCTGCTATTACACTCATCTCACATTTTGCCACTCTGGTCAGCACCTACAGCAAAGGTAAGTGTAGTTCTCTAGCGAGCGTCACTGACTGGGACTGAAGAAACTGAGACCGTTCCAAAGGAAATAGATTATGTGTCTACTGAACATACACTAACATTCAAAAGTTTAGAATCGCTTCATTACTTCTTATCCATAAAATAAGTGGCAATGAACTGAAAACAGTCAAGACATTGTCAGTGGTAGACATAATAGTTTACACTTAAATATAAAAAATAACAATTTTGTGAAATCTCCCATGTACAACAGTCATAACCTCACAGTCCTTTGAATTCAGTTCAGTTTTATTTAATTATTTAACTCCATTAACAATCGACATAGTCTCAAGGCACTTTCAGATCATAAGGTCTGAAACAACAGACGTACTGGTGGCCTTTGGAAAGCGCCTCTGGGCCTATTTTCCACGCACAGTGTGAGCAGTCGTGGCTTAACAATCGGGCCGTAGAGTGTGGGTACAAATATCGTGGGCTTGGCTTTAAATCACGGTAGATTTATTCGTATAGCATGGAGTTGGAATTGGACATTTCTAAAAGGGTACAGTGTATGCCCAGTTTTATGGGGGAGCATGTCCCCGGACCACCCCAAGTTTTTCAGCTTCACAATTGTACGCTTCATATTCTGCCACTGATCCAGCACCAACATTATATCAGGGTTCCCGCGGGTCCTTAAAAAGTCTTAAATTGTCTTAAATTTCACGTAAAGTTGCTGTAGGTATTAATTTTTTTGCCGGTGCGCTTAATGACGATGAGAAAGCACAGTGGCGCATCGTAAAACATCTCACAGTTGTTTAATTTAGTATTGTGTGAATTGAGTCTCCGCAATTTAATAGCTGTTTACGGTAGGTCGGCTACAGACGCTGACGTCAGGCTGCGTGTCGCCATTACGCGGTTGTCGATGTGAGGTTCAAAATGCAAAGAAGATGGGGAAGTGCAACGCAGATTTCGGTGCTTCATTTCGGTGCCTGAGCCAATTGAACACGGTCGCTAGGCAGATTCCATGGGGCACATGTAAAACTGCCCCAGCTCCCAATGTAAACGTTTTCCTGTGTCGCTCACGCTCATTGGTGTTTTCATAGCAACAGTCTTATGACAGTGAAGAGCTGGCAGCATTTCACAGAGCAAGCACAAACAGAACTAGCCAATCAACCTTTTAACAGAGAAAATACCGAAAGGTAAACGGTCAAAAGTGTCACTGTATTTCGCACAAAAAGATTAAAACATCGCGACGTGCAGCAAATGCAACAAAACAATTGCGTGAAAAGAGGGGAGAGAAGGCAAGAGTCAACGGCAGATCAGCAACCGAAGACTGAAAAATAAACGGAGATGACAGCTAAAGGTAGTCTCTTAAAGGGGCAGTACACATTTTCTCGTACTCAGTGTGTTCAAGTAACAAGATTAACTATAAACAAGATAGAAAAGATAGGTATAAACAAATCATAAAATGGTGAAATTTCATGAAATAAATGCAAACAAAATAATACATTTTTGACTCCAATAATACTATTTTTGCAAAAGAAGTTTGAAGCTGTTTTTTGTATTTATTTAAGTATACCATAAACTGTTGTTTACAGTTAATATAATGTTCATAGTTTGAAGTTAAAAAGTTTGAAGCTGTAGTTGGAAGCCAAGTGTTTTTTATGTATTTATATTTATAATATACTTTAAACAGTTAATATATTGTTCAATTTGAAGAAAAAAAATTGCCTTGGCAATGAAAAAAGCCTTTCTTTAATGTCGTCAATCGTCGCTTTGTGCTTTAAAAAAAGTATCGGTTCAGGCACCGTTTATGCACCGGTATCGTTTTAAAAGTATCGGCTTAGCACCGGTATCGGAAAAAACCCAAACGATACCCATCCCTACTAACGACGATACATGTTCAGACGCCACCTCTCAGTCGGCTGTAACAAGTTTCATTTCACCGCCAGACACCCAAAAGGCAGAGGTACTGTGGGTTCTCCCTACTGTGACGAGGCACAATTCATTTAAATCTAACGATGACATACGTGGCGTCTTTGCTGCCATGTTCCCCGATTCGCAGCTTGCAAAGTCATTCACCTGTGGTGAAAAAAAAACGGCATATGTCGCCAAATATGGCATCGCTTCATTCATCAAGAAGGAGCTATCGTGCAGCGTTAGTGAGAAACCATATGTTGTCATGTTTGACGAAAGTATGAATAAAACGACAAAGAGCAAACAAATGGACCTTCATTTGCGATTCTGGACTACTGATGATGAATTTGGGATGTTACAAAACAATGGACCTCTCTATTCATTGGTTTCTGTCATGAAGTCATGTGATAACATTAATGTTTTCAAACAGTTATTATTTTCATTATTCGATATGATGCCTTCATCAATATACAGGGTTCTTGCACCATTTCAAAAGTAAAATGTAATGCTTTTTAAGAGTGTTGTTTTGTGACATTTTTGGGTCTCAAATTATATTTGTTGAGGTCTTAAAAAGGTCTTAAAAAGCATTACATTTTACTTTTGAAATGGTGCAAGAACCCTGTATATTGATGTTGGTTAATAAATCTGAATAGTTTCAGGATCATGACCAAGTTCTGTACATTTATATTCCTAATCACAACGGAAAAGAAGAATGGGTCATATTTTGTGACCTCCTGGAATATTCCAGTGGATCTGAATGGATCTGATCGGCATAATAGGAGGTTCACAATCAGATATGGGTTCCCAGAAGTGTTTCATCATGATGCATCTTTCCCCTTCCATTAAACTTCTGTGCATTGTTGACAAATCAAAGTTGACAGTTGTGCGCATCCCATGTTCTCTTTTTTTATTTTTTTAAAACCCTGAAGACAAAATCAAAAACAAAAATGGCTTGTTGTTTGATTTATACATTTTGGATCTAGGATTGAATTATGAATTTTGAGTATTGATTTATTTATTTTTTACTTTGGTTTTTAAATGAATTTATATGAAAAGATAAAAAAAATAGTTATACAGAGATTCCTTTCCAGGTATAATGGTCATTGACAACATTAACAATGCATACCTGTCAATAGTGAGATTTGAAAATTAAGGAGGTTGTCTGGCCATCTTACCGACTACATTTAGGCAAGAGTGCACACAGTGGACCCTGAAATCCCAACTAGGCCACCACTAGGCCTTAAAATAACAAGGATTGGATTCTCTAGTTCTTACATGAAGTGACTACAAATAGGTGGTCAGTTGCCTGGTTGAAAGTAAGCCTCCTCCCATTCTGTAAGGCTCCTGCTTGGAGCCGGCCGGGTAGAGGGGTAGGGGGGTAGGGGGAGATAGAAAAGGGGGAAGGGTGGGGGGGAAATCAGAAACATGGCAGATGAATTTATACACTTATCAGGATAAGCTTGCTAGCATACATGTGGCAAATGTACACAATACATCCAAACATAAAGATGTTATACATGATGCATACAAAATGAATAGAGGACAAAAGGAGGAGAGAGCATGGCATTGCCTAGACTATGTATATCAATGGAATGGAATATTAATTGAACCAAATGAGATTTACATTGAAAAACAAGGAACATATTTAGTTGAAAGTTTTGACCAGTAGTATATGTTGCCTTCTCAGGCTTCACCATCATCATCGAGCCCTTTGAAGACAAGACCCCCACCATTGCCAATCCAGTGCTG
Organism: Clupea harengus; assembly: GCF_900700415.2. Lineage (NCBI taxonomy): Eukaryota > Metazoa > Chordata > Actinopteri > Clupeiformes > Clupeidae > Clupea > Clupea harengus. Next base: position 9,192,986 of record NC_045160.1, on the reverse strand, counting down.
CACTTCAGGTACGTTAGGCGCTCTCTAATCTGTCATTTGTTGATAAGAGGTCACCGTGTTTTGGTATGAACTCCACTGATTGGCTCTCTATGATACTGGAGCATCAACTCCAGATAAATTAAACAAGTTAACACAAAATCCCATGTGTGTCTTATGGTTATGAAATTAAGTTGTGCAGTGAAGGCTGTCATTGGAGAGAAATGTTCTCTATTTTCTTTTTGTCACAAAGACAAGCAGAAAACAGGTCATGCTCTTTAAAGTCAAGAGCTCAGGAGTTAAAGGGGTCACTATCAAAACTAGTCAACATTTATGAGATAACAAATCTAAATGGCTACTCATAAACAGAATTCTCAATTGGATCGGATCGAATCAAAGTTCGAAAGGGGTCTGCCTCCTTGGTTTATGCTGCTACCCTTTCTCCACACCCAGGGTCGGCATGACTTTCTTAGGGAAGAACAAGTCTAAGTCCTGCAGTGGACAAGTATATCACATGATTACAACCCTATTGAGCACCTGTGGGGATTTTTGAAGAGGAAAGTTGAGCTGTTCTCCCCCTCAAAGTTCAAGAGGTCATCCTTCAAGAGTGGAACAGGATAGACATGTTGCAAACTTGTGCACTCTATCATTACATCAACCTCATGTAATATAAATGTTTATGTCCCCATTAACTCATGACCTCTTGACCTTAGAGAATATAACCTGTTTACCACCCTTCAATTTTGGGACTATAAGGGAATATTTTTGCTTTGCTTGTATTGCTTTTCTTCGCTACTTGCATTTATGATATCTCATTTTGTTGGTTTGACAACAAAATATTGCCAGAATATACAAAACTGCAGCAAACACTTTACGTTTAAAGGGCTGGATTGAAATTAGTTGTGAAAGTTCGTCTTTATGAAATGGTTTTCTGTCTACATGTTCTATTCTGCACTGATGAGATTAGCAGGTGGGTGGGCTCACTACCTTCACTGCTTCAGTCCACTATTCTGAAGCTCTCTGTTGTCCGCAGTTGTATGGATGCTTCCATTGCCATTAAGCCAGTGTTCGAACGATTCCAGACAGTCATCATCACCTCAGGGGTAAAACTTTCTTTCAGTTCCTTGTCAAGTGTCAAAATGCTTCAGGTCATATTGCGCTCAACACTGTTCTTGATGACACTCTTAATATCATGTTTTCAAGACACTCTCTCCTTTGGATATCTATCCCCGTATTCTGGATTTCCGTCCAGTCACCATGGCATCGTTTACAATGACACTGGCACGAACCTGTCTTTGTCCCCTGGTAAGTAACTCAGGATATCTTCTAAAACCAAAGTTTCATATCACCTGAAGTATAACAGAATAAACACACAATCTGACTCCTGGGTTAAACAATTATAACCATGTTCCAAGATAAAACAAAAACTGAAAAAAATAAACGTTCCTGTACTGTGAGGTGCTTCCAACAAAACACAAATCCACATATATCTGCAAGCGGCAGACAACACAGTCCGCGACGCCACGATACCTGGCCAATTTCATGAGTTTCAGATATTCAGCACCTGTTTCCATATGATGGCGCTGTAACATAGGCACACTGTTGACATACTGATGGCATTATGCTCAATGTAGAAATTATTCTGTGCATTTTTAAGTTATTTAATGCATCGTGTCTATCTATCACACCTCTGTTGTGTCGCGTAATACATTAATTACATAATTTGACATGACTTTAGATTCTCAACCATGCTTCCATAATGCAGGCTTAATCCTGTATGCATGTGATAAAGGATAGGTTTGCATCTCTGGTTACTTCAGACGTGTGTGGTAAAGGACATTAGAGGTATCGGTTTATTGTGTATGGAAGACGGTGTTCTAAGGAGAACACAGCTGTGGGACTGAAACCGATACATTTAGCAACTGATCAATACTTGGACCAATCAGATTGGTTCATTTCAGCCTCTTCAGATACCTCTACAATTGATGGGATAATATTATATGTGTATTTGATGAGCCTTATAAAATGTTTATGTAATTTGTATCAAAATAGTGTGTTGCTCAGTATTTTCACATCCTCTATTCTAATAATTATATCAGTATATTTGGAGGATGAGGGAGGAGGGAGGAGGAACCAGCACAGATCCGCAGAGGTGCATTATGGGAGAATACGGCCCAATGTGTCCTACCCTTTTTCTTAGACATTTTTTTACCAGTATACAATTTTTACAACTCTAAGCTCAACAAAATGAACTAAGGCAAGCATACAGTGGTAAAACCTTGGCAAGCATTAAAGTGGCATTATGTAGGAATTGCTAATCGCTAACGAAATGCTAGCGGCTAAACCTAGCGAAACCTCTTGGAATTTGGCCCATTTTTTTTTAAGCTGTTATTTTAAGGTAAAACTGCTAATCCTAACCCTAACCCTGAAGTACAATTCCTACATAATGCCACTTTAATTCCTTTTCCTTGATATAGATGCAATTTCAGCCTGAGATCAAATGTCATTAAAGTGCAATGAATTTGTGTTAGAATTAACATTTATATTTGAATGTAGAAAGGGGGAATGTTATTGAAAAGACTATTGAATTGCATTTTCAGTTATTTCAGCCATTTCAATTTTCATGTTTAAAAACTTAATCCATTTGAATTTGCAAACAAAGTAAAATTGTATGCTTTAAGTACTATTGTGAGGCTAATATGTTCAAGTTTTCTGGTGAAATCCAACGGCTATGTGATACTCCTTAGATTGTTGGAAGGGGCAATGACCAGGTGGCCTTGAGTTCCAAATATGAGACACGAGAAGATTTTGGTGAGTTTCAAAACATTCTGAAAGCATCTGATTTACTATTTGACTATTTGAGAGTGTACTAACTTTGTGTGATAACCTCTCACAGCTGTCATTCGCAACTATGGCAACCTGCTACTTGAGATGTCTGCCATTGTTCCAGACGGCATAGTGGCATTCTTCACCAGTTATCTGTACATGGAGAATATTGTGGCGTCGTGGTATGAACAGGTATGTCTCTACAGATTACTGTGTTACTGTAAGTCACTTTGGATAAACGGGTTTAATAAGTGAAGAAATGTTAATGGATCACAATTACAGGAAACTGTCATACAGTTACGTTACTTCAGTACCCATGGAGAACTTCAAACCTGTAGTGACATGACTGATATCTCTGCTGACTTCTGCGCTTCCCCCTTTGTATTGGTGGATAGGGGATCCTGGAGAATGTCCAGAGAAACAAGCTCATTTTCATCGAGACGCCCGATGCAGCTGAGACCAGCATGGCCCTGGAGAAGTATCAGGAGGTAGGAGTGCACTTCGTCTCTACGCCACAATCCCACTGAGCAGTTCATGCATTCGTTCAGCTTAGTGCTGAAACCCAATCTGATTCCAGTGATTTACTAACGCCACCTCCCCTTATGCTCACATCGGACCTGCTGTTGCAGGCGTGTGAGAACGGCCGAGGAGCCATCCTGCTGTCTGTGGCCCGGGGGAAAGTTTCTGAAGGAATTGATTTTGGTGGGTATTCTCTGACTTTCTTTTTTGAAATGTTTCCTAGTATAGCACATACACACCCTAAATCTGTTTCCTATATCACACACACACCCTAAATCTGTTTCCTATAGCACACACACACACACACACACACACACACACACACACACACACACACCCTAAATCTGATTCATATAGCCCACACACACATACACACCCTAAATCTGATTCATATATCACACACACACACACACACACACACCCTAAATCTGATTCATATATCACACACACACACACACACACACCCTAAATCTGATTCATATATCACACACACACACACACACCCTAAAGCTGATTCTCAGTAAGATCTGCCTCTCCTCTCCACAGTGCATCACTATGGACGGGCCGTGATCATGTTTGGGGTCCCATATGTTTACACACAGAGCCGCATTCTCAAGGTAAGACCCTACACCCAGTCTTTGAGCTCTAGTCTGACTTTCATTTCCTTCTTTCGATCATCTTGCTCTTGTTTATTTATGAACCATGATATGAGCTGCAGTCAGTACATTTACTGAATCTTAATGTGTATCGAAGGCTCGCCTGGAGTATCTTCGAGACCAATTTCAGATCAGGGAAAACGACTTCCTGACTTTTGACGCCATGCGGCATGCTGCGCAGTGCGTTGGCAGGGTCATCCGTGGGAAGACGGACTATGGCCTCATGATCTTTGCTGATAAAGTGAGTGTATGGTGTGTGTGTGTGTGTGTGTGTGTGTGTGTGTGTGTGTGTGTGTGTGTGTGTGTGTGTGTGTGTGTGTGTGTGTGTGTGTGTGTGTGTGTTGCAGTGTCATTAGCATGAGAGTTAGATGGTCAGTCTTCATGCCTTACCCCCTCCCTGCTCCCCTCTTGCCAGCGCTATGCCCGGGCTGATAAACGAGGGAAGCTGCCACGCTGGATCCAGGAGCAGATCACTGACAGCAGTCTGAACCTCTCTATCGATGAGACCATACAGCTGTCCAAGCACTTCCTGCGACAGATGGCCCAGCCCTTCAAACGGGTTAGGACCTGCCCACAACACATCCTCTCGCCCACATGCCTGCACAGCACAACCACACTGAACATGCTGTTCAGTTGAGTAGATGAGACCAAAGTACACTGGATGTGGTGGTAAAAAGTGAATGAATGTGATTTTGTTTTGTGTTTTTTTTTTTTTTTTTTTTAGGAAGACCAGCTGGGCTTGTCCCTCCTGACTCTGGAACAACTCCAGACAGAGGAGATGCTCAAGCGGATCACCCAGCTGGCCCACCAGGCCTGAGGAGCAGACACCCTCACACCATCCATTCCAGTCCTTTCAGCCACGAATAAATCTACTTTTGTACAATTTCTCATGATGTACTTATCATTTATACAGAACGGAAACCTTTATAGTTTCTTACACTATACAACCTTTAACCTTTAATGCCCAGCTGTATCTGTATATGTATTTTTAAGGTCACACACCACATATTTCTGCGCCGTAGAGAACCTGGTTTTGTTGTCAAAATAAAAATGTCCTCTTTCTGAAACATGAACATTGACAACACAGGATTCTGATAATTGGGTATTGACCCTTGTTTTGAGGATGTACAGTACCTTGCGAAAGTATTCAACCCCCCTGAAAGTCGTCACTGTTTTCTAGAATCTAGATTACGGATAGTTTCTCTAGTATGTCTCTTTCTATACACATATTTTCTCAAGCAGTATTTTTGTAGTAAACATTTAGGTTACAGTATACATCCAAAGTCTTAATAATTTATCTACGTACATTCAAAAATAAATCAATAAACTGAAGTATGTTTTTTTGCATAATATTTATGTTATTGACGTGGGTCACATTGATCGGTTTTTGATTGGATTGTTGCTGCTGCATTTAATTGTGGGGCAGTACTATTTCTTTTTCTTTCATAAAGGATGGTCCAGTGTATCCTATGCTAAAGGAGATAAGAAATTGAAGCATTGAAGCACCTTTCCTTCAGCATTTAGAGAATTCAACCAGCTCTCATCATGGCTGCCACTTAGATACTTCCGGGTCATTTCACTCAGTTAGGAACCTTACTAAGCAAGACTATCCAAACAGGGCCCAGCTCTACTTTAACACCTATTCTGGAATGTAAAGCCTGTAGACTATTTCAAGGATGTACAGAAACAGAAGTTGAACTGGCAACCTGCCTTACTTTTGTTTATAGTAATACAAATACAGAACCTACATTTCAGTTTGAATCCTTACATCCAGTAAGAAGGAAGGCGTTTATTCCTCATTTCACACACAGTATCACAGATCATCAGATTCAGTGTTCACCAAAGTGGTTGAATTACATCTACATTCTGAGAGAAAACTAGTTATATTCTCTCCAGTTAGCAGAACAACACAGTGAGCAAATAGGCTTTTGTTTTGTCTGCGAAATTGTAGCCATTATTTAAGTCAGCATCTTCAGTTCAGTATTGGTGAGGTGAGCTGGCTCGTCGAGCAGCGACGACCCAAGGTCAAGGGACGGGGGCTTAGGCCTTGTGACGCTATCAAGCCACTGAGACTCTGCAGGCAGAAACACAGGAGACCGTAAGCCACTGATGGACATTACTGAAAGAATATGAAGCATGGGGGTTTGATGGGGGTCTCACCTGGGCAGCCTCTGAGGTCTCTCTTCTCTCCACGTTGAGCACATTCAGGGAGTTCGCCCTCTTCATCCTGGGGTCAAAAGTAGTAGATTTCTAAAGTAAGCAGTACAGTGAATGCCTGAATTGTGCTAAAACTATTCAAAGAATGCGTTACCCAGCAGTCCGAGGGGTCATGTCCTGGGCCCCAGTCCCCTTCAGCTTCCTCACCAACTTCTCACTGCTGCGTCGGATCGACTCCCGGAGCTTTGTGAAGGAGCCACTCCGCTTCAGGCTGCTAAGGCTGTCCTACAAGACCACATACATACAAAGCACACTAGCTGGTTATCTCTACTCTTAGTGAATGCAAAGATATATATTGACATGCACTATTGCACTTCAAAAGGTTTGGAATCACTCAGGAAATGGTGCAATCAGCACCAGCAGTCGGTCAGCAGTGGACTAGCTTAGCTGCACTTTAGAACTGTACCGTTGTACTTCTACCCCTAGTTGGGTTTCATTTGATTTGCTGTTACACCATTACAACCATAACTCAAGAATCGGAATGCAACTTAAAGGCAGAGTTCAGGATTCTGGCAAAAGGTTGATATTTTAGCTCAATGGCTAATCACATTTCACCCCTCCCTTGCATGCTCCTGAAGCAACGTGTGGATTGGCTGAAGCTGCTTATGGCTTCGTTGAAGCCCATTTACAGAGCCAGGACTGAACACTGCAGTTTTTTTATTTTTTTTATTGTGCACACAGACCTAGAGGAATTTCTAATACAAAGCAACCTTGAGGCAGTCCGCCCCGCATCTTGTACAACAGGGGGTAATAGTGTCAAACCATTCTTCTGTAGGTTGAAGCATTCACGTCCATGTAGCTTGCATAGAGTAAGAAAAAGCACAGTCCTCTGATGCTGTGATTACAATCCCACTTATCTCTAGTTATTCCAGCTGCTTCTGCTCCCAGCGCGTTTGAGATATCAACACCACTCCAACTCTGACATGTCCATCCATGTAGTGCTCTTGTAAAAATGGTTGCAATGCCCCCTGTCATTCTTGTACTTTTTCATCCCTAATTTCTCCCATTGAAATGCATCTCATTCTCCAAAGCCACTCCTTTGTTCTCTTGGCTGTGTGCTTCGGGTCGTTGTCATGCTGGAAGGTAAACCTTCGCCCCAGCCTGAGGCCCAGAGCGCTCTGATGCAGGTTTTCTTCATCTTTCCCTCTATCGGGACTAGTCGCCCCGTTCTCGCTGCTGAAAAACATCCCAATCACGATGCTGCCACCGCCATGCTTCACTGTAGGGATGTATTAGCCAGGTATTCAGGCCAAAAAGTTCAATTTTGGCATCATCATTTTGGGCTTCCGTCTGGCCCCTCTACCATAAAGGCCTGATTGGTGGAGTGTTGCCTGGATGGTTGATCTTCTGAAAGGTTCTAGGAAGATTCTTGGTGGTCCAAACATCTTCCATTTACGAATGATGGTGGTCACTGTGCTCTTTGGGACCTTTAAAGCTGCAGAGATTTTTCCATACCCTTCTCCAGATCTTGACACAATCCTGTTTCTGAGGTCTGCAGATAATTCCTTTGACCCCATGGCTTGGAGTTTGCTCTGACATGCACTGTCAACTGTGGGACCAGGGGCGGTTTTAGCAAATTGGAGGCCCTGGGCAAAGAACAATTTTGAGAAGCAAGGCAGGCAGGGCTATTTGGTGCTGTAGTAGCTGTTTGCCTGCTGCTGCTAGCATTAGCTAAACTTGGCTCAGCAAAACCTGTTTTCACTTTGTCATTATGGGCTATTTTGTCTAGAAATTTGAAACAAAAAATGAACTCAATCTATTGTGGAATATGTCTGTAACGTAATAAAACATGGAAAAGGTGAATGGGGTGTGAAGACTTTCCGGCTTGATGCAAGCTGCAAGTATTTTGATAACCATATTTCAGTGTTATTTCTGTAAAAATATTATTTCAAATAATGTTCTAAAGCACTAAGGTCCAACGTTGCGGGCTCATTGTCGCATGGATCATAGTGTGACCTCATTTCCATACCTGTTTGGAACTCACACGGCGCCCACAGTGGGCACACATTCAATAGAGCCATTGCAAATGGAGCTGTGTGTACATCTAGGGCCTTAAGCACTTTCTTGGCACTGGTTGCCAGAAACCCCTTTTGTTTCATGTATTCCCATTTTGTTGTTTCTAAGTTGACATTTACTGACTGGGATAACAGAAAAATGGTTTTGCACAGTACTGCACGGTACTTGACTTAACACTATGACAGATTAATCAGTCATTTAATACATAAAAGTAAATATTTTGTATTACTTGGTGAATGGTATTATATTTAGGGTACCTGATTTGAGCTTCCTTCCTCTGAGTAGACCCAGACTGACCGCCCATCTCCTAACAGTGGTGTGTCGCAGCATGCCAACATAAAAATACATTTACAAAACAAATACATCTAGTTGAAACCATTGAAAAACAAATACATCTAGTTTAAACCATTGAAAAACAAATACATCTAGTTGAAACCATTGAAAAACAAATACATCTAGTTGAAAGAGTAGCTCTGGTTCACACTGAGACCCAAGCACTGTTTAAATCCATGTTTCATTTCAAACTACACAAAATTCTGATCAAAGCTGGGGCCATACTTCATATGTTGCTTGACAAATACAAGTCAAATCAGTTACTTCTGACAATCAACCTTTGGCTCATTTGGTTCTTTAAAGATCAGTGTGACCATGCTTAGTGGAATTGGGGTTTCTGAGATCATTGTTGGTGTATCAATATTGAAAACTGGTTGAGGGAAATTGAGAGAGAGAGAGCACTTTTGTTTCTCCTTTGGCTAGTAGCAAGGTATATGAAAGGTATTGTTTAACCTTCAAGTATGCATCACTGACTAGTCTTGACAGAAGATAAACATAATTGATAGTTGTGATACATTACAACATATATTAGACAAAGTATTCTAGAACTTAAGTCATGTATTGCCCCTGCATTTCACCATATTGGCATTTACTTTGGTATAGGTGCTTCACTTGTCATTCTTAGTGTAATAGTAGGATACATATCAATTCTATCTCAGGTTAAGCCTATGTCTAACCCTAAATGCCCTATGTATTGTGCCATCTATCATGCTCATGACATAGTGGCATGGCTGACCAGGACAAGGCTTCACTGACTGAAATCTTCCTGAAAGAGTAATCCACGTATTAAAATGGGGCACTGGTCAAGCATAGCCTGGTCATCTAAAGAAATGAAATGGCAGTTGTCAAGTGGTTAAACTTGCCTACCTTCCACTGATCCAAATTCTTTTTCATGGGCACGGGTTAGGATCTCTTTGTAGAGTGCTTCAGCTTGCCTATACTTCCCTTGCTTTAGATAACACGAAGCCTGCCAGATAACACACACAAAAACTTTTAGATACTGATCCATGCTCTTGATGAAAGAAAACGGCAATCAAATTTCCACAACAAAACAGTATGGGTTTCACAGACAGTAGAGCATGGAACTCATGTGGGCTGGGCCTCTGAAAGGCACTTTGGCAACATCTCACTACATACTACACTACATACGTATTGTGCTTTACTTGAATAGGTTGAATAGTGTTACGTTTTATCATTATTGTTCCGCATGTCCGGATTGACTTCCAACACTCAAGTGTCCGTCCAAATGCTGTCATCCCAGTCAGCTTTTTCAGGTGTGTCTATTTATTTGCCCCGTACCTCAGGGGGAGCGCTGTGTATCTATTTATTTGCCCCGTACATCAGGGGGAGTGCTTGTACTCCATACCACTGCACTTTGTTCCTATCTTTTTTTACTTTATTGTATTTTTGTGTTGTGATATGTTGTCCCTCATGGCACCAACAGAAGCTTTCAAAATTAAAAATTTCGAATTCAAAAAGTGTCATGATCCTGCCCAGGATCTCCTAGTCCATGTGTTCTCGTTGTTTTTGCCCATCTTGAGTTTCACTTCCTTGTGTTTAGACATGTGTATCTAAACCCTAGTGTTTCCTGAGTTCTTGGTCTGTCAATCTGTAATGCTGCGCTTAATTAGGCAGACATGAAAACAATGAAGAAGCTTTACTTACAAAAACTGTGAAAACCCAGGAACAGGGCAGCAAACCAGTGTGGCCATGAACAAAACACAGGTGGGCAGGGGACAACGAGAGACACCGGGCAGTAATGAAAGGGGCCAGAACAAAGGCACATGGGACAACGAAAGCACATGGAAGACAGGAAGTAAACAAAGAAGCACATGACCAACCAAGGAAGTAAACACAAGTAACAAAAGAGAACAAATGAACCAGGAGATCCTGGGCAGGATTGTGACAACAGCAATGACACTCAGTGTGTTTACATGATGGTATAATTCGAATCTTTGCTTAGTCGGACTATGCTTTCTTTCGAGGGTAGGTGCTATTATCCCAATGTACATGGCAGTGAATAAATCGAATCATTGGCCGAAAGCATGTCATATCCGATACGATAGGTGGCGCTGTTTTTATTACAACTAGTGGTGATACAGCCCTTTCCGCTTGACCTCTTCACCACTACCAATAACAACAACAGTTGATTGAGCATGAATCGCGTCTGTTCATCGGTCCAGAAATGCGTGTTGCCTCTTGGGTTGTTTGTTTGTTTGTTTGTTTGTTTCTGCCAGGCCGATGTGTTTATAAGTTACATTATTCAAAGGTGAAAGATAAAAGGCGAGAGAAACGCATGCACATTCACACACACACACGCGCGCAAATAATGGGTTACAGCCAAAACGCATTGCCCTTCTGCCAGTTGCATCAAATTGTTTAAGTACTTCTTCGCTGTCGATTTCCAAATCTGTGTGAATATTCATAAGAGCAAGTCCAGTCAGTCTTTTGTCAGTCATCGTACTTCGTAAGATATGTCTTAAGACGCCCCATTGTACTGAATGACCGCTCAGCAGACGCTGTGGAAACGGGCAAATGTGCCGAACTTTCCAGGGCTTGATAAAGCTCACTGCATTTGGGCTGTAGGTCATTTAGCTGTTTCCAGCTCTATATCTGCATCGTCAACGCTGGGCATTAGTTGTCCGTACTCCGATTTTATAGTTTCCCCATCGTAATAAATATGCATTCATGATATTTTTCTATGACCGAGTTTGACAGGTATTGGTCAGGTAATAGTCGAGTGACAGCTGATTTCACAAGCATTAACTTTAAACCAGAATATTATAACGTGTCGGCATAGTCGCCCCGTAATGCCGTGCAGCGGGCGCATACTGTTATACTTTATGTTATGCATGACGTTCCCTAGGCTATATGTTCCTTACCGTTCTAATTACATGTCGTTGTTCTGTGTTGGGACAGAGCTTATACAGGTGGGTGACGGTAGCACAGTCTGTTCGTGGGCATAAAGCCCGTGCCATTGTGACAGTGTGTTGTGTTTAATAAAAAGCCATAACAAATATACCACGCTTCCGTGATTTGTTACAATATAATGGTCTTGCTTCTATAATGTATAAACACGTAGGTTACAGGGTGGGTGTGGCAGAGAGAGAGAGGGAGAGCGATGATGCACACGGATATATCAGATTTAGCGACCGGAGCAAAGTTATGTTGCTGTAACGTTGAACTCTTTGCAATCAATAAATACAGTACTTAATAGGCTAATTGATACAATATCTCCTCGTTTGAGTGTGGTTGTTTGAGTGCAATGGGAGTGTATGATCGTTATTGTCTATAAAGCAGTGTTTCTCAAACTTTTTCAGACCAAGGACCACTTAGCCAATAAAAATTCGCGGACCATTTAACTAAATATCCCCGGAACAACATGCCTCCTACCCAAGACCTGGCGCCAGACAATTGTTAGCGCACACATGATTTTCGCGGGCTCTCCTTTTGTACGTACCAGTAGGCTAGTTATAGATATGACAATGCGCAAGGCAAAGCATCTGGAACCCTGCTCCATGTCGCAATAATGTCGTAGAAATGTCGCAATAATTTACTTGTGGCCGTCGCGGACCACACTTCATCATATTTGATAGAATGAAGAACACATTAGTTGTGAATACTATCACCGAGTTTGAAAGGTATTTGGTCAGGTAACAGCCCTTTAACAGCTGATTTGCTTTCTGATTTGACAGTACTGCTGTGTGTTTTAAGCAAATAAAATGTGGACTGTTTACAAGCGGGCACCTGCTATCGTTGATTATACAGTAAATACGTTGTGAAATGAAACAAAAACACATCACAGTTAAAGATGTATTAGTATTGATTGATTCACATCGATATGAATGGATGACATGACTAACAAGTGGTGGGAAATTAATATGAAAGTATTTGTTCGGTGAATTAGCGCGCTCTGTCCAAACAGTCGCAGTCAACGTTTTTGTCAACACTGGCACCACATAAGTATCGTAATTTGAACGTCCTTATACGTTTTTAAGGAGGGGTTGTAAAGGTACTCATATCTTCGGACCTCTTCTGTTATGTTTGTTCATAGTCAACAAGAATAAGCTTGTGAGACAGTCTGCAGGATATTCATAAATAAACGTGTCATTAGTATGAACAGCTGAGACAACGTATCGTCTCTTTCGTCTTCCGGGTCACGACCTGGCAGGGAGGGAGGGAGGATGGCGGCGGGATCTCAAGCATGCGCAAAGACGCAAAGTCCAGTTCCTTATCCAATTCACCGTTACATGCCGCAATAGTCGAACTATCAACTGGATCGGATCGAGTTATCCAGGGGTGTTAGTCCGACTATGTGCGGTCCGACTACGATCCAACTAAGGTGCTTACATGAAACGGATAATGCGATTTCAGTCCGACTAAGGCAGTTATTCGAATCCATGTAACCACGGTCACTGAGGATTTCAAAGTTACATACCAATGTTGCACAGAGTGAATCGCATTCTAAAAACAGATTCATCTTTCAGGTCTGTCTGTACACTATGCTAGGGTGACCAGACATCCTCTTTTACCCGGACATGTCCTCTTTTCGAGACCTAAAAAATGCGTCCGGCAGGGATTCCAAAAACGTCCGGGATTTTGCCTCGTCGGATATTTGTGTTTCTGTCTTTCACAAACTAGTTATTACCTCCTTACAAGTTTTGGAAACGGTATCTCCCTTACGTTCCACCTTCTTGCGCGAGCTCTAACTGTAGAGAGAACTGTCATTGGTCGACCACCTTCCCAGTGTTGCCAGATAGGAAAATTATCCTCCAAATGCGATCATTTTGTGCCTTTGATACTGTGATGAATGTAGCGTCAATTACGTGATGGCTTGCATTTGGTTGGTGACGTGATTGAGGATGTGAGACACCTGGACAGAAATTTTAAGAATGGCATGGTGCGTAACCAGTGGCGTATCTATCCCTAGATAGAGCTGGAGCTGGAGCCCCCCCCAAAAGTTTCCTTAGCCCCCTGCAAAAATATATATTTTTTTATTTGTATTTTGAGATCGTCAAATTAACACCTAACAACCTATTTAGTGAACTTATTTTGTTTAATTTTTAGAGTTAGAAATAAAATGGACTCGAGTAGCACAGGAATCCCGCTTGTTTGAGACTGTGATGGCAAGTGCACGGCTCTGTTTGGTCGTGAGTGAGCCTCGCGAGCGTGCAGACAGACGGTGATAACGTCTAGTAAACAGACTTGGAGCGACTGTCCGACCCAAGCTGGTGAAAGCTGCCATAATCAGCTGCTGGATATAAAGGTATAGCACATGAAGTTTTAAATAGTAAAAGAAACGAAATGGTTAAATCACGAGTTAATTATAGATGTCGTGGCTCTCTTTTATCATGCCGGTTCATTGATCCTGTGGGTATGCTACCCTACTCAGTAGCTCCGCCAGCTATAACTAGCTGGTGAACTCTAGCCTACAACGTTTACCTACTCACTTGAGCTGCAAATCCCTACCATGCTACAGTATAATTAGCACCTATCTCAGCAGATGTCTTCAATATGTTTATTGTTGTGCCATATTTTAAATCTAAATTGGTTAATTTCTCTTCCTAAAACACACTAGAGGACACTATTTAAGCACGCCCCCAGACCCCCCTAGTTTTACTGGGTCACAGAAAAAAGAATAGGTTTTATCTAGGGGCCAAAAGTGGGAACCTAGATTCGCCCCTGTGCGTAACCTCGCTGTTACATTACAATACGCCATTTCCAATCTGGCAACACTGAGCACCTTGCCGCCTCCACTAGTTGCATCGTTTACAATAGTACATGACATCTGCATGTAAAAAAGATGTCAAAACTTCGTCGCGGGGAGGGGACGGGGTCATCTGCATGTGAAAAATATGTCCAAAAACTCCATCGAGGGGGAGGGGGCGGGGTCCGCGACGAAGTGTCCTCTTTTTCACAAACTCAAATCTGGTCACCCTACACTATGCTACTGTCAGAGGTTCAGGGTTTTGTTGTGTACAGTAATTTAGTTTAAACTGAGTCTGAAGCTTACTTTTATTTTGTAGCTTTTTTACGTATGCAAACCAAATTCATCAAGGTTGTAATGGCATGATTTACCTTATGGTAATTGGTATGCTTAAAGAGTTGTGCCTATATTGGCCCAGGGTATCAAAAGTAAAAATGTTAACATACCTACATAAAATGTATACATTGATTAACAAACATCAACTGTGCTTTGGAGATAGACAGTGCACCTTTGTGTGTAACGTTGGCAAGCAGGTACAGTGCTGTGCAGTTAGTTAACCTCACTCCCCGACACGTGCTAGCGAACATATCTTAGCACTAATACGTTTTAGCCTCCTAGCAATGCATGCCTCCCATGCCCGAGGTTGGGAATTCAAGTCTGGTGTGGGACTAGAGAGACATATTAGTCTCTCTTCATCCATACATTTGTGTTCTTGTATACATAACGCACATAACATAATTATGTCTTAATTGCCTGTGCACTGCCCCTCTCTGATCCGTGTGGTTACAGTTAGCGGACTCTACTACTGTTGAGAAATCATACTCCACATTTTCTTGCAGAAATGCATCTTTAGTTGTTTTTTAAATATGTGTTGTAAACAAATATCTTAACTATAGCTACATATTTTTATGAGAAGGCTTTACATTTTCCATTCTGTGCAGAAAGACACATTTTGCCATTATATTCACTGCACCATCCAGTGGAATCAAACTGATAAACTCAACACTATACTACACATCTAAATCTTATGGCTCTATGACAAAGTGTCAAGCTCAAACAGAATTCCCACTGCTAGTGTGCAATCACTACTCAAGCTCAAACAGGATTCCCACTGCTAGTGTGCCATCACTACTCAAGCTCAAACAGAATTCCCACTGCTACTTTCTGACACACCAGGTTGTTCTTGGTCTTGGCCACGTTTGTGTCATCAGGCCCGAGGCAGCTTTTGTAAATGTGCAAGGCTCGCTCATAGTAGTGCTCAACTTCCTGGTACTTCCCTTGGTTCTGACACAGCAGTGCCAGATTGTTGAGCTGCTTGGCCACGTCTGGGTGCTCTGTTCCTAGGACCTGACCAAACAGAATAAAGATATGAATTACCAACAGTGCATGAACAACTTTAGATTTTGAGCCAAGTGTGCATTCTTATGTGGGTAGGAAAGCTGTCATTTAAAAGATGATAACCAAAATAGGAAGAAGGTCGCACATGTATGAGCCATTTCAGCTGAATTGAAGAATGGAACATGAGAGGGACATGAATCATTTTGATTTTTCAAAAACAACAACTATGATGAATGAACTACACGTTTCTCTCCAAATGGCGTCCTTCGCCACACCTTTTCTCTGATCTCCAGTGCTCTTTTGCACAATGGCTCTGCTTCCTTGTATTTCCCTCTCTTTCCATAGAGTACAGCCAGGTTATTCAGTGTAGCGGCCACCTCCACATGCCAACATACACACAAACACACAAATCAGATTTGGTAAATATTATTGCAGTGTAACACAACAGATAGTGATGTGATGAAAAACAGCATGTCATTTTGCAATGCTTTCCACAATCTGCTCATGTGACAGAATTCTGCTTGAAGACACAAAGGCCTGTAGACTCCACTCACCGCTGGGTGATCCATGCCAAGGGTCTTCTCACGAATAGCAAGAGCATCATTCAGAAGAGTGGCTGCTTCTTTGTACTTATTCTGATCTCTGTGAACACAGAGACAAACACGTGAAGTCCACACTAAGAACTACAGTACATGACAACATTAAGAAAAAAGAAAACCATAATTATCTCTGTGAACACAGAGACAAACACGTGAAGTCCACACTAAGAACTACAGTACATGACAACATTAAGAACAAAGAAAACCATAATATAGCTGCAAGCCAGGCAGCACAGCAGGGCCTCTCTGAGTGGTCAAATGGGGGTATTTCTTTTCACAGTTTGCAGTAAAGCATTACTGAGATATAGCCTCACTTCCTGTTTGGATGAATGCATTTGCAGAACAGGAAATGGCAGTTTGAAGTAATGGAATTCCATCGAAGGAGATGGAGTACATGTGTAAACGGATATATGGAGAGAACTGGAGTCGTTTTTTTTTTTACCAAACTTTTCAATTCCAAGGACAATGAAATATAGTGTAAAATGGAGCTCCAACTTGATGAACGACTACTATCTGAGGAGGAGCCTGGTGAGTAAGTTTAAATATTTCTAACTTTCACACTGGGAGAATTGCATGTTGTATAGGCAAAAAATGTTACCATAACATTATTTGTTAGTGGTGTTATGACAAATAGTAATATGCCACTATTTAAAAAACAGTCAAACCTTGCATTTCTGTGTGCAATAAGTAGTGTTACATAGCCAATCATGAGTATTTTTTCTTAGTTTGCTGTGTGTGCTAGTGTGAACTCTTACTTTATATATAATAGTGACTCAGGTAGAAGTAAAAGTACCCATCAAAATCATTACTTGAGTAAGAGTAAAAATGTATCTCAGAAAATGAGTACTCAAGCAGTGAGTAACTTCATATAATGATATTTTTACATCTATTAAGCATATGTATTATATTCAAAAAACGCAGAATAGCCATCTGCACATTCAATTAAATCACATTCCGAATAAAACAAATTAAAAAATAAATGAATTGTAGGCTGGAGAGCTGCTGCTGGCCATTTGGGTGGGATGTTTCATTAAAATGTATTTTACATGTTGTTATTGTTATAGAGATTTTAACGTCTTTTCAAGTCATTTCATTCTGAGGAAGCCGGGCTTCCCCTGATGTCCACTAAGAGTCGCAACTGGCTGTGCAACATTAAAAGGCATTGTATTAAAAATACAGTTAGTATTTCTGAGCCCAAGTTAAATAAAGCTACTTGCTTGTACCGTAATTGGCTGAGGTAACAGCTGTGTACCTAGGAATGGCTAGCCCAACTAAACTTTACAGTAGACCATTACAGAAATAAATCATATTCACAACTGACCTGTAGACTAGTGCCAGTATATTGAGCATGGTGGCCACATCTGGGTGGCTGTGACCAGACGATTTCTCCAGGTCTTCCAGCGCCTGTTTGCAGAGGGGCACAGCCACCTCATAGCGGCCCTGAGTGGCGTACTGGATCACAAGGTTGTGGAGGGTGCGCAGACGGGCTGGGATCTCATAGCCGCCGTGCTGAGCAGCTGCCACTGCACTCACATGCTGCTGAGAGCCTGAGGACAGGACTGGGGAGCGGGGGAGAGGAATGAGCTGCACAAAAGTGTGAATGTGTGCACATACAGTACATACACAAACACTGAAATATTCTGAAACCCTGATGTGATACAATTCAGACACTGACTGTTAAAGACGTATATAAATATACTTAAAGATCTAGGCCAAAGCTGTTTTTTATATTTTATTCAGCATTTTTAATAACAGTACATGCAAAGCCATGCACTGTACTGGTATCGGGTGGCGTCCTCTTCTTCCTGTTCTTCCTAGGCTTCTTATTTCAGTGCATGCAATGAAAGAAAATCTAATACAGATGTTCCCATTGACTTACATTGGGCCATTGTGACATCATAATAGGGTACTTAAACTGGCCTGCACCTGTGCTTCACTGACGCCTGCACCAAGGTTCCTCTTCTCTTTGTCCCTTTCCACTCAACTGTATAACTAGGAATATTGATAAGAAACACCTACCATACTCTATGTTTTTCTCTCCATCTCTCTATCTATCCTTCTTTCTATCTATCTATCTCTCTCAGTCTACTCTCTCTTACACTCCATCTCTCTGCTTCAATCCATTTTCTCTTCTATCATTAGTTTCCCTCTTCACTCTCACTTTACTGTCATTAAAGTAATTTTCTTTCAATTACTCTGTCCATCAATATGAGCTTTCTCAGACTTTAGTTCTCTATCCTCCCTTCCATCTTATTTCCTTTTTTCTTCAATGCCATGTCTGTCTTCCACTCTATCCATCGATCATTCTAACATCTCCTTCCTCCCCTCTGTCCATTCTCTTTCCTACTTTCACTCATTCTCTCTCTCTGTAGAACCTCCATCCACTTGTTTTTTCTATCACTCTCCAACTCCTCTTTCCCACTCTCTGTATCCCTCCATTTTCTCTCCTTCTTCCCAACTTTACTCTCTCTACTCGTTTATCCCTCCTTGCTGTATCACCTCTCCTTTTTATCCCATAATAAATGAAGCCAGTCACTTCACTCCCTCGATCTCTTCCTGTCTCTTTCGTTCCTGTTTCTCTTTCTCTCTCATCTTGTCTTTCTGACAAGCTATCCATATCACTCCATTTTCTCTCATTTCTATTCTATCTACTCATTTTTTCTCTCTATCTCGACTACTTTCAACTCCACCATATCAAGCAAAACATTTAGCTCCCTCTCTATGCCCCTTTCTCTCCTTTCTGACACAAAGGAACCACAATAATTTGCAATCGCCTAGCAACCACAATGACAACCCTAGCAACCAGCATAGCAACACCTACTCTAATGACATCCCTGCAACCAACATGACTGCCCTAGCAACGCCCTAGAAACCAACATAGCAGCCACTTCAATTACCATAGCAACCACCGTGACTACCCTAGCAACACCCAAGCACCCACCTCAATTACCCTAGCAGCCACCTAGCGACCACTAATAAAATGACAACCTTTGTCTCTCTCTCTGCATACCTTGAATTGCATTAAATGTCCTGATCTTTTACTTAATATTAATCTGCATGCTTTGCATGGTGTTTCCTTTAGGAAATGCTAATCTAGTGATTTTGCTGTAATCCATTACTGTGTGTTGGCTCCTCTTCATCAGTAGGAAAGAGATCATCCAGACACTCCATATTTGCTGATGTCTCTTTTGTTTCCTGCTCGGGAAAACACAAAATGAAGCTGATAAACTAAAGATTGTGTGTCCTTACCTGTCCTCATCTGTCTTGGTTGATCTTACCAGTGGAAGCTGGTCCTGGTCGTACTTGTGGATGCTGCTCATAAACTGCAGGTGGCGGTTCTGCTCTTCCAGCATCACCAGCTCTTGCTCGCACCCCTGGAGCCGCCGCTGTACCCCAGCCAGCTCATCCCGCAGCCACTGGTTTTCCTGGCACAGCCTCCGCACCTGGGCACGCAGCTTCTGCTTCTCTGCTTCCAGAGAGCCCAGGTGTGTAGACAGTGCCACCATCACCTGTAGTGAGAGAAAGAGATATCAGACATTGCCTTGTAATTATTTAAACCCCAATCTCCTTTTTCCCAAACCAGACTGTCCTCTTTTTGCATACCTGTGCTTCCCCAAGGCCAAGCTCTATCCTCTCCAGCGATTGTTGGATGATGATGCTCTTCTCCTGCTCCAGGGTGCCATGCTCAGTGGCTGCCTGTCTCTGGAGCCCCTCTTTGAGTCTGTCCAGCAGTGAGCTGCTCTCTCCACGTAGAGCCTCTAGCCCGGCCATCACCTGCTGGGTGCTGCACAGTAGCTCCTCCCCTGACAGCATACTGCTCACTCACCTCTGCCTTCCCCTGAGCTGTCAAGAGACATCATGGAACAGATAGCACATGAGAAATCAGCAAGAATCCCATTCTTACAGCTACATCTAGTGTGTTCTTCTGGACATTTAAATATGCAATGTGATTAAAGGAACATTTCTGGACCTTTTAACCTGGGCCCTATTTATGTGTTCTTTTCTTAATGATCGAAATCGGTTCAGTATTGAGATAGAGATAGAGCGCTAAAACCAGAAGCAAGCATCTGCGCCAAAGTAAACCACTTGTTTTTGCCACTGACAGGCTCATCATTGTTATTGTTAGAGTTTGATAATATGGAAAGGGTGAGATACTGAGATACACCTCCACCTGTTTACCTCAAGAACCATCTTCTGTCTTTTGTTCTGGGCTCTGACATAGCAAACCATTTAGTGGCTGTCGTCGATTACTTCTCCTTTTGTAAATGCTAGACAACAGCCCTCAACCGTGATAATTGCAGACGCAGGTTGTCAAACCAACCCTTAGAATAACATTCATGAGCCGGCCATCCAAATGCTTGCCTCATAGGATTCCACTGTATAGCCGTTTTGCTGTTGCTGGTTTTAGCGTTGTAACACTGGACCTATTTCGATTGTTAAGTGTCCCTCGTGGTCCCAAAAGGATCCAAAAATAAGGTTAAAAAATCCAGAAGTTTTTTCTATGAATACTGCAAATGGAGGATCTATATGGAGGGGCTACCGCTACTAAAATGGTGAATACATTGCACCACAGCTCTTAGACATGAAAGAAGGCTTCAACTAAAAGAAAAAACAAAACAGCCTTACCAACCCTTACCAAATGAATCTTCAAATGTATTCACACTGTATTCAAACAAAGGGAGGAAATGTTGAACAGTTAATGTGTCACTGGTGGAGCCTGTCTGGAATGAATGGTGAGCACTGCTTGTTTTAATCTCACAAAATTTGACCAACAGCTCAATATGTTTTTCAAACATACAGATGCCATCTACAGTAGTATCAAGTGGGCTAGAGACTGCATTTCTTTTTTCGAGGCTAAAGCCAAAGGGTGCATATGATGAAAGACAGAGAAGATGTTTCTCAAAGACTTTTGTAAAAAAGTGGTAAGTCGACCAGAAGGTTGCAATGACTTGATGCATTTGCTAAATGGTACGTGTATGCTCAGTGCAGAGGTCTGGGCGTTTAATAATAGTTTTTACGTTCTCATGTGGAGAGTGGAGAGAGAAAAAAAATGCATCTGCTGTGGACATCCTTGTCAAAACGTCATGGACATCATCCTTTTCAAAGGTAAAGAATATTAGTGTTTTCAATATTCTTTTGTTAAATAGTTGCAACTCATGGGAATCAGAGAAGAAGAATGTGTCACATTTACATTAAGTAAAAAGCCTTTGCACATTGAGGCGCCATGTTCATTGAGATTCAAATGATCAGACAGACCTTCCTATCTGCAGACCTTCACATTCTTGACATCTAGGCAGACCTCATACTACACCCTATTTACTAATATTCTTCAGATACGAACCCAAGTTAGGGTTGGAGGTCAGAGAGCCCTAGAATTACAAACCCAGATTAAGGAAGAAGAAACTGGGTAACATGTAACAAGAAACAAGTAACATGGCCACCTCATCTGTATCAACAACATTGGGCAATGTGATATGTAGAGAGAGGAAGAGGTAGAAGTTGCCCAACATGGTATTTTTTTCTTTTAGTTATACACAGTGATACAATCAAAGGAGCACACTGAACTTGAAGAACGGACCGGAAGCCTTGTTCTACAGACGAAAGTGATGTAACCGTACATTGATGTTTTTCCTGTTCTAATTGGTTTTATTCATTTAGTCATTTAGCAGACGCTTTTATCCAAAGCGACTTACAAGGATGTATACACATTTTACATTTACACTGCACATCAGGAGCAATTAGGGGTTCAGTGTCTTGCTCAAGGACGCTTTGACAGGGAATCGAACTAGCAACCTTCTGAAATGTGCATGTATGAAGGAAAAATATAGATGTAGTTGAAGACATTATCCCACTATTATTGCTGCATATGTAAGTCATGGGCTATCAATGAGACAAAGTGACCCAAAAATGCAACTATAACAAAAGAGTATCTTGCATTGCCCAGGATTTGAACCCAGGTCAGCTACTTGCTGTTCATCAACACTAACCATTGTACAACTGATCACACATGGTAAATTTGCCACACTCAAAAGTAGTATCTACAGTATTGTGATAGGCACGCAACAGATCAAACAATCAGGCCCCCCAATGACCAGACTGGACGCTCATCGGCCCCCAGGTCATTGGAGTTTGAGACCCCTGGTTTAGGGCCTACAATCATAATCTTAGTTTTTTCTGTGTTAAGGAGCAGGAAAACATTAGTCATCCATGCTTTGACATCTTTTAGGCAAGCTTTTGTCTTAGTTTCATCAGGTTTCATGGATAGGCATACCGTAATTTCCAGACTATTAACCGTGGTTTATAAATAGATAGAAATAGAAATAGATAGAAATAAGCATTTCTGCAGCCCTGCAGTTAATACTTGGGCTATAAATGGAAGTTAGTTAGAGGCGCGGTGAGTCAGCGGGGTAAAGCTCTCCCCCTTTCACATAAGAGACCATGACTCGTGCGTCAGCGGGGTAAAGCTCTCCCCCTTTCACATAAGAGACCATGACGCGTGAGGGGTGTAAAGCTCTCCCCCTTTCACATAAGAGACCATGACGCGTGAGGGGTGTAAAGCTCTCCCCCTTTCACATAAGAGACCATGACTCGTGCGTCAGCGGGGTAAAGCTCTCCCCCTTTCACATAAGAGACCATGATGCGTGAGGGGTGTAAAGCTCTCCCCCTTTCACATAAGACACCTCCATGACTGGTGAGGGGTGTAAAGCTCTCCCCCTTTCACATAAGACACCTCCATGACTGGTGAGGGGTGTAAAGCTCTCCCCCTTTCACATAAGACACCTCCATGACTGGTAAGGGGTGTAAATCATACCAGGTCTCTTGCCAGTTAACCTAGGTATCTCTAGCTAGCATCTTTACAGTTGGTACTTACTACAGCGTGTAATATGAACTAATGTTAATATGAAGCTGCACAGGCACCCACTAAAGCACTATTGTAGCTTTTTAACTATCCTATGATACGTTCTTAACAGTTGGCAGTTTGTGACAGATATAGAAATAGAAGAATAGAAAAGCCTTTATTGTCATTGTATTTATACAACGAAATTTTAAGTGCTTCTCCTGTTGGTGTGACGAGGGACAACATATAACACAACAACAACATATAACATAACAATACTACAACTATCCAAAAACAGTAGGAACAGCCCAAATATATATATATATATATATATATATATATATACATTAAGAGTAGAACAAAGTACGGTGGCATAGACTAAAGTACTTCAATAAATACACCAACAGTACTTCCCTGAGGTGCTTTACAATAAACACAGACAGCTTTGTTTATGCACATGTGTAAGGTGACTGAGATGGTATGTGACTTGTAGTCAATAAAGTGCTTAGTGTTTAGTGCATGTCGGTATTTAGAGTTCTGATGGCCGTCGGGAAAAAACTGTTCTTAAGACGCGTGGTCCTTGCTCTAAAGGATCTGTACCGTCTGCCTGAGGGCAGGAGTCTTTTAAGATGTTATTGGCCCTGCTAAGGTAGCGGGAGCGGGCAATGGATTCCAGGGAGGGCAGTGAGCAGCCAGTGATTTTTTGTGCTGTGTTGATGACCCTTTGGAGGGCTCTCTTGTCTGCTGCAGTGCAACCGGAGTACCACGCCGAGATGCAGTAGGTTAGTACACTTTCGTTTTTGTGGTGTCCAGTGACAGATTGTTGTCTGAGCACCACACTGTCAGTTTCTGTACTTCATCTCTGTACGCTGATTCATCATCTTCTGATATGAGCCCGATCACGGTGGTGTCGTCAGCAAATGTAATGATGGTGTTGGTGGGATGGGTTGGAGTACAGTCATGGGTGTACAAGGAGTACAGTAGTGGGCTCAGCACACAGCCTTGTGGAGCAGCCTGGTCTCAATCAGCCGTCGTACATATGTATACGAAAATCTTGAAGATACAAATTCGTAACAATACTTACTAAATCAAGTGAAATTTTGGTATGGCATTATTAACCACGCCCATAATACAATGTGAGTCAACGTCTGTCTCCTCCATATTCCGCCATATTGGATTTTTTTTATCTCCCATTCACTTCCATTGTACCAAAATGTTTGTAATAACTTGTGTTCTGCGTCATGAAATGCAGTTTTTCTGTTATATTCTTACAATTTAACATTGATTTCTCGTTAAAAATGCAATCATAACACGTTTATTTTACATCGTTTGACTTCACAAAGTGTGTTTCTTCTGTCTCAGTCATATTGGAGTTTTTGAGCTCCCCATCCACTTGCATTGTATCAAAATGTAGGTAAAAACCTGTGTTCTGCTTCCTGAAATACAGTTTTTCTGTTATATTCTTACAATTTAACATTGATTTCTCGTTAAAAATGCAATCATAACACATTTATTTTACATCGTTAGACTTCACGAAGTATGTTTAATCACCATTCACTTTGAATGGGGTGACGTCATCCGTTTTGTTGTACCAAAATATGTGTAATTAATTGTGTTCTGCTTCATGAAATACTGTTTTTCTGTTATATTCTTACAATTTAACATTGATTTCTCGTTAAAAATGCAATCATAACACGGTTATTTGACATCGTTAGACTTCACGAAGTATGTTTAAGATCAGGATTCACTTCCTCATTCACTTTGAATGGGGTGACGTCATCAGTGACCTTCGACCTTTTTCTGCTTAGATTTTTTTTTAAACTTACCGAGAAGTAGACACTGCACACTGTAAACCTCGTTATTGTAACTGAATAATATGTCTGAGGGGATTTGCGAGGTGTATGGGCCCATATATATATATATATACGTCTATGTATGTCTGCCAGACGTATGTCTGCCAGACCCGGTGGCGCACCTCTTAGTTCTCTCAATCCTGTGATGCTTTCCATGGACCACTTGGTAGATAGGTAAACAGATGCTAGTGTAAGACAAAATCACATAAACCAAACAAATCTAAACACATGTAATACCCCCCTAATCAACTAAACTGGACTAAAATCTAAATAATATATTAAATAATATTCCCTTACACCTAGCCAGGCAGCCCCTCTCCCTCCCTCTCTCTCTCTCCCTCCCTCTCCTCTCATATCACATTGCTAATGCTTATAATAATACTGATAAAATGGCCATATTGCCTACTGTAAATCTACTACCCAAAGGTATCTCCTTATCTGTTTCTGAAATAAATGTCTACTAACAAAAATGTTCTCTCTCCCTTGTAGCATGTTCCAATTGCTGATGGAAGTGGAAACATTGCTCCTCACCCCCACTACTCCTCAACTACGCATATGGACAGCCAAACTCTATCCACTCACTCTGTTCTTTTTCTTTTTCTCCTAATCCAGACTATCTTCGCTATAGGACGCTGCTGTAATCTCTCCACCCGGTCTACCCGTAGAAACCCTCTGCCAATTGCACCCACCGCCACCGCACTGCTGTACACTTACTCTACCTCATAGCCTATGCTAGCATTTATATACAATATATAATATTGCCACCATCAACATGTTTCTCTGTTCCTACTCCCCTTACCCCTGTAACAGTAAACCTTTGAGCACAGTGTATACCCACTAAACTGGTCTTGTTTGTATCATGTATTTACCACCGGATGTCTGTATATATATTATGTACACCTACCTAATGCAGGATATGTACAACACCTGTTGTTTCCCATCCCCTTCTGCCACACAACCCTCCCCATCCCCCCTTCCTATCTCTACCCGGCCGACCTCAAGCAGATGGGTCCCCCCTTATGTGCCGTGCTTCTGCTTAAGGTTCCTTCCTGACTAACAGGGAGTTTTTTCTTGCCCGTGTTGCCAATGTGCTTGCACTAAGGGGGTTCAGGCTCTGGGCTCTGTAAAGCGCCTAGAGACAATTGTATTGTTATGGCGCTATATAAATAAAATTGAATTGAATTGAATTGAATGTATGGGCCAGCTATGTTAGCTGCGTGATTGGTTGTTGACCTGTCAATCTCACTTTAAACGTTTCCGTAACCACCATAAGACAGACGCCCCATTGACTTGCTAGCGACGTACACGCGTCGTCGCCATTTTGTACAGGTAAAGACTGGCCTGTAACAAGGAGAAGGAGGAGGAGCTGTGTGTTTTTCTGAATAAAAAACACTAGCGTTTACATTTCTCACCCGATTTCACTGAGTCCTTTTTATATTCAGAGGTTTATGGTCTACGTGAAGTAGCAGAAAAAGTTTTGTCTCCATGTTACTTAGAATCTCGATAGTAAGCTATAATCGCCATGGATACTGTATAAACATACATGCATGTCTATGATAATCGCTGCTAGACGCTCACTGTTTTTCATTCACTTGGAAATACTGAAAATAAATCTAAACTAGCGAAATAGTGCATTTTTAACTACTAATATTTGACCATCATTGAGAAAAAATTGAACAAAATCTGCTAATTTTATTATTATGACTATGAGGAATAATAATACACAAGAAGCATGTTACGTTAGCCTGGATGCCAGACGAACTTAGCCACGCCCACACATTTTTTGGTCGGGAAGTTCGGTCTGGTGTCGCTCCGTTGGGGAGAAATTATCTCCTCACAAAAATCTGTGAGGAGATAGATAGACCAATCAAATTGTCAGGGCGGGCTTTATACGATGATGGACATATGATCAACCCTAACGTAATCAACCACGTCACCAAAGAGCTTTTGGGGTGAAATCGTTTTCAACAAACATGGCTGCTGTTGGAGAGCTGAAATGTGGAAATTCGAGTCTGTTTTAGAAGACATTGACAGCACATTAATTTTGAAAGAGGAACAGAGAAACGCGATCAAGGCATTTGTCGATCGAAAAGATGTTTTTGCCGTCCTTCCTACGGGATCCGGTAAAAGTTTAATGTATCAGCTGGCCCCATGGTCTACGTTATGGTCATACTACGTTGCTCTGATTGGTTCTAGATATATCCAATTGAGCGAAGAGGCATTTTTTTTCCTGGTTCGGTTGAAACACGCCCCATAATCACAGTCCAACGGAGCGGTATCAGACTCATATTCTGACTAGAATTATGAGTATGACATCGTCAGGCTAATGTTATGTGGTCATGTGCACTACTATGTCCTTTTTCGATAGGGTTACAGTTTTTTTTCGAGAGGTTAGATTTGATATTGATATTGGCTTGATATTGACTTGTGATATTGATATATGCACATAAAAGCATCATCATTTCAACCTCTTCTTCATATGAATGATTCCTTCACTGACCAAGGCTGTTAAACCACTGACTACAATTCAATTAATTT
The DNA here is from genome assembly GCF_900700415.2 of Clupea harengus. NCBI lineage: Eukaryota > Metazoa > Chordata > Actinopteri > Clupeiformes > Clupeidae > Clupea > Clupea harengus. Next base: position 9,165,570 of record NC_045160.1, on the reverse strand, counting down.
ATATAGTGCAAGAACAATACAATTGTCTCCTTAGAGGTGGTAATAAGGGAGGGGAAACAATCAGGAACATGGCAGAAAAAATGGTCAGACCAGGTGAGATCATTGCTGATATTCACCCCCAGGAACCTGAAGCAGCTGAACTTTTCCACTTCAGATCCGTTGATGTGTAGGGGTGCATGCTCCACCTCCTGCCGCCTCCTAAAGTCCACAATCATCTCCTTAGTCTTGCTGATGTTAAGAGTGAGGTTATTATCCTGACACCATGTTGTCAGGGTATCAACCTCCCCTCTGTAGGCTGACTCGTCCCTCTCAGTGATGAGGCCCACAATGGTTGTGTCATTAGCAAACTTAACGATGAGATTGGAACGGTGCGTTGCCGCACGTCATGTGTGAACATCATGTGTGAACAAGGAGAACAGGAGGGGGCTGAGCACACAGCCCTGGGGGGTGCCTGTGTTGGTGATCACTGTGGCTGAGGTACGGTCACGATTCTCACCACCTGTGGCCTCCCCGTCAGGAAGTCGAAGATCCACTTGCACAGGGAGATGTTAAGTCCCAGGTCCACGAGCTTGGAGAGGAGTCTGGAGGGGATGAATGCTGAACTGTAGTCAATAAACAGCATCCTCACATACGTATTCCCTTTGTCCAGGTGGGAGAGTGCGGTGTGTACAGTGGGGGAGATGGCATAGTCTGAAGACCTGTTGGACCGGTATGCAAACTCCACTGCAGGGGGGGTCACTTCTCAAAGCGAGTGTAGAAGGCTTTCAGCTCGTCAGGTAGTAGGACAGAGGACTGGGTCTCACTGCAACCCCTCCCTTTGTAGTCTGTGATGGCTCTTAGTACACTCCACATGCGTCTGGGCTCAGAGCCGGACTCAGAGCTGGACCTAGTCCTGTTAGTCCTTTTAGCTGTTGTGGGGGCAGGGGGTGAGAACAGAGGCCAAAGGGTGATAGCAGGAAGTAGCAAAGACTTACAGTATAAAGGTCTATGTTACTGGGCCTTGTGGGGTAATGCCTGTGACCCTGAGTGTGCTGTGTTGTCAAGGCTTTGAGAAGTGACCCCCCCCTGCAGTGGAGTTACCTGATGGCCTAGCCAGTGGTGTGCCTACATTAGCTGTAGCCGAGCATTGCCGGCATTGCTTCAAAAAGACCAACCCTCACAAGGCCCAGATGCCATTTCAGGTAGGGCCCTCAGGGGTTGTGCTGACCAGCTAGCAGGGGTCCTCACTGACATCTTTAACCTCTCCCTCAGCCTCTGTACTTCCCACCTGCTTCAAGAGGAACTGCACCGTCCCTGTGCCTAAGAACATGTGGGATATTTTTTATGTTAGGATGAACATGGATCAACTCATCAGTATGAAAGTCTCACTTTAGGAAGGACAGACTAGGCGGGAAGCAGTAACTTAGACATGATTCACTGATGTTAGCAAGTCAGCAATAAAGTCACGACACACATTTCAGGAAACCCCCGGTAAGAAGGGGGTCTCAGGGGGTCTCAGAGGATGTCAGGGAGTCTCAGGGGATCCAGACACACACACACACACACATACACACACACACACACACACAAACACACACACACACAGGAGTACTCAGGGGAGTTAGAGGAGAGGGAATAGTTAATTCTGATTGGTTTTGGCAAACAGCCAGATAGAACACACCCCATGATCTACCATGATGATGTACAGGCCTTAAAATGGCATGCAAAACGTTCATACAATGAGATTGAGCTAATCCATGGACCATCTCCTTATTGTAGCTTATTGATTACAATAATAAACCTCCAGATTTCTACATCCAGTCTCCGGTCTTCTGATTGAAAGAAAAGGTGTGGGACTCAGTCTCGCCACAACAAACACTAAGGTCACCTGCATGAGTGACTATCGCTCGGTAGCACTGACCTCTGTCATCATGAAGCGCTTTGAGCGGCTAGTCAAGTAATTCATTTGCTCCTCACTGCCCCCCACCCTGGACCCTATGCAGTTTGCATACCGGTCCAACAGGTCTTCAGACTATGCCATCTCCCCCACTGTACACACCGCACTCTCCCATCTGGACAAAGGGAATATGTATGTGAGGATGCTGTTTATTGACTACAGTTCAGCATTCAGCACCATCATCCCCTCCAGACTCCTCTCCAAGCTCGTGAACCTGGGACTTAACATCTCCCTCTGCAAGTGGATCTTCGACTTCCTGACGGGGAGGCCACAGGTGGTGAGAATCGGTGACCGTACCTCAGCCACAGTGATCACCAACACAGGCACCCCCCAGGGCTGTGTGCTCAGCCCCCTCCTGTTCTCCTTGTTCACACATGATGTTCACACATGACGTGCGGCAACGCACCGTTCCAATCTCATCGTTAAGTTTGCTAATGACACAACCATTGTGGGCCTCATCACTGAGAGGGACGAGTCAGCCTCCCTCTGCAAGTGGATCTTCGACTTCCTGACGGGGAGGCCACAGGTGGTGAGAATCGGTGACCGTACCTCAGCCACAGTGATCACCAACACAGGCACCCCCCAGGGCTGTGTGCTCAGCCCCCTCCTGTTCTCCTTGTTCACACATGATGTTCACACATGACGTGCGGCAACGCACCGTTCCAATCTCATCGTTAAGTTTGCTAATGACACAACCATTGTGGGCCTCATCACTGAGAGGGACGAGTCAGCCTACAGAGGGGAGGTTGATACCCTGACAACATGGTGTCAGGATAATAACCTCACTCTTAACATCAGCAAGACTAAGAAGATGATTGTGGACTTTAGGAGGCGGCAGGAGGTGGAGCATGCACCCCTACACATCAACGGATCTGAAGTGGAAAAGTTCAGCTGCTTCAGGTTCCTGGGGGTGAATATCAGCAATGATCTCACCTGGTCTGACCATTTTTTCTGCCATGTTCCTGATTGTTTCCCCTCCCCTATTACCTCCTCTAAGGAGACAATTGTATTGTTCTTGCACTATATAAATTAATTGAATTGTAGTCAGTGGTTTAACAGCCTTGGTCAGTGAAGGAATCATTCATATGAAGAAGAGGTTGAAATGATGATGCTTTTATGTGCATATATCAATATCACAAGTCAATATCAAGCCAATATCAATATCAAATCTAACCTCTCGAAAAAAAACTGTAACCCTATCGAAAAAGGACATAGTAGTGCACATGACCACGTAACATGCTTCTTGTGTATTATTATTCCTCATAGTCATAATAATAAAATTAGCAGATTTTATTCAATTTTTTCTCAATGATGGTCAAATATTAGTAGTTAAAAATGCACTATTTCGCTAGTTTAGATTTATTTTCAGTATTTCCAAGTGAATGAAAAACAGTGAGCGTCTAGCAGCGATTATCATAGACATGCATGTATGTTTATACAGTATCCATGGCGATTATAGCTTACTATCGAGATTCTAAGTAACATGGAGACAAAACTTTTTCTGCTACTTCACGTAGACCATAAACCTCTGAATATAAAAAGGACTCAGTGAAATCGGGTGAGAAATGTAAACGCTAGTGTTTTTTATTCAGAAAAACACACAGCTCCTCCTCCTTCTCCTTGTTACAGGCCAGTCTTTACCTGTACAAAATGGCGACGACGCGTGTACGTCGCTAGCAAGTCAATGGGGCGTCTGTCTATGGTGGTTACGGAAACGTTTAAAGTGAGATTGACAGGTCAACAACCAATCACGCAGCTAACATAGCTGGCCCATACAGAGACATATATATATATATATATGGGCCCATACACCTCGCAAATCCCCTCAGACATATTATTCAGTTACAATAACGAGGTTTACAGTGTGCAGTGTCTACTTCTCGGTAAGTTTAAAAAAAAATCTAAGCAGAAAAAGGTCGAAGGTCACTGATGACGTCACCCCATTCAAAGTGAATGAGGAAGTGAATCCTGATCTTAAACATACTTCGTGAAGTCTAACGATGTCAAATAACCGTGTTATGATTGCATTTTTAACGAGAAATCAATGTTAAATTGTAAGAATATAACAGAAAAACAGTATTTCATGAAGCAGAACACAATTAATTACACATATTTTGGTACAACAAAACGGATGACGTCACCCCATTCAAAGTGAATGGTGATTAAACATACTTCGTGAAGTCTAACGATGTAAAATAAATGTGTTATGATTGCATTTTTAACGAGAAATCAATGTTAAATTGTAAGAATATAACAGAAAAACTCTATTTCAGGAAGCAGAACACAGGTTTTTACCTACATTTTGATACAATGCAAGTGGATGGGGAACTCAAAAACTCCAATATGACTGAGACAGAAGAAACACACTTCGTGAAGTCAAACGATGTAAAATAAACGTGTTATGATTGCATTTTTAACGAGAAATCAATGTTAAATTGTAAGAATATAACAGAAAAACTGCATTTCATGACGCAGAACACAAGTTATTACAAACATTTTGGTACAATGGAAGTGAATGGGAGATAAAAAAATCCAATATGGCGGAATATGGAGGAGACAGACGTTGACTCACGTTGTATTATGGGCGTGGTTAATAATGCCATACCAAAATTTCACTTGATTTAGTAAGTATTGTTACGAATTTGTATCTTCAAGATTTTCGTATACATATGTACAAACAGGTTTTGGAGATCACGTTGCGTGGAGAGCCAGTGCTTAGAGTTATGGTGGAGGAGAGGTGGGGGTCGAGTTTTACAGTTTGTGGGCGGTTTGAGAGGAAGTCCTTTATCCAGGTGCAGATGGAGGGGGAGAGGCCTAGTGCAGTTAATTTGCTGACTAGTATGTCAGGGATGATAGTATTAAAAGCTGAGCTGTAGTCAATGAAGAGCATTCTTATATAGGTTCCACGGAGTTCCAGGTGGCTCAGTGCGGTGTGGAGGGCTACGTCGATGGCATCTTCCGTGGACCTGTTTGCTATGTGAGCAAACTGATGCGGGTCGAATGTGGGGGGAAGGGTTGATTTGATGTGCCGTGAAACTAGTTACTCAAAGCACTTCATGATTACAGGTGTAAGTGCAATCGGTCTATAGTCATTCAAGCTGTTGATGGCTGGTTTCTTAGGGACGGGGATGATGATAGCTGATTGGCCTGTTGATGGCTGGTTTCTTAGGGACAGGGATGATGATAGCTGATTGGCCTGTTGATGGCTGGTTTCTTAGGGACGGGGATGATGATAGCTGATTGGTTGACCTCAAAACGGGCAAAGAAATGATTCAGTTCCTCTGCCAGTGCGGCATCAGCGTGGACAGTGCTGGTGTTGCAGTTCTTGTAGTTGGTGATGTTTTGAATTCCCTGCCACACTCTCCTTGGATTATTATTAGATATATAAGCATCACACAAGGACTTGAGCAGCAAACATGAGAAGAAGGGCATGGTAAGATACATGTAAGATACATGCAGGTTCAACAAGTGGACATCAATCTCAAAGGCAGCATACTGAAAGCATCAAAAGAGATGTTTCATTAGAACACAGAAGCAATTGGTCTATTGGTCAATATAGCTATTGGTCAAAAGGGATGAATGACTCACGTACTTCTCAAAATCAATGCACATGTGCCGAGGGGTCCTTCCTCTAAAGCACATAACCAAGTGCAATGACAACATTTGTTGAGGTTACTTCTAAATAATATTCTATATTGCTTATGCCTTTCTGATCATTTTAGTTTAGTTTACTTCTGTAAGCCGTCCTTTGTTGGCTGAACAAATCCCCCCTTCCCGATCCTACATAGGCTTATTTGGACCAGACCAAACAAACTAGTAACGTTGAACATCCGGATCTCACCGATCATGTATTGACAAAATAACCTGGGTCTAGCCATTGCTATAAACCAAGACAATGTTCATCCACAAATGGATACTCACACGTTTCCCTCTCTCTCCAACATACACACCTACATACATGCACACACCCTCCTCACACCCAGTCTCTCCCCACATGCTCACCCAATGTCGCTCTCTCCAACCCCTTCCACACAGACATCCTCCTCACACCTAATCTCTCCACACATGCTCACTCCCCCTCTTTCTCTAGTACACACACCCCTCCCCACAGACCAAACAACACTCTCCTCACTCGACGCACATAAGGCTATCAAACATCAAACTTATTTGAAAACAAATATGATAATGTGGTAATCTATGGCAACAAAGGTATTGTAAAAGACAGATCTCCCTCACCTTCAACACATCAGCCTACCACATCAAAAAGATCATAGGTTTCTACAGGTTGCTCTGCCTCTCCATAGAACTGTGCCCAAGGTCACGCTTGTTTCATATATTGAGCGTTCTAGCTGAGGGACTCACTACTGCCCGGAGGGGAGCTTCATCCCCGCAGGCCCTGTTCTGCCACATGTGTCACACACCCGGCTTCAGGAACCATCACTCTGGATTAAACACCATTCTAACATACAGTAAGTACTGTGATGTTTACACTTTTTGTTAGTATTCTCTCTGCTGCTTAAAGGACTCTGGCTGTCATGTGCCTATTACGTTTGTTTTTGTCATGTGCTCCTTGTGTTTTTGTCGTGCCATGTGTTTTCTGTTTTGTTCTGAGACTCCGCCCCTACCTGCCCTCTGCCACTTCCTGGATTTCCCTGTCGCCATCTACCACACCTGTCCTGTTAATCAGTCTGCTTATTATCCTGATTAGTTTCTCCTGCCACTTGTTTGCTTCTCACCAATTACCTGTTTCTCCTCCAGTATTTAAGTTCAGTCTGCCCTCTGTTCCCTGTCTGATCGTCACCAAAAGTCTGTGTAAAGGACTCTCTGTCTGTTTAAACTTTGTATTACTCTTCTGCCTCTGTCCTCCTGATTATCTGCCGGTGTGAGAAGTTTTGGCTTTTTGTTTTTTTCCTTCTGCTCTGAATTTTGGATCTTTTGTGTGTTGCCTTTTTGGACTTTTTGAGTAACCTTTTGTACAATAAATTCTAAGTTTTTGCCTGCATTTTTGGTCTGCAATTGGGTCTTTCCTTTGGAACCCAACACTTTTTTCTTGCTTTATTTTGCCTTTTCAGCTTGTACAACCCCACGTCATGGATCAAAGAGCTCCAGACATACTCACCTTATCCAAGCACCCCTACTTGCCCTCAAACATCAAAATGGTGCCTCAAAGTACACATACTCAAAACATACATGGCCCTAATAACACTTTGTCATAGGTTTGTGTCGGTGAGGGACTATTAACTTTGCGGTCTTCTTTTCTTCTTCTACTATTTGACTAGCACTTTTAAAAAAACTAAAGTTTAGGCAGACCTAAACAAAATCAAATTACTATAATAATTTCATCAAATGTTTACACACAGTTCGTTTTTACTTCTTGAACTTAAAAACAGAAACAAATATTATTAACTGTATTTATGGCACATGCAAAAGTATGGTCATCCTTCACAATTATTAGATTGAGATTGGTTGGGACTAATAAATCAAGTTAATTGTCAGCACATGATAATTCCAGAGCTGCTAAGCAGACTGTCGGCTACATTAAGTTAGTTTTACACTGTTTATACCGTCTACTGTTTATACTGCTACATTTAAATATCTCAATCGCAGTAGAATTCACAGTTCTCTTTTGGAGATTGATAACAACAGTGGGCCACGTTTGACATGTTAGCCCACAAATGGTAAATGGTGAGGTAGGCTGCATTCTTATTCCAAACTAGGCTTGAAGACTTGAGTTAATAAAAGTAATAGCCGTTATAGATCTAAGAGTCAGAGTCTAGATTGGAATCTCTGGACACAATGTCACAAACTCAATGCTGTAGACTAGCCAACAGTTCCGTTAGCCTGGGTTTATTACAAATCTTTTTAAATGCGTATTTTACCCGAACACGCAACCAAATGTTTTTCCAGCAACCGAAAACGTGCGCAGAGATGTAATTATTTTGACATTGCGCACACTGACATTGAATAGGTGTAGGCTGTTATTTCGCTGCTCAGTAGAATGAATTAAACCTACCTGTTGATAATCCCCACCGCATTAGTCCTGACGTTTTCGGATTATTTCGAGGATGTAACCTAAATATACTATAGGCTACTGGTTGTTCAAGACTATCATTAAATTAATGATGCCACTATGATAATGTTGACCAAGCAATGGAGATTTAACAGCCTACGATGTTTATTTACTCAGCGTGGTACTGGGTAAACTGTGTATTAACTGTGCTCCGTGTCTGACGGGATTATTGGTTTGCTCGTCCCCGAGCACCCATGGCGGATTTGAAGAAAAAGCCTTCGCTACGGACGCCATCTATCTGTGGAACCCCTGACTTCACTGATAAACCGTAAGGATCATAGATTTCTTTAGCATGACATAAAACTGACCACATGAAACATGACATTTTCTTAAATTACAAAACGTTCTTGCATCACTTACATATAGGTGCGGATTTTGTCCAGTTTGTCATACTTCTTCAACGTAGAACATCAGCAATTATTTTTGTTAAATGAGCATAGGCCTAAATATTTGAAGCCCCTGTTACATTCTATGTATTTTTCTTTATGTATTCAAAATTATTACAGGGGTAGCCTAATGCTTGCATTTGCAAATATAAGAACTCCTAGGGAAATTGCTTGTTTTAAACTGTGCTTTTGAATTTGAACCCTCAGGAGTTTGAGGCCTGTCAGGTACTTTAAAGGTATTTTCCTCTCATCTAAATCAGGGCAATGTCTATTTTTATGTCCATGTAATTTCTTTGTGCATATTATGTATTTGCTGTAAAGCACTTTGAGCTGCATTCTTTTGCATGAAAGGTGCTATATAAATAAAGTTTTATTATTATTATTATTATTATCTAAAAACATCGCTCCCATAGTGCTGCATAGGATATTATTTAATAATCTAAAAGCAGTAAGAATGTCATTATTATGCTTTTTAGTTCAAAAGCCTATTGTCAGAGGTGCTGAGGTATTGCAAAAAAGAGGGAGTGTTACGTGGGGAGCCGTATTGTGCGTTTGTTCTCCCTACCGCTCTCTCTGTCCCCCTCTACAGGTGACCTGGTGTCTAATTGGGCTGCGTTTGTGGGTTGGCCTTCGTCTATAAAAGACGGCCATTTCGTTCCATCGCGCTCTGGCTCGCTGGCTCACCCTTCCATTCCAGCCACACCCCGTCTCCACTTCCGGTCGGACTCTGCTGTGGGCATGCTGCACGGTGCTCCGCTGGCGCCCTGCTTTAGTCATTGTTTGTTGCTATCGTTAGTTTGACGCAATCTACCCGGTTGTGTTAAGCGTACTTTACTTTATGTTTACTATAGAACTGGTGGTGTCAGGTGGTGGGTTTTTGGCACGCTTTAAGCTTAGTTTAAGTTCAGAGTAGGAAGATTCCCGGAAGACTCACCACACTCCTTTGTCCTTTTGTTTGAACGGGAGTTCAGTTTCCCCCATTTGATTTCTAAGCAGACTGTGTGAGGGTTTGTTTTTCTGTTTTGTTATTCCTTATGTTCACCGCCACCATGTTCTTCCGTTAACTCTTGATTTATCAATAAATACATTACCATTTCACCGTCACCATTTCTCTTGGCTTCTTTATGTTATGTTTGCCATTTCTTTAAGTTGATGGTATCGTAACAGGGAGGCAAAAGGCGAAAACCTTTTTCTCTTCACCGGAGATAAAATAAGACAGGAATACATAGACCAGAAGGTGGCGATTCTTTCCATCCCCCAGGCAAACCACAACTTAGGGAGAGGTGTTAGTCACAGGTTCACCTTAAACAGTATGGCATTTAATTAGGGGTGTAAAAAATAACCGATACGTATTGATATCCGTTTTTAGCGTCTAAGATACGACTACATCGATGCGTCGCGTATTGGTATTAAAATTACATGAACCGGTCGTTGCCCCGGTCGTTGCTACGCAAAACACTCACTCACTGACCTGGTGCATTTTATGTCATTCAGAACAATGACAGTTTCTTCCCCCTCGCTGTCTCACTACTGAACAGCTAACCCACTGTAGCATATATATTTATCCCTGCACTTCTTACACTCTCCACTTCTTCTTTGCACTATTGTTGTGTAACAATTCACAGCTACTGTATATAGCCATTCCGCCTTGTATATACTTTCTTAAACTTCTTAGACCGTTGCACTGTTTGTTTTGTATTGTGTTGTAATGTATATTTTGTGTAAACACTGAGAGCCACTTTACCAAGTCAAATTCCTTGTTTGTGAAAACTTACTTGGCCAATAAAACCTGATTCTGATTCTGATTCTGTCATTGGCCAAAGCCTGCATAGCATAAGCCTATCAGGCTGTATTCTCAAAAATAACGCCCAGAGGTACATGGAGGTATTATATAGACCTGTAGAGAATGACTTATTACAACTCCCATTCATTTCAATGGCCAATGCTATGCTAGCTACGCCATTCATTTCAATGGCCAATGCTATGCTAGCTACTTCAGCCAAGGAAGAAAAATCGTGATGTCCTAAAATAAATAAAAGAACTATACGAACACTGCAAATGGCAGTGAATAAATACATAAGTACTAAACTCAATCGCGTGGATATAGTGGAATAAAATGGACACATCTAGATTCTGCAACCGTACTCTGCACCGGTGAAATTAGGTCTGCGTGTACTTCGTTTACCGGTGCTCGCTTTCCGCTTTGACATGATTTTGATCAGTCTGAAGTTGCTTTCGTGTTGCCTGTGGAGTGTGCACACATTGCAATTGCATGCCCTTATAAGGAGCGGGGCGTTTCTGTATGCAAGTTCAGGTGCATGAGAATGCGCGTTCAATTTAAGAATCAGTGCACTTTGGCAGTGGAGATCTTTTCTTAGGTTGGTCTTTCGAAGTTGGTAAGAAGATATTTAAGAAGACACTTAAGAAAATGTTCGAGAATGAGGTCCATTGTTTCCTCACAACGCAGTGTTTTCAATTATTGAACTGCATCGAATCGCATTGAATCCCATCGCATCGAATCGCACTGAATCGTTTTTTATCAACATGCATCTTTTCTTGTATCGTGCCCATGTATCGAGATACGAATCGGATCGACTTTTTCATGAGAGATTCACACCCCTACGTTTAATGTTAGTTTGCGGTTAAAAAGCTAGAGTGCTACTTGACATTCTCCTTCCTGAGATTTGTTCATGTGTCAGGCTAGATAAGGTAAAGTTGTGCCCTGCTGCTAGCGTTCCCTAGTCAGTGCCAGCCACTGGGAGTTATTTGTGCCTTGCTGCTCTGTTAGTTGTGTTGTTTTTCAGTTTGAGATGCCTTGCAACATTATAAATAAATGTATTTTATAAAATAAAATAATTCAGATTTTTGCTGAAACTTTATTCAGTTTTCTGCTTTGTTTTGCTTGTTTGCAGCCTTGTTACCAACTACACAAAAGTGGTGCAGTACAGCATTTGTTTTGGAATGTGCATGTATGAAGGAAAAATATAGATAAAATAAAAAAATAATTAAGACCTTTGTCAGGTTTTTAATGGCACACACAACACACTGGAACACACACGTGCATATATGGAGGCGACACAGGACACACACACGCAGGTAAGCCTGAGATCGCTGTGAATTTAGTTTCTGCTTTTTCCCATCCTGGACTGTCCTTCCTCAAGGACCCCCCAGGAGCAGTGGGCAGCTTGTAGCGCCCGGGGACCAAGTGAAGTGAACTGTCCATCTTTGGTCAGGGATGGACATGTGTTCTGTTATTTTGCATGTTTTTTCTGTTGGGGTTCTTACTGGAGGAAACCCCTTGTGAACACAGGGAGAACATGCAAACTCCACACAGAAAGGCCCGGGAGATAGCCCACTTGAGCACTGTTCACTCTGGGGAGGACCTGCCCCCCAGAGCCAACAGCGCCCCATGTGGGAATCGAACCCATGACCTTCTTGCTGTGAGGCAGCAGTGCAAGCAGTGCAAGCAACTGAGCCACCGTGCCAGGGTGTAGTTGTCAGTGAAAACATCCCACTAGGACTGCGGAGGAGTAGGGGCAGTGTGGAGTAGCTGGTTGATAGTGGAGAATAATATTCCAGAATTTACAGCATTCTCTGTAATAACCTTGGAAAAGTAATCCTTTCTTGCCAGACACATTGGTTTGTTACAAGCAGTCATGGCCTCTTTGTATATATTGCAGTGAACTATGAGCCTAGTTTTCCTCCATTTTCTTTCAGCTGCCTGACAGATCTCATTACTCATTACATCACTGTTATTATTTAACCAAGGGGAGGTCAGTTGACCTCTTTTTAGCCATTGAGATGGGATTTAACAGAGTTTATTGTAAACAGCCAGGGACAGGGGGAACAGGTGAATAAACGGGAGCTCAACCACAAAACAAGGGATAACGCTCAGAAGGTATAAAGTCCAATAAACACAACGCACAGGAGTTATACTAGGGAGAACTAGAGCGCACAAGCTCGGAACAGAGAGAGCAACTAGAAATTGCCTTTCCTGAAGGAAATACCAGTGCATGAAATGCAAAAGTTAAGAAAGGAAGAAAAAAAGGAAGGAAGAGTGAACTAGAGTGAAAAAAGAAAGGAAAGAATAGTGAACAAGAGTGGCTATGGACAAATACAGTAAAGAGAGAGTGAAGAAGTAAAGGAAATGGAAGGGAGGTTAGAGGGCTGTTAAGTCAAAGAAGGCTGACAAAAAAGTTGAAAAAAGAGTGAACAGGAGTGGCTATGGATAATGAGATTAATGAGAGTTATCTCTCTTAAATATTGAAAGAAGGAGAAAAAAATGGAGTGAAGCAGAGAGATGGAGTGTGAGAGAAAGTAGATTGAGAGGGATAGAGAGAAAGATGGTGAGAAAAAAAGTAGAGAATGGAAGGTGTCTCCTAGTTTTACAGTTGAATGGAGAGGGACAGAGAGAAGATGAGCCTTGGAACCTTGGCGCAGGTGTCAGTGAAGAACAGGTGCAAGCCAGTTTAATGACCCTATTATGTTGTCACAATGGCCCAATGTAAGTCAATGGGAAGATTTGTATTAGTTTTTCTTTAATATCTTGAAAAGTATATAAAGTAAAAAAAAAACATACATAGCATACGTGTCCTTTACAAGACCTACGCGCCAAAGTTCGAACGAAGTTTCTACGTTAAGCGGTTTGAGCTGAATTAAGCGCAGAAGTTTGGTACAAAGAAAAAGAAGAAGTATAAGAAGCCTAGGAATAACAATGCAGGGCATTTCATGCACTGTAATAATGGATGGCTAGAATGATCACGGGAGACATGGCGTCAGGAACCTCTTGCGTCGTGGAGATTAAACCTTATTACAATGAAGCCAGACAAGAGAGTGAGGAGTTTATATAGTGGTGGAGGGAGTGCCAGGTGCAGGTAATCAGGGGATTGTGAAGGTGACTGAGGCAGGTGTGTTGAATCAGGGGGCGCGTGGCAGGAGTAGGGCTCAGCACTGGCGTGACAGCTATATTAAACTTGCTTGTCATAACTGGGGCATTGTGGTTCTCTCTCCACTTGCCCCTTTAAAACAAGCAACACCTATAAATCAATGTAAAATGTATCCATTGATAGCTCTACTGATGGCTGTAATGGGTAAGTCCTCAACTGTCAGTACAGAACATCAATTTCAGAGCCGTAATGATTTATTTTATTAAAATACATGTCTGTCGGTTAACAAAGTAACTAATTGGAACACAATAATATGTTAATGACATGAGCTGTTAATTGCCACTAACCCCCCCCCCAGCTGATTTATATCACCTAGGTTTTCTATTTCTTTAAAAACAAAAAAAAAACACTGAGAGCATGAGATTCAGTTGTCTGCCTCTTGTAAAAATAAAAATCTTTTGTTTGATATTTTGGGGAAGTTATAACTATAACAATGTGATAACATATTCAATTCAATTCAATTTATATAGCGCCATAACAATACAATTGTCTCTAGGCGCTTTACAGAGCCCAGAGCCTGAACCCCCTTAGTGCAAGCACAATGGCAACACGGGCAAGAAAAAACTCCCTGTTAGTCAGGAAGGAACCTTAAGCAGAACCACGGCACATAAGGGGGAACCCATCTGCTTGAGGTCGGCCGGGTGGAGATAGGAAGGGGGGATGGGGGGGAGGGTTGGGTGGCAGAAGGGGAAGGGAAACAACAGGTGTTGTGCATAGCCTTCATTTGGTAGATGTACATAATATATATACAGACATCCGGTGGTAAATACATAATACAGACAAGACCAGTTTAGTGGGTATACACTGTGCTCATAGGGTTACTGTTACAGGGGTAAGGGGAGTAGGAACAGAGAAACATGTCGATGGTGGCAATAATATTTATTGTATATAAATGCTAGCATAGGGTATGAGGTAGACTTACGGCAGTGTGGTGGCGGTGGGTGCAATTGGCCGAGGGTTTCTACAGGTAGACCGGGTGGAGAGACTACAGCAGCGTCCCATAGCGAAGATAGTCTAGATTAGGAGAGAAAGAAAAAGAACAGAGTGAGTGGGTTATTATAGGCATTAGCAATGTGATAAGAAAGGAGAGGGAGATAGAGAGAGAGAGAGAGAGAGAGAGAGAGAGAGAGAGAGAGAGAGAGAGGCTGCCTGGCTAGGTGTATGGGAATTTTATTTAGTATTTAGTTGGCTGGTGACAGTCGCAAAACGCGCCGTGTGCTGTACCCGGGATCTGTCGCACTCCTTCACGGTACAACATACGCTGTCTGTAGCCCGGTTTTGTTGATTAGGGGGGTATTGCATGTGTTTAGATGTGTTTAGTTATGCTGGCATTTAGCCTTTAGTTTGGTTTGGCATTTAGCAATTAGTTTGGTTTGGTACATATGGAGATTTTAGTCGTAAGCTTTGTTAGGGTTGCTGGGTAGAACATACGCTGTCTGTAGCCCAGTGTTATACATTTTTATTTTGAATTCTTGTGTGTTCAGATATGTCTAGTTATGCTTGCTGACTGGCTGTCCCAGCAGGTGATGGGTTTGTTGACGCAATTACTTGTGGCTATAGGATGCACTAAAGAGGAATGTCTTTAGTCTCGATTTGAATATAGGTAGGGTGTCTGCATCTCGGATGGAGGCAGGGAGATTGTTCCAGAGGAGGGGGGCTTGGTAGCTAAAGGCTCTGCCTCCTACTGTGGTTTTTGATATTCTTGGAATTACAAGGAGGCCTGCACTCTGGGAACGGAGCGGTCATATAGCATGCTGCATAGGAGGAAGTGTGCAGGGGGCTTAGCATTTCTAGGCTACTGCATTGTAGGTGGTGGGCCAAAGCCCCGTATTTGTTCAACTTTGCAATTTAATTTACGATGACCTGGATTTCTAAAGTTGGGATGATTATGTTATTTCTAACGATAAACCAGTTGTTGCCAGCAAAAGGTTCTGCATAATTTGTCAAAACCATAGTGTAAAAGTTTGTTAACTCGCCATCAGTCGAACCAATAACACGATGTAATACTGGCGTAAGAACATTATTAACCAATCAGATGCAGCCATATTGACACCCGTTTCACGATAATATTGACATCTTTCACTGCAGCCGCGACAGCTCCGAACCATTGGAACGGAGACGTGTTGTAAGTAATAATTTGATCAGTATAAGGCTGTTTTAAAACATGTTTGTTTTCTAAACCGTCTTTTTTATACGTGATAGTGTTAATAGTTTTAGTTCGCTAACGAGCCGTAGTTTGTACTATATAGGCTAGCCTACTGTTAGCTATGCTATTTGTTAATTCCTCATTAACCTTTTCCTTGTCAAGTTTGAACTTGGAAGGCTTCATTGTCATTGGTCGTTTTGCACATTGCAAATTATTATAAGACTGTAGGATTGATAAGCTCCGACACAACCGGTTCTTTTATCGGTACTTGTTAACATTTTGGTGTATTTTTGTATCATGCTGCAGTCTCTCCCCTGCACTCTGTGTCTGGTCTGAGCTCCTCCACAAACACACGTCATGGTAGCCAGTGGGGGCAGTGCTGTGCGCTGAGTAAACCTCACTCCCCCAAACCTGAGGAGCCATGCTAGCGACAGCACGCCCACCTCACATGTCTGAGGTTGCAAGTTCGAGTCTGGTGTGAGACTGATTGTTTACACTATGCAGGATACACACACACACACACACACACACACACACACACACACACACAGGCAGAGCAAAGTAAAAAAACAACAGAGCAGAGAGGCAGCAGTGAAG
Organism: Clupea harengus; assembly: GCF_900700415.2. Taxonomy (NCBI): domain Eukaryota; kingdom Metazoa; phylum Chordata; class Actinopteri; order Clupeiformes; family Clupeidae; genus Clupea; species Clupea harengus. The sequence goes on along the minus strand of NC_045160.1, from coordinate 9,149,489 downwards.
ACAAGTGAACCAGGTGAAGTGAAGATATCTCAAAGGTTATTCAATTTGAGGACAACTAGGGTTGTTACTAGCGCTTGTTACTGCAACCTTTGTGAGTAAAAAGTCAATACTTTATCAATACACCTGTTCAACAAGCATAAACATGTAGAAAGCAATATTTGAATCTGCTTTGTCCACAGTCACATCCACCGCTGCTATATTTTACACAAGCACATCGTCATAGCTCGGCTAATAGTGTAATGTTACAAATAAGCTAAAATGAAAGCTGTGTGTGTTAGAGATGAAGCAGCATAACATTTTTATATCACAATTATATTGACCAAAATGATTACGGAAATCAGTATTATCACGGTATTGTTCAAATGAAAATGTTCAAAAAGTACTGATACAACAAAATTGCAGTGATCAAACCATCTCTCAAAAAACCTAACCTTGATCTGATAATCTGGCCCATATCCAACCTCCACTTGAAAAAGTAATAGCAAAGCAAATTGCTTCCTTTCTACAATATCCAAGAAGTTTTAGGTCTTATCTTTCTGACCCTCTTCACTTTGTTCATGTCCATAATAAGCCATCCAATCACACCAGAGTATGTTATGGCTCTTGGTCCCCTGCTCTTGTCCTTGTACATGCTACCCTTAGGTGCTGTCATGAGGAAGCATCATTAACTTCCATTGCTATGCTGATGACACCCAACTTTACCTTTCCATGAAACCTGGTGGAATTGTACAGCTTCCCAAAATGGAAGCTTGCCTGCAAGATGTAAAAGCATGGATGACTAACAACTCCCTGCTCTTTAACTCAGATAAAACTGAGGTTATGCTTGTAGGCCCTAAAAAATTGAGAAATTACATTATCCAGCCATCTACCCACTCTCAGTGGCAGTGGTGATGTGTTTAGATGTGTTTTTTGTAAAATGGTCAAATTAATTGGGAGAATAATGAAATATGGAAGTGATCTGTGTGCATTCAACCTGTTGGACTGTAATTAACTAACATAGTACTAGGCTACTCTGAGACAATGCTTACAACTTTTTATCACATTTAAAAGGTAAAAAAGAAAATGATTTATATTTTGTAATTTTAGACAGTTTGTGACTGTAACATATTATCTGAATTATAAATTACACCACTAAAAACCCTAGTTTGTGTACATTTCTTGTCAATAAACCCATACAGTTCTTTCAAGAAGATAATATATTGTAGATGCAATGGTGGCAAATACACTTTTGTGAGCAGCATTTTGTGCTATTTTTGACTGTATAGCCAGTACATAGGTTGCTTATATCCATAGAAAATCTAAGCCTGCCATGGGAGAGGGAACGTGAGCAGGGCAGAGTTAGCTCTTCAACCAGAGGAGAGTGAGGATGAGACAGTGGAGGGTGATCAGGAGAACAATATTGACATGAACCTTGATGACAGCAGTGGCGGTTCAGAGTAAGACACAGACACGGAACCAGAGGAAACAGGTAGAGGAATACGAAAATTCACCCTCTAAGGCAGGGGCGGACTGGCCATCGGGGATACCAGGGGAATCCCCGGTGGGCCGACGGGGTTGGGGTTGTCTAAAATATCGGCCCACATCTATCTCCCAATGGCCCTCCCTTTCACTTTGCGGCATTGACTATAGTATATGCTTCACAGAACACGTATAATTTACTCTATCTTTACTTGTCAGAAATCACTGACTGAAATTTATACTACTGCTCGCGATCTGTATTCACACTCATGGTGCATAGTTTTCGAACATTTTCTGAAGTGTCTTCTGAAATGTGTTCTTACGGACTTCGAAAGACCAATGTAAGGAAAGATCTCCGCCTGATTCATGAACGCCTGAAAATGGGTTCTTACACAGCCGACGTGGATTTTTAGGATGATGATTCTTACATTGAACGTACGTTCTCGTGCGCCTACTCAACACTTGCGTCACTCGCTAGCAGACAAAGTCGTTTTTGACAGTGAGAGCATGTCATCGGCACCAAAACGTAAATGGAGAAAAAGAAAAGATGTCTGGAGGAAGGTGCATCAAAATATTTAAAAATCTCTAATTTATTTGGGAAACCACCGACTGCTGACAGTGGTACGAAAGTAAGTTGTGTCCTTGACCTGGCCATTGTTAGCTTGCTTTTCAAAGATGAGGTAACGTTCCCTACAAGCTAGCCTATAGCTAGCTAGTAGTTGTAAAGAGGGCAAGCTAGTAGTTGTAAAGAGGGCAATCTTATAATTTCTAATAACGTATGTCAAATAAATTGACACAACAAAGACTATTAAGACTTGGCCTGATGATGCCTCTCAGCAGCTGCAGGACTGTTTTGAAACCACCAACTGGGATATTTTCAAGCACCAGGACCTGGAAGTGTACACCTCGACTGTTTTGTGCTACATCAAACACTGTGTCGACACTGTCACAGTGGACAGGCGCATCCGGGTGTATCCTAACCAGAAGCCCTGGATGACAAAAGAAGTCAAAGTGCTGTTGAAGGAGAGGAGCGGCGCCTTCAGGTCTGGGGATGAGGCACAGTACAGGACTGCCAGAGCCAACCTGAGGAGGGGCATCAGGGAGGCCAAGACAGCATACAAGAGGAGGATTGAGGACCACTTCAGCAGCAACAACATACGGCAGGTGTGGCAAGGGGTCCAACACATCACCAACTACAGGTCCAGCAACCTAACTGCAGCCGACGGTGATGACTCGCTGGCTGAGGGGCTAAACTGCTTCTTCACACGCTTTGAAGTTGATACACCGGATGTGACCACGCCACTTCCACTAGACCCCTGTAGCCACACCCTCACAGTGCAGGCACAGGAGGTAAGGTGTGTTCTGCGGGCAGTGAACCCAAGAAAAGCTGCTGGACCAGACGGTGTGACTGGGAGGGTGCTGAGGGACTGTGCAGACCAACTGGCTGGTGTGTTCACCAACATATTCAACCAGTCCCTATCCCAGTGCTTGATTCCACCCTGCCTGAAGTCCTCCACAATCATTCCTCTACCAAAAAAGACCACTGCCAGCACCCCTAACGACTACCGACCAGTGGCACTGACACCTATCATCATGAAGTGTTTTGAGAAACTGGTCCGGAGTCACATCACAACAAGCCTGCCACCCACTTTTGACTCCCACCAGTTTGCATACAGAGCAAACAGGGCTACAGAAGATGCTATTGCCACGGCTCTCCACACCACACTTACACACGTGGAACAGAGAGGGAATTACGCCAGGCTGCTCTTCATAGACTTCAGCTCTGCTTTCAACACGATCATACCAAGCAGACTGGTCACCAAACTGATGGACTTAGGGCTCTCACAGCAAATCTGCTACTGGATCAGAAATTTCCTGACAGACCGCTCCCAGAGGGTTAGAGTAGGATCCCATCTCTCCTCAGCTCTCAGCATCAGCATCGGCTCACCGCAGGGCTGCGTGTTGAGCCCCCTACTCTACACCATCTATACCCATGACTGCACTCCCACCCACCCGAGCAATGCCATCATTAAGTTTGCAGATGATACAACCGTGGTGGGGCTCATCTCAGGAGGAGATGAGACTGCATACAGGGAGGAGGTGCAAAGGCTGTCGACATGGTGCACCTTGAACAATCTTGTCCTCAACACCTCCAAGACAAAAGAGCTGATAGTCGACTATAGGAGGAAAAAATCGGACATGCAGCCTATTGCCATCAATGGGGAGAGAGTGGAGAGGGTATCAGACTTCAGCTTCCTGGGCACTCACATCGAGGAGGACCTTTCCTGGACCAGAAACACCATTGCACTGCTGAAAAAGGCACAACAGAGGCTGTATTTCCTGAGGTTACTCAGGAAGAACAAATTAAAAAAGAAACTGTTAGTGTCCTTTTACCGCTGCTCTGTGGAGTCAGTGCTAAGCTATGGCATCTCGCTGTGGTTTGCCAGCTGCACGGCAGCAGAAAGAAAGGTACTCCAGAGGGTCATTAACACAGCGCAAAAAGTAATTGGCTGCTCTCTTCCACCTCTTGAGGACATTTATAAAACACACTGCCTCAGAAAAGCCCACAGTATCCTCAGAGACTCAACACACCCTGGTTACCACCTATTTGAACTGTTGCCCTCAGGGAGACGCTTTAGGACCATCATAGCAAAAACAGACAGGCTGAGAAACAGCTTCTATCCCAGAGCCATCATAGCACTTAACAATGCACAAAACTGACCTGTATTTGTCTCTCTGTTGTGTTATATGTCTTGTGTTTTTATAGTGTAAATATGTATATATATATGTTCAATCTATATTTGTATTGTTTTTGTGTCTGAGAGCTGCTACCTCAATTTCGTTGTACTTGTGCAATGACAAATAAATATATTCTATTCTATTCTATTCTAAATTGACCAGCTAGCTTGTTATGCTAAAATCACTGTGTTACACACAACACTAACATTATAAACAATGTTAATATGTTATCTAGATTAGATAGTGATGTCACGATCTGAGCCAGATCCATGTTTTCTATGTCATGTGCCCCATGTCTTGTGTGGGTGTGCGCGCGCTCTCTCCCTCTCCCTCTCTCTCCCCGCTTCAGGTTTGCCATGCTTAACACACTGACTCTTCCAGGTGCCTGGTCTAACACACCTGTGGCTAATTGGACCTCATCTCTTCCCTGTGCCTGGCCTAACACTCCTGTTGCTAATGAAGCCTCGTTTCTTCCCTGTGCCTGGTCACACACCTGTGTCTAATTGGACCTCATCACTGCCTGTGTTAAACCGTGCTCTGAAGAACATTCAGTGCTGGATTATCTCTTTGCTTACCTGGACACCTCTCTTGCCATGTTTTCCTATTGCATTTTTCCTGCCTGTCTGTTTTTGCCTGGATTCCTTTGGATTTTGGATTTAACCCTTTGTGGGTTTTATTGGACTGCTTTGGACTGTGCATCTAGCCCTGGCCTGTGAGTTTTTATGTTTCTGTCTTATGCTGCCTGCCATGCCTCATTGAGATCCCCATGTTTTGTATCTTCTGAGCTTTGCTGTTTTTTCTGTTGGATCTCCTGCCTCTGTTTTTTGAAAGACATTCATACTGCTGAAAGGTTTATTAAAATACTCCTTTTGAAGATACTTTGTTGCCTTTGTCTGCCTTTGGTTCCAAACCTGTTTTACTCGGCCTTAGCTGCCGTGACAAGTGAGGTAATAATAACACATGAGTATACTGATATTGTTTTTTATTACCATGTGACTATAATGCACCCGGGCCGGGAGAGTTAGTTTAGGTTCTGTTACTTAACTTATTGTTTTGTTATGCACTTTCAACACCCCTACACACACACACACAATCACACACCCAGCATGCAACACTACTGATACCACTGATGTTCACACCCCATCGTATGTTCTATTCTGTTCATTTCTACAATATAGTTCATACTAATTCTACCCTCTGATTCCAGCTTCTTTATTGTGTGGACATTCATTCCTTAAGGCTCTGTAGTTATATGTATAATCATCTGATACTTGCCCAGGGGTTAAGCATATTCATCTAGCAAACTATACCTACCTTGGAGTGTTACAATAGCCAGTACCATTTTATTCCATGTGTCCATCCAGGCAAATTGGTGGATCCAAATGTTATAAAAAAAAAACATATATGATGTAATTTCTTTGTAATCATCCAAAATAATGTTAAGTGTAGGGGTATTTTTCCAAGAAGGCCACTGACTGGTCAATACGTGCGATGCATTGATTGGGCAGCGCGCCTTGGTGCTATAAAAATAAAGATGATTATTATTATTATTATTATTATTGTATTGAGTGGGCCGGTCTGACAGTATCTCCCGGGCCACTTTTTCCCCCCAGTCCGCCCCTGCTCTAAGGTATGTGTGCATGTGAGTGAGTTTATGTGCGTGAGGAGTTAGATCAAGATTGGGAGGGGAGTTTTGACTTTAAGTAGGAGAATAACCTCTGATAAGAAAAGTGTGCTTGATTTAACCCTAGAAACAGAGAACACATAGTACAAAAGTCAAGGAACTCTAAAGGAATCTAGTTTCTGTGAATAACCAATTACTTTTATATTAAAGTTGTCTTTAGCAGTAGGCCTGTTAAATTCATAACATTGATCTAATTCACAGAAACTTGATTTCACAAACAGAAACCATTCTCGTGAACCAGCCTGCCCTGAACCTGCAGGATAACTTTCACTGGGGCTCAAACTGTAAGCCTTTTGGCTTTACCTGATTGACCAGAAGCACTTGAAATCCTTATTTGAAACTGAGATGACAATGGCGTTAGTACATTTGCAAGTGATTTATGTATAGACTCATAATGTGAGTGAAAAACGCCACGGCTAAATCTGTCGTTGAGTTGACTGTAACGTTACTGTGGCGGAAATGAATCAACTGGCTGATTCGGAATGCGGAAGAACGTGTGCATATACCGAGTAGTTTCGTTACACAGCATTGCCAACGCTACGGTAGGTAACAAGCGTAAATTTACCTCAGCTAATGTAGTTCACAGAAACGAGTTGATTTAGGGCCTTCGTGACATGCACCTTTACTTTTGACTAGATAACCTATGTTTCAACAGCCGAAATGTTTGAACTTGTCTTGATACTTAAATTTGTACATACATGCCAAAGAACCGGCACGTCAGTTTAGGTCACAATAAAACGAACGTGATATGCATGTGTATGCACGTGATATGCAGGTGTTTACTGTGCAGCTTAAAAGGACTTAAATAAAACATTTAATGCAGACGTCTGAATTTGATAAGCTACACTTGTTTTACTTATTAACTGTTAGATGGGGTAGTGTTTAGTGACAACAGCTGGTTACCTATCTTACATCATTAGAATGAAATGCTAACTAGCTAACTAGGCTTAATTTTAGTGCATCATCTAATTTTGTTAAGTTGGCTGCGGACACAGATGACATCGGTTTATGTATTTGTGCTCTTAGGGGAAGCACAGTAAAGCTGATTTCCTGTGTTTAAAACCACCAGCTGCCACTGCTCTCTTAATACCCCTGGAGAAAAGGTATTACCTTTGTGCCATGTTGGAGATACCAAGGACAGAACCCCACCAGTGTCACCTGTCTTCAGCTCTCCTGGTACTTAATGTGGTCACCATGGTGATGAGGCAGACTATCGGTCAGTGCCATGGCACTGCCCAAGTGGTACATGATGTTCAGAGATATGTTCTGGCAATGGTATGAAGTAGGCTATGATCAGTTAAATGATGAACAAAGCAATACTTAGACTGTCTTTTTTGTAGAAAGATCTGAATCAGAGAACCGTAATTCTTAATCTTGTCGTTCCCTCTGTTTTGATTAACCAAGGTCCATCAACATGGTTAGCTTTTGCTGAGTTGAATGAGTGACATTCAGAATTTGACATAAACAAGTCCCCCTTTGAAATGCTGGAGAATACAAATCAAAATCAGAATACAATACAAAATGATATGGTCTTAGAAGGCATGTTTACATGGTTTCTACGTGTATTTTTTCCCCTTTCAATCTCACTGCCAGAAAGTTCCACTCAAAGGGCTATTATAAGTGCCCAGTACACGGTTGAGTAATGAAATTAAGAGTTCTACTGCACCCAGTGGTGGGAAGTTTAGAAAAATGTGTTATCCACTCTTCTTTAAAAATAAAATGGTCAGGACTGTCCTTGATGTGGCATGGCATGGTACGGTTCTGACAAATATCATTTTCTCTATCGTAAAATATCAGTGAGAATTAGAATATGTCCTGGAAAGATATAGGAAAGTAGAGCAAGGGCCTTCATAGCCATCTACCTTTATTGCTGTTGTAGAGTTTAGGGGTGTTTGTTTCCTTCTTTTCTTTAAGTTGACATACTATACAATACTATACTGGCTGCAAGCAGTGGTTGAGAATACATGTATTGAAATGCATGTTTAATTTGTGAAATTCAAATACATCTTTATATGTATCCTACTTATTAGGGTTTTGATGCGCCATCGAAAAACCTTTAAAATGGCAGTACTTTGTAATTATGGAAAACTCAAAAATAGTCAAATATCCTGTCAAAGGTGGTAATTAGGTTATTTACTTTAGTGCTTCAGTTTGACAACAGTGTACAGTATAGGCTAAATCAAAGTGAAATATGAACTGATGTATGAAAATTGTTGATGCCATCATTTGTGTGTAAATGCACAGGCAGTATGCAGGTCTGCATCATCTTGAATGAGATCGAATATGGGTCAGATTATTGCTTTTGAACTTTCTTTGTTTGTAATTTACACACTAGTTTAAGAAACCCTAACTCCTTGTTCTTTTGATTGGTAAACTTTTGGGCTACCAAAACTATGACCACAGTTATCGTAACTATTAGCAAAACTGCTTCAACTATGACTATTACTTTTACAAAAGCTGTTACTATTATCCAAGTTCCATAACCGTGTGGGGAATGGGGGCCTTTCTGACATGATCACCTTTCAGTGCAGGCTTTTATTGTCTGCAGAATATTTCTGCCTCCTATTGCACGTCTTCTCTGATTTGCATTGTTTCAGGTTTATTATGTCCCCTTCTAATGAAATAAGTTGAATGAATCAAAAACAACCAAGGTTGTGCTGGAATTTGGTTTCAAGATTCAGGATTACTTTATTGGTCCCTTGGAAAATGTGTCTTGTACATAAAGGCTACCACATAATATATGCCGTTATTGTGCAATAACGGACATAAAGTACATATTACAATCAAGTGCAGATCAAAAAAAGACATTGAAGGGTACATTGAAGTGAATGCAACACAACCCCCTTATGTCCTGAGTTTAAGATATTCACTGATTTTTTTTTTATACCTATTTAGTAATTCACAAGTTTCACCACAATATGATCCTAAATTGATTCCTTTAGCCATTGAATCCTTTATTTCTCATACCCCAAAATGTGCCACAATGTGGTTGGCTACTGGAGCATGTAGTCGATATGAAATCGTATGATGATTTCACACTATCTATTACATTTCTATGAACTCACAAATGCAAGGAAATATGATCTGAACAGTTTACTGCTAAATGTCACATACAGTAGTGTTAACAACTTTTAAATGACACATTTCAACCAAGGTTATCGTACAAATGTAGCCTAGACTACTTGCATATCCATAACCTCAGTAAGTCATATAAAGTGCAATAAAGTGAACTAAAATGGATGGAGATGTAGAATTGGGTAGGCTGAGTGACTGTAGTGACTAAACTCTATGACAAAGCAAGTCTTTCAGTGGTCTTCTTTGAGAGGTTTTTCTTTAGAAAAAGCAACTGATCAACAGGAGACAGGACACTGTGCTCAGAATGGACAATGTCACGCCTGTGTGTGTGTCATTCAAAATACGTCTTTTTAGAACGTAATTCTTCATTTGGCAGTCACTGTCAATGAAACTGTAGGGCATTGTGACATAGGCTTCATTAGTGCATAAGTAAAAGAAAAAAGATGTGGATGCCTGTCAGAGGCCGGGGGAGCCAGGGTTCCTCAGAATTCAATCATTTGAGACTTGAAAATCTCTGTAACAATGCACATGTGAAATATACTTAATGAAACATTTCACGTCATTATATATACATTTGGCTTAATAATATATTTTTACTGTGAGTGGTGACAGGAAAGATTTTCAATGTCAAATTTTAAGCTTTTCGCTTCACGTACATTAAAGGAGTCATCGTATGCCCAATTTACCAATGATATGGTTGCTTGGGGTCTTAATGAAATGTCTGTAACATAACACATACCACAAGGATAATTTAAAACAGCACCCTTTTTACCCTGCCTATAACAGCCCTGCTCAGAGCGACCTGTTTTGAGCGCCTACTGCTAATTAGCCAGCTAACCTCTCCCCCCTTATCCGTGGGGTGGACCTACCATAGAAACTGTTGTGCGTGTATTTTAGGAAAAATATGGATGGAGACTGACACAACGCCGTTTTAAACCAGTCAGACCCTGAACAAGAAGAGGTTCCCGGACAAGTTCAAGAATTTAGTCTTCAACAGGACATTTCTGAATGGTTAGTTAACTTTCTGACACTTCGACAATTCTTTGTGTATGTTTGTACATTGGCTAAGGTCATACGGTCTTGCTGCCTGTGTCGAGGACAACCCTATGCTAGTAAATATAGTGTGTTCATTTACGATTATATAACAAATACAGTGTGTTTATGTAAGTTACTGGTTGGTTAGGTTTCTGGTGTTTAAGTTAATGCACGTAATGTAAACATCATTAAAATATCACAAGTCACGAGTAAAACTCTAGCTGTATAGTTAGATCACAGCCAGCAATGCGGTGACAACAGTAATGGAGCAAGCAGGGTGATACAGGTGTATTTGTGCCAAGTGTGAAAAAATGCCTACACTGCCCGAGAATGTCTGCTGCAGGGAGATACCACAGGTAGAATTCATTCTTTGTGAATGACATTGTAATTATGCAGTCATCATCTGTTTTATATTCCAGGTCACTTACTCTTACTATTCAAGGTTACAAGAAGACTGCTGCAGCTTCAGAATCAACCAGCGTGCATGGTTGATCATTCTGGAATTGAACCCATGTGCTTAAAAGTGTTCTCACTGCATTCAACATCTAAAGAACAGACTATGGGCCTGGGGGAATCCAGCAGTAAGGTTTTTTTTGTGCATATGAGTCATCAATCATTTCTGTTAATCAAATATGACAGAGGGAACAGTAATTTATTGTATTTCCTTCCTTAGTCTTATTTTGCTTACATGTGTCAATTGATTTCATGTTACATATCAAACACTGAAAGCACACAAAACTGTTTCTATAGGCTTTTATTGTCAGAAAGATTGCCATATCGAATGCTTATTCAATGTACCGGCTAGTATGTAAGCTGATTGTCTATAGGTAATAAATAAAAAAACAAACATGATAATAAAAACATTGATTACAAAAAAACTGTTTGTGCCATCAGTAGCCATGAACACTATAAATGTGTGTCACCATGTATTGTTCTCTAAACGTAAACTTTGCTCAGCCGTTACAGGTATTTGGCCTACAGAAGTTTTGTAAGCTGGTGTTGGGGCTTTCTGGGCCAGAGAATCAGGGTTGTACTACCCTCCTGCATGGTGCTCCAGATGCAAAGAGACACTCCGTACGCTCAAGGAAGGAACGTGGGGCTATCCCTTCCAGCTTGTCAGGTTTTTCAAACTGGGCAGAGAGATCCTCAGGGATGGGGATCTTCATCACCTCATCTACATATGGGGACAGGTCCTGAAAAACCCTGTCAAAGATGAGGTCCAAAAGTTTATCCACGTGGTCTGTAATAAAAAAGAAAAGATTGTAGTTTTTTAATAATCCAACCCTGTTTCAATGTTGCACATTTTTCAGTTTTTAGTATTGATATTATATCATAATTATACTTATTATGAAGGCCATTCAAAGACAATAGTTATTTTGTATGTTGTGTTTCCCTTGTTGTATAATGGCTGGCTGTACATTGTTTGACTTTGTCACAAGCCTTTATTGAAAATTCCACACTCACAGAAGGTTGGATCTGCTTTCACTGGTTTCTTGGACAGTCCTAACAAAACAAAAACTGTTTTTTAGTCATCGACAGAAATACAGTATACATTTAATACAAAATGAAAATAAATGATTACAAAAATTAGATTTGTGCCATTAGTAGCCATACCAGGAAAAAACAGAACACTTTAAATGTTTTGATTACTTCGGGTGAGTCTCTAAGTTTTTGCATATGCTCTATCAATAAAAACTGCTAATCACGTCATTCATGAACAAATAAGTGCCCATCTAACATGTATGACCCCATCATTGTAGTGTCGAAAGGTATCAATAGGAGGGCTTGAATCATATATGCAGGGGGACTGTTAACACCCCTCTCCACCCTAACACAAATCCTTTTCAGAAGGGAATGTTTTTTTTGGATAAGAGAACGATTTCACAGAAATCTTCATGCTGTTTGCAGTAAGCACTGTCAGGATTGTGCTCTGTCTTTGTTTTGTGCTTCCTTGTTCCCGCCATGTGCTTTCCCATGTTTGTTTGTTTTTGCCATGTGCTTCTTTGTTGTTATCCTGAGCTCTGCCCCCACCTGCCTTCTGCCACGTCCTGGTTGTTTCTGTCACCTTCTACCACACCTGCTTTGTTAATTACCCTGTTTGTCTGCCTGATTAGTTTTTCCTGCGTCTTGTTAATGTCCCTTGTTTGGTGCACCTGTGTCTTATTATCTGTTTCCCCCTTTGGTATTTAAGTTCAGTCTGTCTTGTGTTTCGTAAGTCTAAAGTCTGGTGAGAGATTCTGAGTCCTGTTTATCTGTGAATGCCCGTATTCCTTCTCTGCCTTGTTTCTGTGCTCTGTGTTTTTGGATTCCTAAGTTGGGGTCTTCTGTGTTTTTGGATTTTTGGTTTGCCCGGATCTTTTGCGTGTTTAACCTTTTGAGAATAAATCTTGTGTGCAGTACTGCGACGGATAGATGGCACTGATCCCCTTTCCCGAGATCAATCTTGTCGAGAGTCGAGCGTTATATTGGCTGGTTGGTAAAACAGTCAGATTCAAAGTGGTTTGCACACACTAACAGATATTTGTCAATTCTTGCTGGGACATTGCCTTCAAATATGAAATCCATTCCAGCCTTGTGTCTTCTGAGGCTGGGGTCTTAAGTGGGGAATTGTGCTGATCTGTGCAGCCGACCACGGAGCATCTTGGGTGCCGAATTCGCTTCATGCTGCTAGCTAGCTTTTCCAAGCGTATCTGAGGCTTGCAAGAACAAGATGACATGTGTTCGAAAATGTAGTATCTATTCCGTGGGTGGGTCGAGTGGGGTAGGGACTTTTCCAAGGCCATGTAGAGATACTAGTGATCAAAATAGTTTTTTGGAAGATCAGAAGTGCTCGCTCAAGCGTATCGTTTCTGACTTAGAGAAACCATAACAAACCGCCCGGGCATTTTCATACTATGTGCCCTTTAATGCTGCAGAGGGGAAGCCAATCTAGGTTCACACCCACTTGGCCTCCTCATTTATTTATTTTTAAATTGTCCAATCACCGTTGAGTGTTGTACCACTCTGACTGGAAAGAGAAAAAATGCTTGGTGTGTAGAGGATGCCCAGGAATGTTTGGGAAGGTTTGTTTCCATAAATACAGTCACGCCAAGATATGAGGAATTTTTTACGACTAAATGTCGTCCATTGAGTTTAATTCAATCCAATTCATTTTTATTTATATAGCGCCATAACAATACAATTGTCTCAAGGCGCTTTACAGAGCCCAGAGCCTGGACCCCCTTAGTGCAAGCACAATGGCAGCAGGGGCAAGGAAAAACTCCCTGTCATGAAGGAATCTTAAGCAGAACCACGGCACATATCTGCTTGAGGTTGGCCAGGAGGCGATAGGAAGGGGGGGGGGGGTGGAGGGAGGGAGGGTTGTGTGGCAGAAGGGGAAGGGAAACAACTAGTGTTGTGCACAGCCTGCATTTGGTAGATGTACATAATATACAGGTGCATCTCAATAAATTAGAATATCATCAAAAAGTTGATTTATTTCAGTAATTCGATTCAAAAAGTGAATCTCATATATTATATAGATTCATTACACACAGACTGATATATTTCAAGTGTTTATTTCTTTTCATTTTGATGATTATAACTGACAGCCAATGAAAACGCCAAATTCAGTATCTCAGAAAATTAGAGTAAATGACAAGATTTTACACACATGGCTCTGCATACTTGGATTTATGGTGAGCTTACAGTTGAATACCTTTGGTTATCTCCATTCAGTAATCATCTGCACTGCATGTAATTTGCTGTAAAAATCCACCATGACGGAAAAATCCTGACATGTTCCTGCCTTTATGAACAATCTTGTCAGATGCAATTTATATGCAAACCACGCACAAAAGTCCTTGTCCACAACCAAGACATTGTCATGACAACATTTTACATTAAGAAGACAAGTTTATTTATATAGCACATTTCATACACAGTCAACTCGGTGTGCTTTACATAAATAAAAGCAACAGGAACATAAAAAAAGTGAAAAATATTTAATTAAAATTAAAAGATAAATTCTGTAGTAAAGTAGTAAATTACTAAAGTAGTAATTAAAAGAGTCATATGATAAAAGATAAATTAAATCATTACTTTTTAAAAAGTAACACCCAGTAAAAATAGAGTCCAAGTTTTTAGAGCTCAGTTATTGGCTTATGAAAAGAGAAATGTTTTTAACCTGGATTTAAAACTTGCTACTTGCTACTTGCTACTTGACACATCTAAGATACTCTGGTAGTTTGTTCCAGTTGTATCGAGACAACATGTTAATGTTAATATTACAAAGAGTAAAGTGCATACTCAGACATTTCTGCTGTGATAGTAGCTGTCATCAGTTTCAAATAGGGGCTTGCACAGGTATTCCACAGACCTTTTGGAAAAGGGCAAAGCACAGTGGGGCCCGATCCAGAGTACCCCCCAGGATTATGATTTCCTTTCAGTTTTAGTTATTCATTCCCCGACCCCAAAATATTTCCAACCAGAGGGTTTGGCATCAATTAAATCAAATGGTATTTATATAGCGTCATAACAATACAATTGTCTCAAGCCGCTTTACAGAGCCCAGAGCCTGGACCCCCTTAGTGCAAGCACAATGGCAGCAGGGGCAAGGAAAAACTCCCTGTTAGTCAGAAAAGAACCTTAAGCAGAACCACATGGGGGGGGGGGGGGGGGGGGGGGGGGCATCTGCTTGAGGTCGGCCGGGTTGAGATAGGAAGGGGGAGGGTTGTGTGGCAGAAGGGGAAGGGAAACAACAAGTGTTTTACACAGCATGCCTTTGGTAGATGTACATAATATACAGTACCAGTCAAAAGTTTGGACACACCTTCCTATTAAATTGAAAACATATCGGTGGGGGCAATAATATATATTGCAAATACATGCTAGCATAGGGTATGGGGTAGAGTAAGTGTACGGCAGTACGGTGGCGGTGGATGCAGTGGGCCGAGGATTTCTACAGGTAGATCAGGTGGAGAGACTACAGCAGCGAAGATAGTCTAGACCAGGGGTACTCAATTAGAAACCCAAAAGGTCCACTCGCCAAATTTCCATTCAGTCCAGGGTCCGGAACAGTGACGGTCAAAATCCAAAAACATAACTCCAACAAAAACGTTCGAACTATGCACAAAAGGTGATGTGGCCTTATTTGTGTGAAAGGTGAGACTTTTTTTGTGGTTTAAACTTGGGCATAAAAGTTGTGAAGGCCAGGCAGAGGCACTGATGTAAGTGTTCATTCGTGAGTGTGCTCCTGTATTTGTTTTTCACCATATTTATGGTTGAAAAGGCGGACTCCCAACAGTATGTTGAGGTATGCACGCTCTTGTTGTGTGCATGCTTTGTTTCATAGTGACGTTTCACATTACCACTTTTGACAGGCCCTTTTGAAGGGCAACCGTCTCGTTGCAGATTAAACACATCGGTTTTGTGCTCCCCACAGGCAGCACAAATGCATACTTGTCAGTCCACTCTGTCTTAAATTAAAGCGATTTTTGGAATCAACTTTTCGTTTTTTTGTCGGGTTTAAAGCACGCCATGGTTTTCGTTTGCTAAGAAAAAGATACCGTTCACAAATCTATCTGCCCGCGTTGTTGCCATTGACACACACAACCTGCGTGACCCACAGAGCTCGCGGCCAACATTGAGTGAGTCAGTGTGTTTACATGATGGTATAATTCGAATCTTTGCTTAGTCGGACTATGCTATCTTTCGGGGCAAGTGCTATTATCCCAATATACATGGCAGTGAATAAATCGAATCATTGGTCGAAAGCATGTCATATCCGATACGATAGGTGGCGCTGTTTTCATTACAACTAGTGGTGATACAGCCATTTCCGCTTGACCTCTTCACCACTACCAACAACAACAGTTGATTGAGCATGAATCGCGTCTGTTCATCGGTCCAGAAATGCGTGTTGCCTCTTGGGTTGTCCATCGCGTTGTTTGTTTGTTTCTGCTGGGCCAATGTGTTTATAAGTTACATTATTCAAAGGTGAAAGATAAAAGGCGAGAGAAACGCATGCACATTCACACACACACACACGCGCGCAAATAATGGGTTACAGCCAAAACGCATTGCCCTTCTGCCAGTTGCATCAAATTGTTTAAGTACTTATTCGCTGTCGATTTCCAAATCTGTGTGAATATTCATAAGAGCAAGTCCAGTCAGTCTTTTGTCAGTCATCGTACTTCGTAAGATATGTCTTAAGGCGCCCCATTGTACTGAATGACCGCTCAGCAGACGCTGTGGAAACGGGCAAATGTGCCGAACTTTCCAGGGCTTTATAAAGCTCACTGCATTTGGGCTGTAGCTCATTTAGCTGTTTCCAGCTCTATATCTGCATCGTCAACGCTGGGCATTAGTTGTCCGTACTCCGATTTTATAGTTTCCCCATTGTAATAAATATGCATTCATGATATTTTTCTATGACCGAGTTTGAGAGGTATTGGTCAGGTAATAGTCGAGTGACAGCTGATTTCACAAGCATTAACTTTAAACCAGAATATTATAACGTGCCGGCATAGTCGCCCCGTAATGCCGTGCAGCGGGCGCATACTGTTATACTTTATGTGATGCACTAGCGCTCAACGACGTTCCCTAGGCTATATGTTCCTTACCGTTCTAATTACATGTCGTTGTTCTGTGTTGGGACAGAGCTTATACAGGTGGGTGACGGTAGCACAGTCTGTTCGTGGGCATAAAGCCCGTGCCATTGTGACAGTGTGTTGTGTTTTAGTGTTTAATAAAAAGCCATAACAAATATACCACGCTTCCGTGATTTGTTACAATATAATGGTCTTGCTTCTATAATGTATAAACACGTAGGTTACAGGGTGGGTGTGGCAGAGAGAGAGAGGGAGAGCGATGATGCACACGGATATATCAGATTTAGCGACCGGAGCAAAGTTATGTTGCTGTAACTCTTTGCAATCAATAAATACAGTACTTAATAGGCTAATTGATACAATATCTCCTCGTTTGAGTGTGGTTGTTTGAGTGCAATGGGAGTGTATGATCGTTATTGTCTATAAAGCAGTGTTTCTCAAACTTTTTCAGACCAAGGACCACTTAGCCAATAAAAAAAAATGTGCGGACCATTTAACTAAATATCCCCGGAACAACATGCCTCCTACCCAAGACCTGGCGCCAGACAATTGTTAGCGCACACATGATTTTCGCTGGCTCTCCTTTTGTACGTACCAGTAGGCTAGTTATAGATATGACAATGAGCAAGGCAAAGCATCTGGAACCCTGCTCCATGCGTGACTTGGTTATGTTACAAACTATAGTTCGCTCACAGCCTCATACTCCCATCACACACTCAGACAGACATCACAAAACACAACGATGCGCATACTGACCGCAGTATTTCACTACCAACAGTAGGCTAGCCCACTGGCATTAATACAGCCATCCTAGTAGTCAACTTTTCATAATTAAAAGCTGTCATTATCCAACGTCACACAACACAGAATATAGCCTAGTTATCATCTTGCTGTCTCAGCGGGAGAAAAACACAGTGTTTTGAATGCAACTCCGCGGCGAGATAATGCCCTATGAGGCTGAACCACTTTCTCCTTGTCTATGTTAGAGGCTTTCTCATTTAATTTTCTTTTCATAGTTCCTGTCTTAAGCCACCAATCCATGACCTTGTTAATAGATTAGGCAACTCTTTATTAGATTAGGCTACTACTGGCTGTGTTCTCTTCGTTCTGAGTTGTATGTTAGAAATGTCGCAATAATTTACTTGTGGCCGTCGCGGACCACACTTCATCATATTTGATAGAATGAAGAACACATTAGTTGTGAATACTATCACCGAGTTTGAAAGGTATTTGGTCAGGTAACAGCCCTTTGACAGCTGATTTGCTTTCTGATTTGACAGTACTGCTGTGTGTTTTAAGCAAATAAAATGTGGACTGTTTACAAGCGGGCACCTGCTATCGTTGATTATACAGTAAATACGTTGTGAAATGAAACAAAAACACATCACAGTTAAAGATGTATTAGTATTGATTGATTCACATCGATATGAATGGATGACATGACTAACAAGTGGTGGGAAATTAATATGAAAGTATTTGTTCGGTGAATTAGCGCACTCTGTCCAAACAGTCGCAGTCAACGTTTTTGTCAACACTGGCACCACATAAGTATCGTAATTTGAACGTCCTTATACGTTTTTAAGGAGGGGTTGTAAAGGTACTCATATCTTCGGACCTCTTCTGTTATGTTTGTTCATAGT
The DNA here is from genome assembly GCF_900700415.2 of Clupea harengus. NCBI lineage: Eukaryota > Metazoa > Chordata > Actinopteri > Clupeiformes > Clupeidae > Clupea > Clupea harengus. The sequence goes on along the minus strand of NC_045160.1, from coordinate 9,131,268 downwards.
CAACAAGAATAAGCTTGTGAGACAGTCTGCAGGATATTCATAAATAAACGTCATTAGTATGAACAGTTGAGACAACGTATCATCTCTTTCATCTTCCGGGTCACGACCTGGCAGGGAGGGAGGGAGGAGGGCGGCGGGATCTCAAGCATGCGCAAAGACGCAAAGTCCAGTTCCTTATCCAATTCACCGTTACATGCCGCAATAGTCGAACTATCAACTGGATCGGATCGAGTTATCCAGGGGTGTTAGTCCGACTATGTGCGGTCCGACTACGATCCGACTAAGGTGCTTACATGAAACGGATAATGCGATTTCAGTCCGACTAAGGCAGTTATTCGAATCCATGTAACCACGGTCAGTGAGTTGTCATAGTGATGTTGTTATTACGGCTCCTGATTGGACCTCTGGATTGGACACGGAAGATAGAAACCACAGCGAGTAGGAAAAAAATATATAGCACGAAATCACGTACCAATGAAAACTGGATCATGATTAAATTAGAATGTTGATTTTGGCTTCGGATTGCGTCTGAGTCCGGATCCGGACTGTGGCCCGCCTATTGAGTACCCCTGGTCTAGACTATGAGAGAAAGAAAAGACAGAGTGAGTGGGTAGAGTTTGGCTGTCCATATGAATTGATGAGGAGTAGTGGTGGTGAGGAGCAATGCATCCACATCCATCAGCAATTGGATCATGCTATAAGGGGGAGAGAACATTTTTGTTAGTAGACATCAATTTGGGAAACAGATAAGGAGATACTTTTAGGTAGACTATTAACAGTAGGCAATATGGCCATTGTATCAGTATTAATATAGGCAGTAGAAATGTGATATAAAAGGAGAGGGAGAGAGAGAGGCTGCCTGGATAGGTGTATGGGAATATTATTTAGCATTTCGTTTTGTTATGTTTAGTTACGGTTGGCTGGTATGGTGCATGTGGATTTTAGTTAGGATGGCAGGATACACAACAGTGCCTGATTGGCTGGAGACAGCCGCAGCACATGCCGTACAACATACGCTGTCTGTAGCCCAGTTTTATTGATTTGGGGGATTTTGTATGTGTTTAGTTTTGATGAGTTATGTTTAGTTATGTTGGCTGGTTTGGTGCATGTGGAGTTTTAGCTGCCTTTCTGTTCTCTTTCTGTTTTTAAGAATGAATGGAATGTTGGTGCCCTAGAATTTAACGGTTAAACTGTCTGAAGCATATATAGAGAGAATAATATAAATAATGAGTGATTACTAGCGCTGAAGACTCCTAGTGGGGTTGGTTGTTCGACTGGAATTATTGTATAAAGAGCACATTGATAGTTTTACTTATGTGCATAGTTAATCTCTTTTATTCCATTGCTTTTCAACAACTGTAATAGTTTTTATTATAATTAGAAAATGTTTATTACGTTTAGAGTGCAAAAATAATTATTACCTTGTTTTGATATGCATAATAAAAGGGCCCTCAGAGAGCCTATCTTATTCTATGTTTGTTTCAGTACAAAGTACTGTGCTGTAAGATTTGTGAGGAATTGATGACCACTTGCATGTTAGTGTGTTGCCTTAGCTTGGAATGTAATCGAATGTGCTGTGAAGCAGTCCAGTTTATAGAAACTGATATTGCATAGATGAATCCATAATTATGGGCAATTTTGTTCTATGTCCGTGATAGGTGAAAATTCACCCTAGTTACCTCAGGACTCCGGAGCTGCATATAAGTATATCTATTAGACAAACAACAATTGCAATCGGGCTCACTCCCAGCACAAGGCTGAAAGTGAAGCAAATATAAACACATCGCACAAGGTTTATATAGACAGAAGTTTAGTTTTCAGCAGGGATAACCACCGGGTGGATCTCTGACGTCCGAGGCTCCCTATATTGCAAGGAAGGCAGTTTTGCACAAGGTCGGAAGAAGCTTATCACCTCTGGTCTAAACATGCTCTTGTACAAATGCAGACTAAGTGGCACCTAATATTATAGGTTACACACACGCAGAAACACAGAAAAGCCATGTTCCTGCTTACATAAGTACATGATTTATATAAGGTAATTAATAATACAAGGCACTTGATTATTAGATTCTTAAGCCATTAACAGTGTTTGGAAATGATCTCCATCAGTCCGTTCCTAGGTAACCACATGGAGATTGTTGGTATTGACCAGACTTTTTGTCTGCTCCCTTTGCGGAGTACTGGTATATCAAATATTGTCACCTTGTTGACGTTATGATATGGATGACGTAAATAACCCTTTGCACGCATCACCTCTTCATCTTTCGTCTCTCAGCTCACCTGGAAAGGAGTGGATGAAATGAGCGAAGAAGTGTGGATGTGCAGCTGCTGTGTACGTAAGTGAAATTTGGCCAAATGTATCGATCTTTGTGTACGTAACAGTGTTAATTTTGGCAGCTATTTTAGATTTAGTCTTAGTCTTTAGACGAAAATGCATATTAGTTTTAGTCACTTTTAGTCATTTTTATCCTGCTTAGTTTTAGTCTAGTTTTCGTCGACGAAAACTCAGAACATTTTAGTCTAGTTTTAGTCGACGAAGTCTCATTACATTTTAGTCTGGTTTTAGTCACATTAAACTAAAAATTAAGTCCATCTTATAGTCACATTAAACTCCTTTCCATCCCTTCTCAGGCCCAGGGACCCCCTGTGTTGTGTCTACAACTGCATAATAGTCAAGCTTGCAGTACTTAAACTGTGGATGCAATTAGTCTCTAAGATACAGATCTCCTATGCCTACAGCTGAATTCCAATGAATTCAATGTAATTAATAATTTTAAGGCAATACTTAATTAACAGTATTATCATTAAAATATGAGAGAACATCAAGTCTAGATTTTGAAGATTCAAATGATCTGATAACACAATACAACTACTATGCCTACCTGGCCTTAGTTAAATCAACCACATATCCTCCATATGAATTGCTGTGCAATCTGATAACCAACATACAGTATTTAGCTAGACGGATAGTTTGAGAGTTGAAAATAGTGCCAATGATAATAACAATTGCCCAAATAGACAAGGATATGTAAACCAATCACATATTAATTTATTTTTTCTTGATTAATGTCATGCGTGGCCTGTCCTATAGTCCATTCTGCAATGTGTTTACTAGCTAGTTATCGATAGCTAGTATAACTTAGCTATGCTACCTCATAGTTAGCCAACGTTAGCTAGCTAAAAGTTTTGGAACTCATTTGCCAAGCCAAACGGGAGGTTTCAATCGAAAATGACTAGCTAGTTATCCAAGCTGACACAACCTATACACTCGACTGCCCCTTTGAAGTTAACTTAACGTTGGCTAATATATTCGAATAACTAGTTAACATTAGCTAATTATCATTGACAGTTACTAGCTAATTTACCTTGGCATAAATGGCAGGGTTGTCTTGTGCGCTTTCAGGTGCCTCTTGTTGTGTTCTTCCCACCTATTTTGAAGCCACAAGGTTTCTCTCCGGTTATTGCGGTGCATTGTGTTTTATTTTCTGTCAAGTTATAATTAAAGACTGTCCAGATATCTATTCTTATTTGTCTTCCAGTACCGAGTGCTTGAGCTTCAGCCATCATAACGTTCAGCCTTAGGGCGTCACTTGCATGTCTGGCCATCTCAGAGAGTGGAGGAGGCATAGATACAGGACCGGGCAACATTCAACCAATGATGTGCATACAAGTTTAGAAAAAAAAACAATTGTGACTTAGTCAACCACCAATATTTCGTCTCGTCTCGTCTCGTCAACGAAAGTTAAAATAGATTTAGTCATAGTTTTTATTTATAAAGATCCGTTTTCGTCACGTCTTAGTCTCGTCTTAGTCACGGGAAAAAGGTCGTTAACGAATATTTTTCGTCATAGTTTTCGTCAACGAAATTAACACTGGTACGTAACAAAAGATTGTGTACGGGACAAATGTATCGATCTCTGTGGACATAAGTGACATTGGGCCAAATGTATCGATCTCTGTGTACAGCTTGCTTTTGGACCATGTGTACGCACCATCCCGTGATTTGTGTATGGATGTTTTTCGTCAGTTATCAAACACAATGGACACACAATTGGTTGGAATAGCATGTACATCTTCCAGGGAAACCTCCTCAAAGGCGCGCCTGTGGATGTACTCCAAAGTCTTGTGCTGGTTTATTACAATCAGCTGCAATGTGAGTCATGTCTGAGTCTCAAATCATTTTGTTATTGCTGAAATAGAATATTCTTTTCAATTATCAAACTGGTCATTCTCTCTTGGTGCCAGTACAGTGAATTACTCTAATGGCATTGTGAAAACCTGACAGTGATGCAAAATGCATTTTATCTCTCTACTGTTAAATATAGCCTACCTTATCACTTCCCATATAATTGGCATGATAACTGCATTAACAGTTCATTTACGGCTGTATTAGGCCAACACAATTAACAATTTGTACACAGCAATGTATTGATTGATGCATGAACTGTTTAGCTTTCTTGCATCACAGTTAGTTTCTTTTGGTGTCGCAAATCTGCAAATTACAAATATTGTGCGTACACCATCTCGAGACCATGTGCTGAGTGAAAGATCATGGAATGTGGTGGAAATGCCAACTGAAAGATCTGCGTGTTCCGACAGATTTCATGTGAAAACAATATAACAGACCTCTATTTTAGCTCTGAAGTTAGTTGCGGTTGCTCTGTGTTGGTCTTGTCTTCAAAGGCGGCGATGTTTCCTCATTGTCCCAGCATCACTCCTTGCTCCGTTCTCTCACCACACGTAGCGGTCGGTGTCACAGCAAAACCACAGCAAAATCTAAGTCTTCTGCATCATGTTCTGTATGATGTTCTTCTCTCCTCTGATTATAGCATACAAGATACATTTCAGTTATAGGAAGGTAGAATACACAATTTAACATATTGGGTATGTCTGAGGGTCTGGTTCAAGGTGTAAGGAGGGGCGTGTTAGGAAGGGGAACAGTATGGGGTCTACCTAGATATGAAAGGTGTGAAGGTCTGCAGACAGGAAAGGTCTGGCTGACCATTTGAATGAACGTGGTGTGAATGTGATACGTTCATGTGGAGGACGAATTCACATGAGTTGCAAATACTTAGAAAGTAAATGAAAAATACCAATATTGTTTAAGAGGTACGCATTTTTTTATGGCAAATGATATGGCATACGTCTTTTACATAGAAAAGTGCATACGCACCATTGACACTGGTGGCACTATGAGCCCTATGGTGTTTTTCCCCCACTGGAAGCTCTGTTTTTTTCCCAGCTGCTGGGTTATGGGTTTCCCTTGTCACTCAGCAGGTACCTGATAGCTACATATTTGTAGCTAGGTTTCTGTGGTAGTGCATACACAGCACCATGGTTTCTGTGGTAGTACAATACACAGCACCATGGTTTTACCTAAATGCCAGAACAGCAAAAAAGTTCTCTGACCCAATTGTCATATTTTGTACATCTGACTCTTCTGCACTTACCACGGGCTGTACTACATTGTTAGTCTGTCTACACTGTGCAACCATGCCCTTCAGTGTGCGTTAAGCCTAAGAAGTTGCTTGTAACCAGTGGATAATCCAAACCCATGTGTGCAGCTGGGTTATCAAGGCAGTGAGTTTTTGAAACTGGCTGGTGAAGTGATCCTAAGTAGAGCTGGCTAACGCTGTCATGCTATCACACGCTAAAGTCAGGTTAACTTCTATCAGTCACACCAGAGTTGCCGATGGGCCACGGCTGTTTACTACCTCTGCAACAACTCGTGTGACAGAAATATTTGACAGAAACTGCATGTTTGACTCTACATTGGCTCAATTTACAAACACGATTACACTACATTGAACGAATACTGACGTTCAAATAAAGTAACGTTATTCATGCCCATCCCTAGCTACTAGCTATTTATCTATCTTATGAAATAGAAACCATATACCCATTTTAGAACAGATTTAAAAATGTTGTGACAATCAATGTATGTGTTTGCCAGCATTAGACACTCTCTTCTCTCTGCCGTTCTTTCGCTCTGTGCTCTGCGTCTTGGGCCAGGACCATACCTGTCAAGTCACGTTATCCGGACTCCGTTTGGGTGGGGTCTTGAGGATTACCACCAAGTTTGGTGTAGAGACATCAAAGTTGAAATATGGGCTGACTTCCTGTTTGGTGGCTTTGCCGTCAACTTTGATTGGCTGTTATGGCGAATGCTGTGGAAAATTCAAATATCTTAAAAAGTTGCAGTATATGTGATTTACTGATGATATGAGGCTTTTGTGACAAATTTGGTGAAGCTTGAACAAAACTTGTCCAAGGAGCAGGGAAAAAATGTGTGAAATGGAAGACCATAGAACATGCTTATTTTTATGTTGCACATCATTGTAAAGGTAAATACACAGGCTTTCCAACAAAAAGCATTGTTAGCATTGTAACAACAGAGAAATAATCGACCAAACACAAATTTCCAAACTTTTTTGACAAGTTTAGTTAGCTAGTTTAATGTTAAAATAGTTTTAAGGTAGCTTACTTAATGAAAAAGAGGCTAAACACGTCTTCAAGTTTTTTGAAGTTTTGGTGTTCTTGCTAGCTTGTAATTGTAACATGGGTTTTCCTCTCATTATCCCAATACATTAGTTTGCTCTGTAAAATGACTAGATCCAACGACTTTTCTTTATTTGACAATGTTTTGGTTTCAGCAAATAAACAATGTTGTTCTGCCTTAATATGGCGACCAGACATTCAGTACATTTACTGCATTTCCTTTTGCGTATAAATAGGCTGAAAAAGAAGATTCAAGTTCAAGTTGAATGTTCATTTTTTGTAAGAAAGCCGAATTTACTTGGAATACCAGGAGCTTAGTTTTTGAAAGATTGAGCTGAAGGTGTCGATCCCTCATCCTAACTGAAATATCACTGAGACATGCTGAAATTTGAGGCAATAGTGTGGAGTCAGTACAGTTGCGCATCATCTGCATAACAGTGATAGGAGAACCAATGTGAACGGGTGATCTCAGGAAGTGGTGCAAGTAGAAAATAGGAGGGGGACAAGTACCGATCCCTGAGGAACACCAGTGGCGAGGTGGTGAGATTTTGATACTTGTCCCTCCCAAGAAACACTGAATGGATGTCCATCGAGGTACGATTCAAACCAACTGTGTGCTCCCTGAAATTCCCAATTTAGACAGCACAGAAAGGAGGATGCCATGGTCCACTGTGTCAAAGGCTGCTGACAAGTCAAATACAATCAGAACTGATGACTGAGGCAATGACGGTAGCAAAAGCCTCTGCTCAGTCAAAGACTGAAGAGCAGTTTCAGTAGGATGACCACTCTTAAAACCAGACTGCGTAGGGTCTAGCAAATAATTCTTACAGGAAATCAGAAACTTGCTTGAAGACAACTAAGAATTCTTGACAAAAAGGGAAGGGAGACAGGTCTATAATTCTTCACATCAGATGGGTTAAGTGAAACTTTCTTGAGCAAAGTAGCATTCTGAGCCTGTTTGAATGATGTAGGAAAGTTTCCCAAACTGAGTGAAGCATTGACTACATGCGTGATAGCAGGTGAAATTGTTGGTGAGATAGACTGGAGAAGGGTGATTTGAATGGGGTCCAGAGGACATGTCGACTCCGTTGAAGGAGCATAGAGAATTCTTCTCTGGAAATTGCAAAGTCATCAGCAAAGAGGGAGGTAACTGATGGTGGAGTTGGAGGGTTAAGGAGATTCTTAAAAGTAAAAAATGGTTTCCTACTGTCTGTGGCATTGTCTACCTTTTCATGGTGGAATGCCTTTTTACCAGCCGTGATTGAGTAAGAAAGTGCAGAAAACAGAAACTGAACAGAAACTTCCAAATCTGCCATTAGGAGAAAAAGTAATTGGTGATAAGTTATCATTTCTAAGTAGGCTACTGTTTTTTTGGCACTGTAACTGAATCAAATCATTCACATTCACTGCATGTGTCCTCATAACTAGCTAGCTAAACACTATGTTAACTATGCTAGCTTATCATGAGGCTGTTTTTCAAGGGTTAATGTTAATGTGTTGCCTAGGGTTGCCACCCATCCGGTTTTCACCCAGACAGTCCGTTTTTCCGACTATATGTCCGGATGTCCGGTTTTGACTGTTATTTGTCTGGCTTGTGCAATGTTCTCTTGAATTGTGGTGGGGGGAAACAAGCAAAATTGTTTGTCTCTCTCCACTCCCCCCTTCCCACTGGCAATTTTAGAGCCAATTTAGCATTATTGGTTTTCAAAGAAAGTCTCATTGTCTGTTTACTGCAGTGGTTCAATTAACTGCTTTCCACTGCGAATATCCACAAAAAAGTCATTTCCACAAGTGTGCCCAAACTTTTGTGTCCAACTTTTTTGTGTTTCTAAAAGTGTGTATGGTAGTCGTGTGGATTTACAATAGTGTTTGCCTTGCAGGTTCATTTAAAATGTTATTTTAGGATTGTCCAAAATTATAATTTAAAAACATTATTACTTTTGTTTTTATTCTCCTTAACAGAGAGCACTTGATTGCCGTCTTTACACACCAACTGTGGATGACTACAAGGTATGTGTTTTTGGAATTAATCCCCATGATGTAATAATGTAATTTAATGATGTACTTTGTGTGATGTTTGAGATGCATATGGTTATGCATTACTACAAAAAACTTTTACATTTACATTGCACTTAATCATTTAGCATAAGCAAAAGGGAGAGAACAATCAAGCTACGAGCAATAGAGACCTAGTTTAACAATAAATACTATTTTACATAAGAAATAGAAAAAAAGTGCAGGAATGTAACTACTGTAAGTGCAAGTTAAGTACTAGTAGAAGTGCAAGTTAGGAAGGGAGGTGCTCTCTAAAGAGTTGGGTCTTCAAGAACTTCTCAAAGGTAGAGAGGGACGTCCCTGCTCGTTCCACCAACGTGGAACTACGAATGAGAATAGTCTAGATTGCTGTACTTGCACAGACGGCAGTGCCAAACTTTAGTTCCATCAGTTGTAAAGAGCTCCCAGATAGCACTGGTTGTTCAATAGTTTTTTTTGCTAGGGGTGCTGCAGAGTCCATTGCTCGGCCCTACACGATAGTGTGGTGTGGGGTTGGGTTAGGGTTAGAGTCCATTGCTCGGTCCTGCACAATAGTGTGGTGTGGGGTTGGGGGGTTATAGGTTTTATCAAAATTAAACATACATAGGAGACCTGTTGTTATTTCCAAGAAACACATTTTATTTGTGTTTTACATGTAATGCACACCATGGGAACTGGATTGTCCTAAATAATCTGTATTATGAATATCAAATTATCAAATATCAAGGATCATCAAAATGCATAAGTCTATGGTATGAAACCGTTTTGATACCTTAGCAGGCTATATTAGTAATAAATACAAATGTGGGGGACAAGATGGCGTCGTAGAGTGAACAGCACTGTAAGCCAGCTCCAGTGGCATTTATCAGTTTATGTGTAAATCTTAGGGCTGGGCAATGATTAAAAGTTTTAATCGCGATTAATCCTGATTAAGCACGTTTGTATACGTTCACATTTGTATACGCAAAATCCAATAATGAATTCAAAAGAAGTGTATAGCGCACTTTTATTTTAAATGTTCTGCCATATGAACAAAAGTGCCATAACATTTGTTGTGCAAACACTTTTAACATCAGCATTTTAATACAGTAGCAGTTATTTTCTGCATCAAATGCAAATTAAGTCATAAATGTTATAAAATGCAGTTTTCTGGATTTTTTTGTTGATATTCTGTTTCTCACTGTTAAAATACACCTACTATTACAATTATAGATCACACATTTGTGGCCAAACTTGCGAAATCGGCAGGGGTTCAAATACTTATTTTCCCCACTGTATATGGAATATAAAAGGGGTTCATAGTCCTGTTAAAAGAAGAAAAGCACTACGTTTTTTTTAAAATTGACATTGACATTGCTCTTGCTCTTCTGCAAGAAACGCACTTGCATGATGAAGAGCACCTTACATTTTTTCCTCATTCACCTCAAGAAGTAGAGGAGTGGCTATATTAGTGAGAAGAAATTTGCAGTTTTCAATGCTGGACTGTATTAAAGATAAAAGTTGCCGATATGTTATTGTAAAGGGCATCTTGCAAGGTATAGTTATCTCTATACTGAATGTGTATTACCCTCCTGCTCACCCGTCTGACTTTATAACTAAGCTGTTCTCAGTCAGATATTGCCATTGTGGGTGGAGATTTTAACTGCATACTAAACCCACTTATTCATAGATTATCTTCTAAAAGCTATGCCTCTTTGAGGCACTCAGTTCTATTTGTGGGGACTTAGGATTTGTTGATGTTTGGAGAACAATTCACACTTCTGATAAAGCGTATACTTTCTTTTCTGCACCTCATGGTTCTCACAGTAGGATTGACTACTTTTTCTTGTCAGGTCTCTCGATGCACAGGGTTTTGTCTTGCTCTATGGGCAGTATTTTGATTTCTGACCATGCAAAGGTAATTTTGGACCTCTCCTTCAAGGGTATAAATAATGGAGTGAAATTCTAGAAACTGAACACATCTATCTTGAAAGATCATCCATTTGTTACGTAATTTACCATTAGTGGCGGCTCCTGAAAAAAATTCTCTGGGGGGGGCAATTTTTTTGATAATGATTAAGGCGACCCACTCGGTAAGTACCTTAAGCAGGACAATTGTATCTATTTGTTGTGAGCTGATTAACTCATACAGCAATACCTTTTTGTCCAGTAGATGGCAGCACACAACAGAAATATTTCCCCTCTAGCTACATAAGTTACAGGTGGAAAGCTATGGTAAAAAGTTGCATCCATGAGCCTTCAAAAGAAAAAGTGAGGTGGCGCCACAATAAATTGTCCCACTTGTTCATTATTCACATTACCAAAATGTTGTATGATGTAACATAGATTAACAGGACACATGATATGTCCTGTAACAACATAAAGAAGGGGGCAACATAAGTCAAAACCAACAATATTTATTGACTAATCTTTACAAAAGCAAAATAAGTTATGGCATAGAAAGAGAGAGAGGGAGAGAAAGAGTAAAATAGACAGACAGACTACATTACTTGTACTGAAACTTTGCCCGTCTCTCTTTCAGTGCGACAAAGCGGTCAATGACTCTCTCGTGGAAATCAGGCATTTTAAGGACAAGTTCCCTCTCCATGGAAATATGGAGATATATATGAAGGCTAGATGTCTCGTCCAACGGAGTCGAACGTCCGCACATGGCGGCCATCTTGCCCGTGGCAGCTCGCTCACCCATACCATTGTGTTGGTAGTGGTATGTACTTTTTAAATAACCATAACTTGCTCAATTTTCAACGGATTTACAAATGGTTTGGTTTCTTACAAACGTTATTAACGTGGTTATAATTCGGGATGCTTTTGGGATATTTTTAAGAAAATAACATAATTATTCATAAGTATGCAGTGTCATAACTACATCTCTGACGTTTATAACAAACCAACCCGTTTAAAAATCGGTTGAAAATTGAACAAGTTTTGGTTATTTAAAAAGTACATACCACTACCAACACAATGTTATGGGTGAGCGAGCTGCCTGGGGCAAGATGGCCGCCATGTGCGGACATTCGACTCTGTTGGCTGGCAACGCGGACGAGACATCTAGCCTTTATATATATCTATGGGCGAGCCCTCCCGGAAGCCATAGAGAATGCATTGAGAGCTCTGTTTTGTGAAAAAAATGGATTTAACATGGGAATCAATGGGAGAGGTCTGGGGCGATTTTCATTTTGCCCCAAATCACCCCAGAAGGGGCGGGGCCATTTGAAGCACGACTTTAGGCTGACTGAAAGACTGTTACATGATTCGACAATGACAGAGGCAGATCAGACGGCCTAGTGGTAGAATCCGACCGAAAATCGTCATTTACGCGACTTACAAGGATATTGCGTAAGGATATCAGGATTTTTTTTTTCTTTTCCCCTAGGCAGTGCGTCGCCCCAATCGCCCTTATGGACAAGCCGCCCCTGCTCCAACAGGTCTTCCAAAGTTGAAGCTACTCTTTAGCTGAGCTAGCTGTTGCTGTATCTTCCTTTACTCTTCCAGAACTCTCTCTGAGTTCCGTCAAATAAAACGCAGCACAACACTTAAAGATATCTATATATATATATATGTTAATAATGAGTCACTAGCCGTTCCTCTATTGAATTAACTATACAATATCGTCACACTCTTCTTTATCATCTCACTCTCAAAGCTCCGTTTCCAACTCTCTCGTTCACTCTCCCAACACTCCTTTTCCTCCCCTGCCCTGACCTCTCTCCATGACTCCTGATTGGCTTAAAAAAAACATTTTAACAAATACAATTTTTAACCTTGAAAACATTAGTTACACCCTTTTAACTAAATGAATTGTACCTTATAAAATGAAAATAAACAACAATAAAAATACACTCATTTAAACCCAAATTTCCCCATAGGGCTACACTATCTTCCAATAACTTTATTTGCTATAGCAGATGCTTTTGTTTGCAGATAGGTATGAAATTATGTGGCCCCTCATGACTACTTTGGCTTTTTCACCATGGTATTGTATGTTTAATGTGTTCATGTTCATGTTCATTGTGTTGTCTGTGTGCCTGTGTCCTTGCTCTCTGTCAGCCGCAGCAGCTCATGTGCGGGTTGCTATGCGCTGCGGGGGGCTGGCAGAGTAGCCAGGGGGCGGGGGCACCTGTTTAAGATAACGTGTAACTTGTTGTTGAGCCTCTTGATGCTCGCGGTTTTGTGATAAGGAGTCACTGTGATCTACGTGTCCTCCGTGTCAAGTAATAAAGTCATCATAATGGAAAACCCTCTAAGAATAGTTACTGAGATCGCTACAGTATTATTGGATCTGTATAACCTCTGTTGTTTATTTCAACATATTTCTTTAGTATCTTGCAATTTTTTTGCATTTTTAAACAATGTTATGTCATTTTTAAACCTAATATATATATATATATATATATATACATAGGAAAGTAAGGAACATAATCATTGAGGTCTGCTGCCCTCTCTCAGCAGATCTGCACTTTGTCCACGCTGAATTGTTTTGCAGAAGAGGTGAAAGTCCTGGACATGGAGATAGAGGATAGAACTTTGCGAGTGGTCTTTGCTTTAAGGAAAAGACTGAAGAAACTGACACTTAATGTGAGTACACATTTATGTAGCGCTGGGCAATACATTAATTAATTGAAATTATTATTTTTAGAGTTTTTACTGTGCTAAACAATACCAACTTGACAATTGGTACTGTCATGGCAAAAAGTGACCGGGCGCCTAAAAGAGCCCGGGTGACGTAATATTGGCTTTCGAACGACTCTTGAGTGACAGTTGCTATACCAACGTTAGCATTACGTCACCCGGGCTCTTTTTGGAAGTCAGACTGCCGCTGCATTGAATACCTCAATAACGCGATTTACCCCAGAGCATCTTGCATTATACTTCGCTACCTGAGACCAGCTTGCCTGTATTTTACCTGCAATAAACCAAGCAAAACAACCATGTGCTTGATCTTTGACTGTGTTAAAGTTGTTGACTCACTAGTTTGTTATAGTGTCAAAGTAAGCAAATTTCAACCGGTTTCACCGCTAGCATCTCGCGATTAGCAATTCCTCCGTTGGCTGCTATAAGAAGGTCCTTAATGTGGTGTGATTAATAGACATATCTGACGGCACACACAATTACATTTTCACAAAACAGGGAATTGTTTGCACCACCTTTAACTATAGAGCACAACGGGAGGAATTGCTAATCACTAAAGGGTAGGATGTAGCTAAGTCACAAGGGCACGTTACGAGATATTGATTTTGCTTAGTGTATAGCTAGCAAGCTAGTATGAACTCTCTCAAGTCTTTCTAAATAGGCCTATATCAGCAAATAATGGTAGATCTTAAATTATTTAAAATTATTTGCTAAAAAGGTAGATGAACAAGCACCGTTTATTATTTAAGATGTTAGCAAATTAACTTGCTGGCTTGCTAAAAAGGTAGATGAACAAGCACCGTTTATTATTTAAGATGTTAGCAAATTAACTGGCTGGCTTGCTTTAAAGGCATACGAACAAGCACTGTACCGTATATTATTTAAGATGTTAGCAAATGAACTGGCTGGCCTGCTAAAAAGGTAGATGAACAAGCACTATATATTATTTAAGATGTTAGGAAATTAACTGTGGCTTGCTAAAAAGGTAGATAAACAAGCACCGTATATCACTATTTTCTCCTTCTCCATTTTCTCCTTTTTATAAAAACGAATTTCTACACTAAACAATTTCAATTGAAATGCAAATGATGATGTTAACGGCTAAAATGGAGCACTTTATTTACCGGGGAAAAAAATAGTTTAGCCACAATATATAGCGATTAAAAAAGTAGTATTGACTGCAAATGTTGACGTACAGGATACCGGCAGGTGTAGCTAAAACGAAATACTTCATAGTTTTAGGCACAATATTAAGCGACTAACAAGTAGCTGATGGCTTTCGAATGACTCTTGAGACTGACCAAAAAGTGCCCGGGTTACATATTGTCCGGGTTATGTTATACTAGCGTTGGCATAGCAACTGTCACTCAAAGAGTTGTTCGAAAGCCAATATTACATCACCTGGCTCTTTTTGGCACCCGGTCACTTTTTGCCATGACAGCACACTCAATTTACAACTAGTGAATGCCTTCTCAGATTTGTATTATTTTCAAATGAACATCAAACATTTTTAAATCAAATTAATCAGTTGTGACTTTCCACTGTTAAAGGTTGCAGTTGCTCCAGGAACATCAAAACATAAAAATAGTACAAACTGATTTAAAAGGAAGATGGTTATTGATTAGGGATGTAGCAATACACTCAGCTCACATTTCAATTTGATTCAAAAGACCATGTTTATGGTTAAATTCTTTCAAATTCTTAAGAAAATGTATTGACCTCACACTGGAATGAAAACAATCGATTTATTTTTGATGCATTGACAATGCTGAACTGTTGTCGTCTTTTTGTACCAGTCAACCAAATGTCAGGACAGCTTGACCCTTGGAGGAATTTCTTGAAAGACAAAAATAAATGGTAAATTGAACATTAAATTGAATATTAAATTAAATGGGTCTGTCTGTTTTAGCCAACGTTAATATGAAATTCTGAATTGAATATCAAAGTTTCGCCTTAGTGCCATAGTCTACTGCTTTATGATCCCTTCTGGAAAAAGTAACTTAGCCAACTAAAACGTTACAGATAAACAACAGTAGGCTACGATACGTGCATTTAGGCTAACAAATTGCCAGACGCGCCTTCATGAACAATAACAAATTCGCCTAGTAGTCCTACGTGGGAAAATTTCTTTTTTTATTGCAAACAGCCCATGAAATTAGCCAACAACATTAAACATGAGGAGAACATGTATTTATGAAATGCATTCAATTAAATTGTGATGTCTACTTTGTGCCGATGGACTGATGCTGGTAGGCTACAGTAAAATAGGGTACTTTATTTTACCCCCGTCTTGTATTCGGGGCCCGGCCTTTATTTGTCCGTATCGACCACGCCCCCGGCTACTATCTGAAGCCCGGCGTCTAATTGAATCCCGGTATTTATTTGAGTATGTTAATGGTGGCATTTATTTACATTGCAAGTGCAGAGTATGGGGTGGAATAAGTGCATGACAATGTGGTGGGGATGGCAGAGATAGTCTAGACTAGGAGGGGAAATAAGAGACAAAGTTAATGGGTAGAGTTGGGCTACTAAATTTGATCAATTTTGGTAAACAGTTAACAGTAGGTAACATGGCCACTTTATCATTATTAGCATAATATAATATATTTTTATATAGGGATAGGCATTTTGTTCATGTTTAGTTATGGATGGCTGGCATGGTGCATTTTTGATACATTATTAATTTACATTTACATTTAGTCATTTAGCAGACGCTTTTATCCAAAGCGACTTACAAGGTATACACATTTTACATTTTACACTGATGGCACACTGCGCATCAGGAGCAATTAGGGGTTCAGTCTCTTGCTCAAGGACGCTTCGACAGGGAATCGAACTAGCAACCTTCTGATTACTAACCGACTTCTCTACCTCCTGTACCACTGTCGCCCCATTATTCATGACTATGGGATGCACTAAAGAGGAATGTCTTTAGTCTAAATTTAAAGATGGAAAGGCTGTCTGCTTCTCGGATGGAAGCAAGTATCAGGATGAGTCTTAAGGTGCAAGCACAGACAGCAAGTAGGGTTCAGTAATCCACAACAGAAAGTATCAGTCCACGAAGAAAGCGACTCACTCAGGTAAACAGTCACTTTAGGTAATTAGGCTATCCGCTTCTTCGAGGAAAACAGTGCATAAGTGATCTCGGGTTTATGTAATTTTGAGCTAAGGCATTTAGGGCTTTTAACCTAGAAGGAGTACTTTGAAATCCATTGTACTTTTGACAGGGAGCCAGTGCAGAGAAGGAAGTATAGGTGAGTTCTAGTAAGTGTTGTGAGCAGCAGCATTCTGTGTAAGTTGGAGTTTGAGTTATTGCTACATCCAGACAGGAGAGCATTGCAGTAGTCTAGTCGCAACATAATGAAAGTGCTTTTCTCTATCTTGGAGGGATAGGACCAATATTGCGTAGATGAAAAAAGGATGTCTTTGAGATCTGTTTTATGTGTGAGTCGAGTAGGAGGTCTTTGTTGATAATTACATCGAAATGTGTAGTACTAATGTTAATGAAATGCCATTGAGTGTGGGTAGATGGTTAGATAATGTCATCCTCAGTTGTTTAGGGCCTGCAAGCATAACCTCAGTTGTATCTGAATAAAGGAGCCGGAAGTTGTTAGTCATCCATGCTTTTACATCTTGCAGGCAAGCTTCTATCTAGGGTAGCTGTACAATTTCATTTTGATGTCGAAACGGATTGTCTAAATTCTGAGGAGAAATGTAACTTTCCTCCCGAGGTGTGGATTTTGAATAGACGCGAGGCGACATATAATAATAATAATACTTTAAACTTATATAGCGCTTTTCTAGGTACCCAAAGACATTCGTCTAGTCTGATTTAGAGATTGCATTCAGGTTGGTCCAAGGTGTCAAATGTATCAACATAATGTGGTCTTTCTTACAGTTTTATGCAAAAGCTGGATAATGGGATGTTTTTCAGACAAACATTCTTAATGTAGCAGTATTCAGTTGTATGAAATAAAAATAAAATATAATAATATATAATAAATAATATATATATATATTATATATTATTGATAAAATTAATATAATAATATTATATATATATATATATAATAATAATAAATAAATAAAATTGAATGTTAAAAAAAGGCTGTGAAAAAATGTGGGCACCCTTTTAAGCGTGTAGATTTGAATTCCTGTAGTCACTTAATGCTGATTGATTGAAACACAAAATTATTTTGATTAGCTGATTGAACCTTAAACTGCAAACAAAGTTGAAACCAATCATGAAAAAGCTAATTTACCATAGCTAATTGCTAGGTGTGCTTCTCCTTCATTCTCTGTTGGAGAGTAGCAACATGGGAACCTCAAAAGAACGATCTCTAATGACCTAAAAACTAAGATGATTTGTCAATATGAATTAGGAGAGGAATATTGTGTCATTGTACATCGTTCCACAGACTAGCACAATTTGCACAAGGACAGCCCAATGGAAGGGTAGTGCATAAAAGCCTTTTCTACGTACTTACCACAAGCAGAGTCGCTTGAGGTATGCAAAGGCTCATCTGGACAAGCCAGAATCATTTTGGAATAAAGTGGAAAGATGAAACTAAGATAGTTATTTGGTCACAACCATAAGCGCGTTGCATCACGGAAAAATTACTTGCTGCCTACTGTAAAATTTGGTTGAGGGTAGATACTATACGATACTAATTCTCTAGAGCAGAGATGATTTCATCACTTAATGAAAATGTAATATACACTGGAAAATTGGCAAAAATGTATTCATGCAGGAGTATATAAGTACATATGATTGAATATATGAGTATACTGTATTTAAGGGAAATATTGTGTATGTAAAAGAATATGTATGTGTATGTATCTGTAAACATGTACATACTTACATTTACATGTCTAATTGTTTTTATATTTCCATGTTCACCAGATCAATGAAAAGTTGAAGAATAAGACACAAATACAGTGTCCACCTTGTGAGATCCATACTGAACAAGCTGCAGCCGTGTTCTTAGAGGCACTTAACTCTGTTTTGCAGTATCAGTGTTCAGCTGATCCCATGGACACTTAAGGACTGTGTTTATTGTTATTCTGATCTATGCCTCAAATGGATTGCTCTCAATATATTATGAAGTCAACATTGATAGAGCTACCTTCTGTAATGACTGCATTGTATTGAAATAAGAGAAATATAGTTCAATATTATTCTAACTTTATGGTATTTGTATGTATAATACCCTTGCAATACAGTTACAATACCCTCTGACTGGAGCTAACACTAAACATTTGTGTTCTTAGTTGTGAAACACCTTAAGGCATGGCTCGTGACTAGCAGATTAACTACTAACAGTTAAATTGTACATTAAAATTCAATTTGATGGAATATGGTCATTTGAATGATAGCTAAACACACCTTTCATCCTTACTACTCTTGCATATTTAGTCCCCACAACCTCTCTGTATAGTTCTGTGGTCCAGGTCAGAAACCCAACTAAAATCTATGAAAGGTTTTCATAGCATACAGTAAATTTGCTATAAAGCAGCATTGTGACTTGAAGCAGGGGCAATTTATATTGTTTCTAATATTTTAATATAAGATTTACTGAATTAAAGCAACTTAGAAGAACATAATATTTCATACTTTATTTTATGGGAAAATCTTGTTGAAAATGTATGTATCAAGTATGAAACAGCAAGTATTTAAAGAAAATATATCAAGTAGGAAATATGATACAAGGTAAGGTTAAGGATAATTTATCTCTAAATCCCTCCATTGTCATTGTCTAATGTATTGCAATTCATGACGCTAGCTATGACAGAATGATCATATCTCATCAACTCTTTGATGATGCAAAACTTGGTAAATGGACTTATGATCCCTTCCTGAGGTAATGCACAAATGTTGCATTATTTGACCACTGGGGACACTGTAATAAGAAAAAACAATTGACAAGGCAAATTAAAAAGGTTGAAAAAGGTTCCTGTTTGGAAAAAAAAACATTATTTGTTTTTGTTTCTAAAATATGCTTTTGTGCAACCACTAACCACGCCAGCACACCAGTGATAGATAAAGGCCCGGTGTCTGTATTTTGTCAAAAGATCCAATAAACACTAATTAAACACTACTTAAAAGATTATAATGTTCTGGGTAACACTGGATGTGTCAGGCTTTACAGTGTTAAATTACCCGCATATATAAATATACATTACTCTTTTATATATTTTACAATACTGTTTTTATTTCCTAGTTTCATTTAAAATAATTTGACCAAGTAAAAAATAACAGCAAACAGTTATATATGTAACTGAATGTACATGTTGCATCGTTGTCTCTTAACTTCTAGTGGTGTAATCATTACTACAGCGATGTGTTCATTTCTACAATTCATTAGTTTATTTCATAATGCCTATTTGTATGTCTTAGCATATTATCCTGATTATACTTTTTGTTCATTTATTTTAGAGAAACTAATTCCACACACACAGACACATATATTTCATGGAAACATGTCCCACACATAAATGTCACAAGTAACCATTGGATTGAGGAATGACAATCCTCAGAATAAATAATGGAAATTAAATCCACATCTCCTTGGAAGAGTTTCATTCTTTTTTGACTGAACAATTAGGACAGCATCCCATAATTCCCTACAGTGTAATATGATTGGCTGTTGGGTTCAAATATCAACCTTTCACAAGAATCGTGGATTAAGTCCAGTGGCACAGGTGTGCTGCAACAAGTATGGACAATTTGAGCTCATTCAAAAAGTGAAGCAACCACAGGTTTAGCAACATCTATTATCAGGCTGCAGAACAATGTTTAAGCGGATCCAGTGAAATTCAGTGGTGAAATTACCAATTTTCCATCTCCAATTACTCTGTAAAAACTGTAAATTTGGCCAATATAAATGTTCTCTTTACCTTCAGCCTCAATAACATGCTGTGTATTTCATTTGGCTACATGGTATAGCTGAGTTGAGGCTCATGTTAACTCAACGTTAAATACGGATTCTGTCCATACTTTATTATTATTCTGTTATTTCCATCGGTATTTGTACATGTTTTCTGAAAGCTAACGGATATGAATGGAAGTGAGCAAATTGTGAAGCCATTGGGCCGATAATAGTGGGGATACCCCAGGAATGCAATGTGAGTTCCAAGTTACTTGAACGTGATACGAGCATATTCAGCTATTTTAAATTTGTATTGCACTCTACAGCTAAACTGTTAGCTAACGTTAGCATAGTGACTCCCCTTGGCTAGGGACACCAAACTAAACCAACTACTGCCCCAAGAAAAGTTTTATGACCAACAGGGCTCTACGCTAAGGTTTTCCCCAAGGAGTACATGTGCTCCTAAATTAAAACATTTAGGAGCACGCACACAAAGAAATTTAGGAGCACAGCGGGGTTTTTTTATGCGGAAGTAAAGCATGTCATTTGCGACCTATAGTTCCAAACATTGTATTTTCCAACGTTCAACCCCATTAATGTTCAGTGTTTCCGAAGCAAGTTAGCTGGTAAATTGATCAAATTACTGCATTTGTTCATATTTCAACACTTTAGTGGACCTCTTATCAATTGTTATTAGTAGTATTTTATATAGCCAGCTTTACTTAAAGTTTATTGTAAGATATAGCTTGTTAGATTCTAAATGCAGTTAGAGTTAGATTGTAGGTCTAGTATCTAACGTAAGCAACACTTTCACTGTAGCTAGCTAGAGAGCACGTGTATCATAACCAGAAGTCAGTTGGTTTATAGTCTGTCAAATTAGTTCTAGTTATTGGTGTTTGTTGGCATACAAAGTTAGTCTTCTCTTATTAGCCTAGTTAGTACATCTGATTAGAGATAGCAACAATGAATTGCAGATTAAGGGGTCCCCTATCTTAGTGTTAATTTTGGCAGCTATTTTAGATCTAGTCTTAGTCTTAAGACGAAAATGCATATTAGTTTTAGTCACATTTAGTCATTTTTATCCTTCTTAGTTTTAGTCTAGTTTTCGTCAACGAAAACTGATTACATTTTAGTCTAGTTTTAGTCACATTTAAAAGTCCATATTATAGCCACACTAAACTCCTTTCCTTCCCTTCTCAGGCCCAGGGACCCCCTGTGTTGTGTCTACAACTGCATAATAGTCAAGCTTACAGTACTTAAATTGTGGATGCAATTACTCTCTAAGATACAAATCTCTTAGTATATGCCTACAGCTGAATTCCAATTAATTCAATGTAAATAATAATTTTAAGGCAATACTTAATTAACAGAATTATCATTTAAATATAAGAGAATATCAAGTCTAGATTTTCAAATGATGTGATGGCACATTACAACTACTATGCCTACCTGGCCTTAGAGTTAAATCAACCACATATCCTCCATATGAATTGCTGTGCAATTTGATAACCAACAGATTTAGCTAGACGGATAGTTTTGACAGTTGAAAGTGGTGCCAATGATAATAACAATTGCCCAAATAGACAAGGATATTTAAACCAATCACATATTAATTTATTTTTTCTTGATTAATGTCAGGCGTGGCCTGTCCTATAGTATATTTTGCAATGAGTTTACTAGCTATCTATCGAAAGCTAGTATAACTTAGCTAGGATATGCTACCTCATAGTTAGCTAAAGTTAGCTAGCTAAAAGTTTGCCAAGGCTAACGGGAGGCTTAAATCGAAAATTACTAGCTAGCTATCCAAGCGGACACAACCTATACACTTGACTGCCCCTTTGAAGTTAACTTAACGTTGGCTAATATATTCTAATAACTAGTTATCATTGACAGTTACTAGCTAAGTTATCACCAAACTCCTTTCTTGTCTTAAATTGAGCAGTTGCTGGTGTGAGCTACAGTATGAGAGCTAGCAAAGCCATTTCTAGCTCTGCTTCACAATATTGCTGCCTAGTGTTATAAGTTAATGTAATACATAAATGTTATTAAAGTATCAGACATAAACAGGATACAACACACTAGTAACCAATTGATATTATGTGTTAATATACCGAAAATGTCAGTAAATCGAGGTGGTGCTGCTGTCTGTCCCGTGGAAGACCATTCAAACAGGTTGCTAGCAGTGGTTTTTTTGCGAGCTACTTATACCAAGTGATCACATGTCGGCGAGATCGTCGTAACCCTCTTTTTATATGGCTCTGGCCCATTGGTTGCGAATCGTCGCTCTCATTGCATGAAGTTAAGCGCGTCATCATGCTATGTTCACATCGTGCAGTAGCGACCCCGTCACTTGTTTCCATATGAAATCTATGCTATGATTCACTTCTTCGCGCCGTTGTTCCGTGTATTGACAATAGCCCGTCACTCGCGCACTGTGCTCGTAAATTATTTTTCAAGTTCGCACTTTTAGGCTCAAATGCGAGTGAAATACTCGCACTGTAGAGCCCTGACCAATCAAACTTTTTTTCATGTCATACATAGCTACCACAACTTCCATAAAACAAAACTTTAGGCTAAGTTACTGGCTGAGTTGATATTCAGTGGTGGACGGCCCACGCTGGACGGCCCACTCCGTCTCTCCGCCCGACGCTGGTGACCCAGACAGACCAGCAGGGTGGGCGAACAAGGTGCCATTGTAGGGTCTGCCAAACAACAACAAGGTGTCAACAGATGCGGAAGGCCACCAAGTTCATGTGTGTACAGTGTGATATCCCACTGTGTGTCACACCATACTTCGAGGAATATCACACCCTAAAGCATTACTGACATTACTTGAAAAAAAAAAAAAAAAGATTTGTTAATGTTCACATGTTCATGTGTGTGTCTGTGTGTGTACATGTTTGTGTGTGTGCGTGTAGACATGTTTGTGTGCGTGCGTGTGTGTTTGTGTGCATGCGTGTGTGTTGGTGTGTGTTTGTGTTTGTTCTAACAATAAATGTTTCTGGTTTATTGAATCAAATACTTTGCTCTTGAAAATAATTACTGACTTTACACAGTTGTACACACTTTTTGTCATTTAGCCTAACTTTCCCTCAAAATTCAGTATTTACAAATTTACAACATCACAATTACTGTTCGACATTTACCATGTTCCCAAAATCTAAACTAAACTTCCTTCTATTTGAGATTGATTATAGTAGCTTCACAAAGTAATAGACTGATATGTGATATCTGTGCACTTAAAAAAAAAATCACTTTTGGCTCGGAAGCAGGGGGAGCAGGGTGGGGAAGCAGGGTCCATGCTGAAGTGAACTGATGCCAAGCTGCACTCCAGGCACTCGGTGTCCATGAAGTACCATCCCTTCCTGTCCAAGACCCTCCAGGCGGGCTTATGAAGTCCAGCCTTTGAGGTTCGGTGAGAAGCAGGTGTGAGGTTCATGGGTGAGGGGTGAGATGCAAGGGTGAGGGTGGGGGTGGGGTGGCATTCTGGGACCATGGTGTGGACTGGCAAAGTGGACTATGCCACAGGGAGTGTGTCTGGAAAAGACAAAAAAAAGACGGTCATTGTTCATGTGTTTGTGCATGTATGTGTCCATGCCCACATGAGCACATACATGTAATTTGCCTCTTTTTACTAAAAAGGTTACTGGTTTCTTGAATCAAAAAGTTTGCTCTAGAAAATAATGACCGACTTTACACAGTTGTACAGGGAGCAGGGGTGAGGGTGGGGGTGCAGGGGTGAGGGTGGGGGAGCAGGGGTGAGGGTGGGGGAGCAGGGGTGAGGGTGGGGGTGCAGGGGTGAGGGTGGGGGAGCAGGGGTGAGGTGCAGGGGTGAGGGTGGGGGGAGCAGGGGTGAGGGTGGGGGAGCAGGGGTGAGGGTGTCCCACAAAATGGCAGGACAAGCGTGAAGTCCACATTCTGAGGCCTAGCCTTTCTGACTGCTTCCCCTTTTGTGTCTGGAAAAGACAACAAAAAAAAAACCTGAGAAGTTAATGTCTCAACACGTATGAATCAAATGAGAACTGTCATTGTTTATGTTCATGCGTGTGTGCATGTGCATACATGTTTGTGCATGTGTGTGTTCATGCCCATATGAGCACATACATGTAATTTGCCTCTTCTAACAATAAAGGTTACTGGTTTCATGAATCAAAAAATTTGCTCTTGAAAATAATGACTGACTTGTAGACACAGTTGTACACACTTTTTGTCATTTAGCCTAACCTTTCCTCAAAATTCAGTATTTACACATTTACAACATCACAATTACTGTTCGCCATTTATCATGTTCCCAAAATCTTAAATAAACTTCCTTCAATTTGAGATTGATTACATTAGCTTCACAAAGTAATACACCGATATGTGATATCTGTGCACTTAAAAAAAATCACCTTTCTTCTCGTTCGCCTCATCTGACTAGCTGTGGATTTGCGTTAAATAGGATGAGCTTGTTTGTTGAATGGACGGAATGAGACGTTCACTTTCACATTTCTTTCACATCTAGCTATCTCTATTGGCCTACAACAGGGGTACTCAATAGGCGGACCGCGGTCTGGATCCGGACCCAGACGCAATCAAATGTGGACCAAAGCCAAAATCTAAATTTTAATTTAATCATGATCCAAGCGAGTTTTCATTGTTGCGTGATTTTGCACTATATATTTTTTTCCTATTCAATGTGGTTTCTATAACAACATCACTATGACAACTCACTCACTCAATGTTGGCTGCGAGCTCTGTGGGTCATGCAGGTTGTGTGTGTCAATGGCAACAACGCGGGCAGATCGATTTGTGAACGGTATCTGTTTCTCAGCAAACGAAAATCATGGCGTGCTCTAAACCCGACAAAAAACGATGTGTTTAATCTGCAAAGAGCGGCCTTGTCAAAAGTGGTAACGTGATTCGTCACTATGAAACAAAGCATGCACACTTCGAACAAAATTACCCCCAGAACTCTGAGGTAAGGGGCAGGAAAATAAACCATCTGCAATCATCATACTAAGCAACATGCAGTGTAATAGTTAGATCAGCCACACAACAAGAGCGTACATACCTCAACATACTGTTGTCAGTCTGCCTTTTCAACCATGAATATGGTGCAAAACAAATACAGGAGCACACTCACTAATGAACACTTACATCAGTGCCTCCGCCTGGCCCTCACACCTTTAATGCCCAAGTTTAACGCACAAATAGGTGTCACACACAAGTAAGGCCAGACCACATCACCTTTTGTGCATAGTTCGAACGTTGTTGGAGTTACTGTATGTTTTTGGATTTTGACCGTCACTGTTCCGGACCCTGGACTGAATGGAAATTTGGCGAGTGGACCTTTTGGGTTTCTAATTGAGTACCCCTGGCCTACAATCTGTTCGACATCGATTGTATTCACATTTGTATTATTTTGCATTCACACGATTAAATTGCATTCACACGTGTCATATTCAGCTAGCTAGCATTCACACGATTGCATTGCATTCACACGTGTCATATTCAGCTAGCTAGCTCTATTGACCTACAAACGGTTTGACATCGATTGTTATAGCCTAATTTACAACTCTGATGTTTTCTGGATATCATAAAGAAATAAATTATAATTCAATTCAATTCAATTTTATTTATATAGCGCCATAACAATACATTTGTCTCTAGGCGCTTTACAGAGCCCAGAGCCTGAAACCCCCTTAGTGCAAGCACAATGGCAACACGGGCAAGAAAAAACTCCCTGTTAGTCAGGAAGGAACCTTAAGCAGAACCACGGCACATAAGGGGGAACCCATTTGCTTGAGATAGCCAATATACTACTACTACTACTACTACTACTACTACTACTCATAATAATAATACAAATAATAATATTAACTTTTGAGAGACCAGGGCTTGCCCATTGCCTTAAGAGAGATGGTGTGTAATTTGCAAATTCGTTGAATTTCAGCATGTCTCCTGGGAGACTGCAATCAGTTGGAAGTATTGCAGGAGCATATGTTGGTGCAATACTGAGTGAGGGCCGTTTGGCCCCACAGAGGAAGACATACAGCCTCTTGCATGCTGTGACAGATAGAAATAAAAGTTCCAACACCAGGAGTGGAGTCTTAGCCACCTCTCTCACCTCTCTGTAACACCTCAAACCAGCTGACCACCGGTGAGACAAATACTGTTTAATTTCACAGCATTCCTTTGTATTGGATTACATTATAGTAATGGTAACAGTTATATGTTATGTAAAGCATACTGAAATCAGGTTAACACTTCTCAGAAATGCCAGTCAGTAGAAATGGATCTGCCAGTCCTTTTCAAACAATTTGTTTCTCAGAAAATATACAATTTAGGTGAGCCTCTTTTGTGTTGTGGTATATATTCATGTATGTATGCTACAATCCTGGAATCACAGAGAAATGTCTTTTGTTTTTGAAATCCTATTTGTCTTATTGCAGTAACACTACATTGATAAGTCTAGACATTGTTAATGCTGTAAAAGACTGGTGTGGCTGAAAACAGCTAATTTGAATGCAACATTGAAACAGATATACAAAGGCATTCCCTTCTTTGTTCCAATAGCTCATTGAAAAGTGAAAAGTGCCTAATCCAACTTTTGTGAGGCAGCATGAGTTGAAATTTCTGAAGATTACCTCAATTTATAGACAACAAGAGTGCTAAAGGTCTACAAAGATGTAACAGCTGCAAATGGAGGATCCTTTGATGAAAGCAACAATTCAAGTTGATATCATTATTGCTAACATTTTCAATGTCTTGAATGTCTGATTGATTCCAATTGCAACATACTGTACCTATAGTGGTGATCTTTTTGTTTTAGCTACGAAATTCCAGTTGTGAACAAACACTGGCATTTCACTTGTATGAGACAGGGCTTGTTTCCTAATCAACCTATTCTAGATGTTTGCATAGACTAACGGCTACAGACTGAAGAGAATAGGCTGGTGTTACTGACCAAGTAACGTGATGTCTTAAGTGTGAATGAACAATATGTCTCTCTCTCTCTCTCTCTCTGTCTATCTATCTATGATATAATATAATATTCTTGGTTACAACATCCATCTCATAGCTCTCCAATGTTCTCATCACAGGCATCATTCGAGTGTGCACCCTCATGACACCATTAGTAATGCTGCTGTATGAAGGCTGTCTCCATCCCTCTAAACCCTGGACCCCCCTGGGTGAGACCAGCATGCTGTTGTGGGACTGGACAACACTGCTCGTGGTTCTAATATATACTGTACTGCAGGGAGTTCTCTACTATCTACCATTTGGCCAAGTAAGTCACTGAATCATTGAAGTGTGATTGCACAACTGGTCAATTATAATGACAAACACCAATGTAACCTGCATTGTGTATACAAGCACATTCCCACACAGCACCCACTCGCAACCTCAGGTGTGCCAGCAAGGAGGCTAAAACCTATAGGTGCTAGTATCTGTCGCTAGCACTCCCCTTGAGGTGTCAGGGAGTGACTTTTACTCACTGCACAACACTGTACCTGCTGGCCACTGATACATTCACATCCATTGTCTACAAAAGTTCAGGCAGCCTTTGCTTTTGTTTGCCTTCGGTGATTTAGGGAATGTATTGAATCAGAGTCCTTTCGTGCACATCATATTTTCCACAGTATATCAGAACTGTTATGTGGATATGATGAACTTTTGATGGACTAGAACAGTGGTTCTCAAAGTGGGGGGGCATGGACATCTCCCGGGGGGGCACGATGTCACAGAGGGAGAAAAAAAAAATGTTGCGGACCTATCACTGGTTAGTGTAAGCTCCCTCGGTGGCGAGATGCAAGGGGCTGGACTGACACAAACAAATCACAGTTTACACCAATTAAAATGGAGAGTTATCATTTGAATGCGAATTGCACCTACGCTTTCGTGTATAAAAGTAACCGCAGGCATGGTAAGCGCTCAACCTCACTGAATTGACACCCTGCAGAGTCCGTGCGATCTCTCTCGTTTCCTCGATCATTCATATAATCATTGCTTTATAAACAGTGGGTTTCCGGGACAATTATGGCATTCATGAAAGTTTTCTTAACTTAGACTTAACTTAGACTTAACTTAGACGTTCTTAACTTAGACCAGAATTTAAGAACGCTAAATAGCAATGGTAAATCGGCCAGATTGTTCTTAAGGGCTGAATTTGTGAGAAATCGTTGGTGATTGCGTTCACATCAATTCTACAGACATCCTCGGATTTAAATATTTATTATAATAAAAAATATGAGAATATTTGTATCATTAACAATTACGTTTCACATTAATAGTCATGGTTCTACGAGGCATCGTGATGTCCTAAAATAAATAAAAGCACTAGACGAACACTGCAAATGTAAGTGAATAAATAAATAAGCACTAAACTCAATTGCGTGGATATAGCCATAGTGGAATAGAATGGACACATCTACATTCTGCAACAGTACCTTCACCTCTGCACTGGTGAAGTTAGGTCTATGTTTCCTTGACCGGTGCTCGCACAGTCAATTTAGTACACAACATGAATCATCCGTTATGTTTTCTGCTCACTAAAAATGTCTTCTAAACTTCTCACATTTGTGTCTTACGTGGACAAAGGGCAATATGGTGTTGGTTTTGTATCAAATTAATGCATTTGGTAGCACACAATGCGTTCTGTATACAAAATAAGGTCTGTTACTTGGCGCCCCTTATGATAGAACATCAATGAGTGCATGGCTTCTGAAAATCTAAGCACACATAGCACAAGTGGTGAGGGATGGGTAACATGACCAACAGAGATTACTTGATTGTAAAGCGCAGTTTTTTTTGCAATTCTTCTGACAAACTGCTGAAAGCGTAACTGCTGGTGCAATGTTTATAAAGACAGAGACCGATTTTTCATCATAAGAACAATTATTGCTGTAGCCTAATTTATCTTGGATTAAATGTGTTGGTTTTTGCATACACCATGTCGCCATACTGGATAGAGGGGTTAATTTCGTTCAACAATGGCTATCTACAGAGAAGATACAACTCTCTCACTGATGTTTTAAAGAACTTTGACAAATCTGCCACAATTCAGGCTCTCACAGGTTGCTGAAATGGTAGATACAGTATGTATAGCAAAACAAAACAATCCAAACTGGGTCGTGGAAATAAACTATATTACAGCTGGTTTTGGCATAAATGCTCTCACACTATCATGCAGACTGTTGCAATCCACGTAATGTTTACAACAATTAGGTTAACACTTAGGAAGTAAGGATTTTATTTATCTAGCTATGTAAAGGTCAGTTTAAAGGGATGTTTTTTATCCAAAGCAACTTACATGGGCATCCTGCAGTGGTGGTGTAATGTAAACATCATGGTATGGGGAAAAAAACAACAACCTGTAGTTCATTAGCCTACTCAAAATACTACCAGTACTACAGCTGACACTGTGATCATCTCAAGCCAGGAGCCTGGTGTTCCATGGTGTTCATCAATATGTGTCTTTCTTTTTGTAGGTAGAGCATAGGGGAAAAGGTAGAGATGGAAAGTTCCTGAAATACAATTGCAACGGTAAGTACAAATGATACCTTAATGTCATTATGACGGGTGTGTTTCAGATGTCTGTACTGTTGGGGTTTTGTACTGCTGGATGTAGATGTTCTTTTCTATATTCTCCAACAGATTTGCAAGCGTTTGTTGTGAGCTCAGCCGTCCTGGTGGGGATGTGGATCGGTGGTGTGTTCCAGGCATGTCTGATCGTAGACAGGATCTATTCTCTCATGTGTGCCTGCTACATTGTCTCTCTCCTCATGGCCACACTTTTACATCTGCACAGGCGTCAAGAGCACCCATCAAATGAAGTTCACACTAAAACTGGTCAGTGAACTCTCCTTTTCAAGCTCTCATTAGAAACAAAGTCATATCCTTTCATGTTTGAAAGTTTTAGTGGTTTTCAAGTGGCAAGATGTTGACCATATTTTGTGATCAAAAAGCTGTTTTGCTGCTCTGTTTTGGCATGTAGCTAACTGGATCACAACCCTTGTTCATATTTTCATGGATATTCTTTTTGGTTTCTCACAGGACCCCTGCTTCAAGACTTTGCTCGAGGCAAGGAGATTAACCCTCGAATTGCTGCCATTGACAAGAAACAGTTTTTCATGGTCTGGATTGGATTTATGGGATGGGTAAATTGGAGCCTTATTGCAAGCTGCCACCGTCCCTTGAAAGGGTGTACAATTCTATGTCATTCCTTATAATCTTTTGGAAAAATACTAATACATTTTTTTTCTGTTACATGTGCAGGGTATGGTTGTCTTATGTTATCTATTGGCTGAGATAGAAAGAGATGGACGAGTGTCTCTGCCTATGCTTCTTGTGGTGACCTTTCAACTTCTTTACATAGTGGACTTCTTGGTAGACGAGGTTGGTAAACTGAAGTAATTTAAGGCTTTTAACGCTTGTTTCACTTTTCCTCCCAGAATAATCTGATTGCCTGAAGTTAAATCATAATGGAATTTCTACTTTCTTTGCTGTATCAGATATTTGTCAGACAACAACTAATTAAACAAGGCAATTGGCAATGCCTGAAAGACCATACTTTCATATGTTGTGTCACGTGTCATGCAGGCCTCAGTTTTGCCAACCAAGGAATTCACACAGGAGGGTATTGGCTTCGTCATGATCCAAGGAGAATACGTATACATTACCTTCTACTCCAGCACTCCTGCATTCTTCCTGCTTCATCGGCCTCTGCAAATCAGTATCCCCACTGCCATTCTCATTGGTCTTCTCTATGGTACATGGGTAGATTACACTTCATCCACTTCATCCTTGGATATAATAATATTATAAGATGTGCAGAATAACAGTTTTCATCTGTTTCTGAATAGGTGGGGGTTTGGTCATTTATTATTTTTCCAATGATCAAAAGGATCGTTTTCGGAAAGACCCCAGTGATCCTGCTTTTGCCAGTAAATCCAATAAGCATACACTTTTTGTCTCCAGTTTTGTATGTCCTCCATCTGTCATGTTATGATTTTTGCTAAATGTACCATAGGTCTGAAGACCATCGCGAGTCCCACTGGACAGAACCTGTTAGTGTCCGGCTGGTTTGGATTGGTTCGCCACCCAAACTATCTTGGTGATATTATGATGAGTTGGGCTTGGACTCTTCCCTGTGGTAAGACTTCTGAAGGGGAATATGGGTTACTCTTCAGTTTCTCTTAGACTGACATTTTTTGTGACAATGTTTTTGGTAAAAGCTTTGTTCCTTTTTTCAGACCAGTATGAAAGAATTTCTACTTTCTAATAAGCCAATGAATGGGCATCCAAAGCATTATTCTATTCTGTTATTCTACTTCCATTCTTTAAAATGAGTTATTCTATTTGAAATAAGTAATGAGCCATGGAAGAAAATAAACATACATTAATACAAATGATGAACATGGTACACACCACATTTTTTTGGAGAGCTTTTTCCCTATCTACAGGCAACACCAAGGCCATTGCCACTGTCCTTTTTTCCCATGCCATGTTGAAATCCACAAATAAACCCTTTTAAACCCTGTTTATTAACCACACATGTGATATAACGTGTAAAATCTTACATATTATGAGCAATAATTAAATACAATTTTGTGGTTTCTAAATATTAGCTCGAGATTTCAATAAAATATCAGCCAGGGTTTTTGGACACGCCTCACTGCTTCCCTCTGTATCATGAGAAGATGTCATGTATTACTTTTGATGTGTCCCTCAGGATTCTCCAGTGTTTTACCTTACATACCAGTTCTCCTGTGCACAAACATGCTGAGAGAGCGGGCCAATGAGAACAAGGAAGCATGTCAAGAGAAACATGGAGAAGCATGGGAGGAGTACTGTCGTCGTGTGCCATATCAACTGCTCCCTTACATATACTGAATATGGGATACCAGTACATTCAAAACTGTGGGGTTATACTGCACTATTCAAAAGATGTTCTACTCATTAAAATACAACATACAAAACTCTTACTCGGTATGATACAATCAGTGGAAAAAGTAATCTAGTATCCAATCATAAGGCTGAAAGTCTCTGATATGATCCATGTTTTTACTCAAAATGAGTAAGTGATTAATTAATTAATGAATTAAGGACATTCATACAATTGATTTTAAATGTAACCTCTGACTGGTACACTTTAGCTAACTAAAAACAATCACAGTATTATAATCAATATTATAACTTAGAATGCCCTATTTGTGGGGAAAAAAAAAAACGTATATTTGTTCCGGTCCCTTCTCTCTGAAATGGCCATACACAGTAGCCTGGATGCCAGACGAACTTAGCCCCGCCCATAAAAGTTTAGGTCGGGAAGTTCGGTCTGGCATTGCTCCATTGGGGAGAAACTATCTCCTCACAAAAATCTGTGAGGAGATAGATAGACCAATCAAATTGTCAGGGCGGGATTTATACGATGATGGACAGATAATCAACAGTAACCACCACGTCATTAATGAGCGCTTGGTTTGAATTCGTTTTCACAAACATGGCTGCCGCTGGAGAGCTGAGATGTTTTGATTCTGCTATCTAGTCTGTTTTAGAAGACATCGACAGCGCATTCAGTTTGAAAGAGGAACAGAGATACTCGACCAAGGCATTTGTAGATCGAAAAGATGTTTTTGCCGTCCTTCCTACGGGATTCGGAAAAAGTAAAATTTATGAGCTGGCCCCAATGATGACTACGTTGCTCTGATTGGTTGTAGCTCTATCCAATTGAGCGAAGAGGCATTTATTTCCTTGTTCGGTTGAAACACGCCCCTTAATCACAGCCCAATGGATCAGTATCAGACTCATATTCTGACTAGAATTATGAGTATGACATCGTCAGGCTACATACACAGGGCCGTATTAAGATAATGGGCTTTAGGGGCTGCAGCCCTGGGCCTCGCCACCAGGGGGCATCAGGTTGCCCGATGTCGAGTGAGTCAACGGCACCGCGCATAACGTTAGAAAAATTCAGAGTGAAAACAAAAATAATGCGCGCAAATGTCCGGTCAAAGAAAGCACGAGAGTGGGGCCAAAAAAAGAAAATGACAAGCTCTTAAACATGAAAAAGTGTCAGAATTACTAAAGAAGACTCCAAAATTAACAAATATATGGAGTGCTGCAACAAATCCGCCGGCTAGTCTGCCTGCTGCTGCGGCTACCTCTACCAGCACTGACCAACCAACTGCCATGACTAGCCAGTCTGCTGCCAGTGCCCTTAGCAGTACAATCTCTGCTGACACAACTGATGGTGATGCAGTCTATAAAGAAATCTGCAAATACTATGGATTTCTTACTCGACTTGAAAAACTCTCCCTCAGTGAAATACGTGAACAAAGTGTCAGATTGCAGACCAAATACAACGCAGATCTAGCAGATGACTTTCCCGACGAACTAGCGCAGTTTGTGAATTTCTCCCGAGTTGCTCTCACTGACCCAACAACACAGAGAAACCTACTCTTATACGGGAGAGGCATCTCCAAAGTGTTTTCCCAAATGTGGACATAGCACTGAGGATTTACCTTACATTTCCCGTTAGTAATGCCAGTGGGGAGAGGTCATTCTCCAAATTAGGAATTATTAAGCATAGACTGAGGTCATCAATGTGCGAGGACAGACTGAACAATTTGACTTTAATGTCAATAGAGCATGACATACTGCGCCAACTGGACTTTGAAGAGCTCATTGATGAGTTTGCATTGAGAGAGCAGTAAACGGGCCTTTTAATATCACTGATGTGATGATGGTGATAGTGAGTCACATGTTTGTTCTATGTTAGGCCGCGGCTGCCAACACTCAACATGGCTCCATTATTGTAAAAACGTTTTTTAAATAGCTTGTTTGTATGGAAGCTAATTCAAATGCTTTCCACCTGGAGATGTTGCACTGTATATCTGACTGTCTGCCTTCTTGTGTTTGGGTTTTTGAGTAACCTATAATGGTCATTCCCTGGCTATTGAGCCTTGTTTTTCCTTTTGAATAAATGGAAATATGTATACATTTTCATTATTGGTTTATTATTGTCTACAGTGTAGCCTACTACACATACATTTTGTCCTTGGCTTTAAACTGATCATATTTATAGAGTGGTTCTGTGGACGTTAAAGCACTGATGTGTCAGTGCACCTGGCGTGGGTTTGTGTGCGTGTCATGATGTGCGTCGGGGCGATATAGGGGCCTCATCCTGGTAATTAGCCCCAGGCCTCAAAATGTCTTAATCCGGCCCTGGCCATACATATACACTGACATGACACATGCCATAGGTCATTGTTGGAGCTTTTCCTTACTTTGGCTTGTTTCCCTTAAAAGCTATGTATACATTGACAGAAAAACAAGACAGGTTATTCAGTGTTTTTAACCAACTTTTCCTTATACACACTCCTGCACTGGACTCCAACCCAAACCTTTGGTTGCCAGCATATCTTTTAAGGTTTTTAGGAGTAAAGTCTATCTGCTGGTTACTGTAACACAGAAAGGAAAACATAAAAGGCTGATGACACAATATCTGATTTATTGAGCAATCATTTACAGATCAATTTCTTAAAACTCATATGGCTCATATGAGAGAACTTACTAAATTGTAAGTTAGACTTTTCCAAGTTCTGACTTATGACTACAACTTTTAAACTAAACTCTGATACTGTGATATACAGAGTAAACAATATTTCACAGTTTACATTGCTGAGAAAACCATATGTGGCTGACAAATTGGAAAATGAAATGATCACTGACAAATTTGACAATATAAATATATTTTAGTGGTATCACATGCATTTTATATTGCTCTAATTTCCATATTTTGTACAGATTTCCAGCATTCCTTAGAGCTTCTGTCATGATAAGTCATTTGTGACACATTAAGTTACAGATTAATGGGTTCACCACTGTTGTACAAATACATTTAGAATTGAAATGGCACAGTAAACCTTCTAAAAGGCAGCTTGTACCCTCCTGATGCAAGTATATTGACACCCACCCAGTCAATAGCAGTACTTAACCAGAAGAGGGCGGCATATGGTTTCCTCATACTTCTTGTGTTTCAAATATTTTTGGGATAAAACAAACTTGATCATTAAGAAATATTAGACGTTTTATGAATTGCTTAAAATGTACACAGTTTATTGTGTATTTTACTTATTTCTTTAATGACGTCTGATATCCTTGCATTTATTTTTACTGACCTTACGTTTGGAGTATGCTTTAAGTATTGCCCTACGAATCTGAGGGAGCTGCAGACCATACACAAGTGGATTACAGATAGGAGGGAGAATCAAAAATTGCATGCCTAATGCGTTACGCAGACTGAGAGGAAGGTTTGTAAATCCAGCCCAGCTATATGAAAGATCAAACAATAAAGACATGATGGAAACAAAAATGGCCAATATATGTGGTAAACAGGTTTGAGTAAACCTTCTTCTGCTCTCCCTGGATTCTACACAAACTTGTACAATCTGAGAATATGACACAAAGATTACAAGGGCCTGTATGACTTGACCTACCATTAAAACAATACCAAACGTGCGGTTTACTGTGGTGGGATAACACCCCTGCTTTAGAATTGAAGGAATATCACAAAATAGTTTACCAATGAATGATCCACAAATGGGTACTCTAACGGTAAGAGCAACAACTATAACTGACATCGAGAGAGGATAAAACCAAGCAAGTAACAATATCTTTAAGACCAGGTGAGACGTAAGAATGCTGTGGTATTGTAGTGGTTTGCATATTGCTACAAATCTGTCAAAAGCCATTGCTGTTAAAATGGTGATTTCACAAAAAGCAGAGGAATAGATTACAATACTCTGAATAAGACACATCGAGTAAGAAATCACTGCTACATCAGAGAGCAAATCCAACAGAAACTTAGGGTAGAAACCAACAGTCCCATACAGCCCATTGGCACACAAATGTGACAAAAAAATATACATTGGTTCATGGAGGGTTTTATCCACTCTAACTGTGATGATTATTGTAACATTCATGGTAATTATAACAATGTACAGCACACAGGTCAAGTAAAAGTACATAGACTTGTTTTTTCCTGATTCTTGTAGTCCATTTAAAAAGAAGAATTTATGAATGGATGCGTTTTCCATTGTCCTTGACATTAGAACCTGTGGAAAAGTTTGTAGTAGCAAAACCTTTGACCTTATTAGTTCTATCTACTCTAATGTCAAACTGATCACACTTATGCCCAGATTGTATTGTCACAAAATTATCTGATAAAATTGTTATTTCTGATTCATCAATGAAGCACTGTCTGTGCCAGTGATCTCTCCTGTGGTAGCTAGTGGCTGGTAAATCTTTTATACTCTTTCCCTCTCCCAAGGGTTAGACTTATACAGTCTCTCCTAGTTACAGAGGTTAGGTTTTTTTTAAATCAGTTCTAACCAATGGCTTATTTAGATTTAGAAAAAAATGGACTAACCCTCTTTGTTTGGAACTACATACAACTGCCGTTAATACTTTAATTTGCTGACCACATAAGTCAACAGTTGCACTAGCTGCTAATACAATATTATTGCTATTTGACCAAATACATTTTATTTAAATTATTTTAAGTGCTGTGTAGTTACTGTTTGAAACAATGGTTGTCTCTGGTAAGTTAACCTAAATCTTATCTTATCATAGATAGCGCCTCAATATTGCGCTATGAAGTCAGATGTTAACAAATGGTATGTAACACTTGTCTATATCATCGCATCCATGATATTATTTAGGTCAGTGTATACGTTCATTTCAGTTATATGATGTGGCATGCAACTATGTTTTTCTATTGTTATACTTGATTTAACATGTATGTGCAATGCCTTCCCAATGTCCATAAGCATGAACCAGATACTATGTCAGGTGCTACCTAGTGGACATACAGTGTAACTGTAGTAAACCGTTGAGACAGCTGTTAAGATAAGTAATAATAAATAATAATAATTCATTTTATTTGTAACGCACTCTTCATTCAGAAGAATCTCAGAGTGCCAACATAGTAGAAACTAACTACCGTAAATCCTCAAATAGTGGCCGGGGCTTTTATTTACTTAGGCTGCACAGCGCACCGGCCTGTATTTGGGGCAGGCTTGTATTAGGGGCAGGCCTTTATTTCTTACGGCTCTTCAGAATGTTCCAAAAAGTTCCGTTGATTTGAATGGGGCACCCCAACGTCAGCAGGTCTGTAATTTCTTGATATTCACCATCTCGAAAAGTTAATGACCGCTGTCATTGGCAACGGGTTTTGTGCTTCACATATTTGTTATGGCTTTTTATTAGACACTAAAAACACAACAACACAAACACAATTTTAAAATGGCACGGGCTTTATGCTCTGGTACAAGTTATCACGAACAGACTGTGCTACCGTCACACACCTGTATAAACTCCGTCCCAACACAGAACAACGACATGCAATTAGAACAGTAAGGAACATTGTTAGGGAACATCGTTGAGCGCTAGTGCGTCACATAGAGAAAAGTATGCGCCCGCCGCACGGCATTACGGGGCGACTATGCCGGCACGTTACACAGCCCCCACTAAGACTGGTTGGTGTCCTCATCAACCCAAGTCCTTACAACAAAGTCCTTCAAATGTGCCGCAATCTGTGTGGTCGAGGTGTGCGCCCTGCGGGCGCGACAGTCGGCACAGCAGCCAGCGCAGCCTCCGGAGCTGCCGATGGGGCTGGCACCAGTGTTGGCGCAGGGCCTGCTGTTTCACAGTCTATCTCAGCTCCAGCCGGTGCCAACGGCCGGTACGGGGCCAGCCGATCGTGATGGAGGGTCACAACCTTCCGCCGCCCTAACACCCGAACCCGGTACACCACATCAGACAGTCTTTCCAGTACAGTACACGGTCTTACCCACTGATTAGAAAGTTTAGGTGAAATACCTTTTTTCCTTTCAGGGCAGAATACCCACACCTTGTCACCGGCATGGAACTCTTGCCCACAGCAGCGCGTGTCGTAAGCCCGCTTCTGTCGAACTCCGGCAGTGCACATTGCCTGTCTGGCCATTTCATGCACTTCTCGCATCCTCTCACACAACTGCCTGTAGAATTCCATCCCAGGTTTTCCATCAATCTCTGGCTCCGGGGTCACTAGGTCAATGGGTGTGCGCAGCTCTCATCCGAACATTAGGGCTGCGGGGGTGCACTTCGTCGAGTCCTGCACTGCTGTCCGGTATGCCCAGAGGACCATGGGCAGGTGGCAGTCCCAGTCCTGCTGTTGACGACTGGTTAGAATGGCCAGCTGAACAGCGAGTGTCCGGTTGAACCGCTCCACCAGCCCATCGCTTTGAGGGTGGAGTGGCGTCGTCCGGGTCTTCCTGATACCCAGCCGTTTGCAGACTTCACTGAATACCTCCGCTTCGAAGTTCCGCCCCTGGTCACTGTGGAGCTCTTCCGGTCCCCCGAAACGGCAGAGCATCGCAGTCACTAATTTCCCTGCCGTTGTAGAGGCAGTCTGATCAGGTACCGCGTATGCCTCTGGCCACTTCGTGAAGTAATCCATGGCCACGATCACATAGCGGTTTCCGAGGTCGGTAAGAGGAAATGGACCGAGCACGTCCACTGCTACCCGCTCCATGGGTGCTCCCACTGCATACTGCTGTAGCGGGGCGTGTAAACGCGTGTAAACGTATCATGACGCCTGTCAGGAGCCCGCCAGTGTCGGTGCAGGAGCCCGTTGTGTGAGACAAAGCAAGGCCACTGCGAGTACAAAGCCTTGGTCTCAGGGTCAAGTGCAGAGACGTCAGTCCAGGGTGGGCGTTGCCCCGCACTTACCCATGACAAAACCCTGGCGAGGGCCGGGTCTTTGGATTGTGCTTCCTGCAGCTCCACCGCTGCAAACGTGTCCCTCTGGCTGTCCCCTGGTGACGCAGCCTGCGCAGCTGAGCCTTTGGCCGTGACTCTGCAGACCTGCGTCGCGCCATCCACACCCCCTCCGTCGACCCGGCCGGGCTGGGGTGCGCTTCTGAGCTGGGGTGCGCTGATCTCTGCCGCCTCTCCGTCGACCGGGCTGGGCTGAGGTGCGCTGCTGGGCTGATGTGTACTGCTGGGCTGATGTTTGCTGCTGGGCTGAGGTGTGCTGCTGGGCTGATGTGTGCTGGTCTCTGCCGCCTCTCCGTCGACCGGGCCGGGCTGGCCCGCACTGCTCGCTGTAGTGTTGTCGTCGGATGGACCAACTTGGAGCCGACAGACCATGTGAGGCTCTGGCATGGCGGCAGCTGGACTCCTTGCCTCGGTGCGCTGACAGTAGCGACACTGCTCTGCTACACAGGGGCGCCTGGACAAGGCGTCTGCGTTGCCATGCAACCGGCCAGCTCGGTGGCGAATCTCAAAATCATAAAGAGTCTCCATCCACCGAGCCAGCTGGCCCTCAGGCTCCTTGAAACTCAGCAGCCAGGTGAGTGAGGTGTGATCTGTTCTTAGTAGGAACCGCTTGCCGTACAGATAAGTACGGAAGTGGCGGATGCCCAGCACCACTGCTAACAGTTTGCGTCGGGTGACATAGTAATTCCGTTCTGCCCGACTGAGTGAACGGCTGAAGTATGCTATTACCTGTTCCCCCTGTTCTCCTTCCTGGGAGATGACCGCGCCGATCCCAACGTCACTGGCATCCGTATCCAGAACGAACGGTAGCTGGAGGTTGGGAAACGCCAGGACTGGGGCCTCGGACAGTGCTTTCCGAAGTTGGTGGAACGCGTCATTGCAGCTCTGTGTCCACAGAAACGGCTGGCCCTTGTGTGTCAGCTGGTGCATTGGGCTGGCAACCGTAGCGAAATCCTGGATAAACCGTCGATAATAAGATGCCAGACCCAGAAAACTCCTGAGTTCTGCCACATCACGAGGAGCAGGCCAGCTTTTCACCGTGTCCACTTTAGCTGGGTCAGTGGCCACTCCCGCTGCCCCCAGTCTGTCTCAGGTTGCATTTCTTTGGGTGCAATTTTAATCCAGCCCCGCGGATAGCATTGAACACTTTCCCCAAACTCTTCAGAGCCCCTGAAAAGCTGGTTGCATGACATAAAATATCGTCCAGATACACTATGCAGCAACTACGTGGCATGCCCACCAGAACTCTTTCCATCAAGTGTTCAAAAGTTGCGGGTCCATTACACAGTCCAAATGGTAGCACTTTGAATTGGCACAACCCCTGCCCGATAGTAAATGCAGTCTTTGGTCGGGCTTCAGGGGCTAGTTCTATTTGCCAGTACCCGCTACATAAATGAAGAGAACTAAACCAGCTGGAGCCAGAGATGCTATCAAGCGCATCATCAATACGGGGGAGGGGGTATGAGTCTTTTCTCGTTACCTGATTGAGGCGCCTGTAGTCCACGCAGAACCGCCATGAAGAGTCTTTTTTTGTGACGAGGACTGCAGGTGCTGCCCACGGGCTGTTGCTGGGTTCGATCACCCCCGTCTCTGCCATTTCCTTTGACCTTCTGTTCTGCTACCGCTCTCTTGGCGAACTGCAGTCGGCGGGGACAAAGTCGAATTGGGCGGGCATCTCCGGTGTCGATTTCATGTAGCACCAAACTCATGCGGGTACAATCCTCATTCCTAGCAGCGAGGTCTAGGTCTCGTACCTGGCTGCACTGACGTTCATCCAGCCCTTCACAGCTGCACAAACACCTCTAGGGCTTGTTTCGTCTCGGCGGAGGGTGGCGTGCCTCGACTTGGTGGCGGCTGGCTGTGATGTGGGATGGAGGTCGGGGGCGCTGGGGGTGTGGTTTGAGTGTCCGGGAGAACACGCTGGACGTGAGGCGATGTTTGTTTCTGTCTTCGTCTTCGATGACGCCTCCGTGCAGGAGTACTCGCTCTGTGCTCCTGTACTAGAGGCGCGGCTCGTGTTGGCGATGTCACGAATCCTTGCCGAGCCTGACAAGAATTCTCCGTTGCCTGTAGAGACACAGTGTCTGCTCCCAGGTGAAGCTGTGCCTGGGAAACATCTACCATGGCCCTCCATTTCTCCATCAAATCCAAACCCAGGATACACTCGTCCTGAATGTTTGCCAACCAGAACTGGTGGTGGGTTGTCACCTGGTAAATCTTCACACGCACCGGTTTCCTCCCGTTCAGGTCAACACGCTCGCCTGTAACGGTGGTGATGCGCATTTTCGTCGATTCCCAGCCTGGGGGTCTCACGGTCAATGTGCCGGGGAGTATGCCAGGTCGCACTAGTGAAATGGTGGAGCCCGTATCGATAAGTGCGCGACACAGGGCTCCATCCAACACACAGTCCACATACAGTCCTCTGGTTTGACCCAGTCGCCCCAGTCGCAGGTGGTCATGAGTCAAGGAGGTGGTCGATATTGAAG
Source organism: Clupea harengus (assembly GCF_900700415.2). Lineage (NCBI taxonomy): Eukaryota > Metazoa > Chordata > Actinopteri > Clupeiformes > Clupeidae > Clupea > Clupea harengus. The sequence goes on along the minus strand of NC_045160.1, from coordinate 9,089,948 downwards.
GTGACATCCCTCCTGCCGTGTCACCCTCTTCTAGTTTAAATGTGCACGGGGCGCCGGAGCCTGGCAGTTCCTGGAGACGTATCCAGGAAACGCCTGTAGCGCCAGCTCGTCTTGTTGGCTTTGGTTGAACGTTGGGTAACCTCGGCGTGCATACAGTCGGGGGTCTGCCGCAAACGCTCCCAGGCTTTCCACGTCACCTCTGCGCCTGGGGGCGAGTTGATCTCGAGCGTCATCGGTGAACACTCTCCGTCTGTATCTGTGTAGTAGGGCGGCTTCGATGGCGGGCCAACTTGCATGTTCTTCGGGGGGCAGGTCGACCAGTACCTGTAGGGCCTTCCCCTCCAGTGCCAGCGCCACCTGAACTCCCGTTTCCTCCGCCGACCAGCCGTTCAAGTTCGCCGCCAGCCGCACTTGGACCAGGTATGTCTCTAGTGGGTTCTCGCCATTATAGCGGGGCAGCTCGGTGTTGGTCCGACGGGGTGCCTCTGCCATCGTAGGTCGCTGCTCTGGGTCCCTTGCGAGGGCGGGTCGTAGCGGATGCAGCGGCCAGCTGTACGCTCCCGCTTCTCCAGCTTGTAGTCCTTCTAGGGGCAGCGGGCATGGTCAGCAAGTAATGGGTTGCTACGCAACACCTGGGACGTTAAAGTTCTATTAGCCTGAAGAACATTTTTTTCTTAGCGGAAATCACGAAACGGCAACAAAATCATTAAAAAGAGGTATTTTGGAGGAATGTTTTCTATCGTTTAGGCAAGTAACTGTATAATAACAAATTCGCCTTGTAGGCTTAGTGACAGTGATTTATCACAAGGCCAGAAATGCCTTCCTGAATACAAATGTTTTTAGTCCAGTTTTAAAGGAGTACAGCGTCTGCGTTGCCCTTAGGTGGTCAGGGAGGCTGTTCCATAAGCGTGGCACTGCCGAGCAAAAGGCCCCGGTCACCCATGGTGCGGAGCTTGGTTTTGGGGACGCGGAAGAGCGAGCTGTTTGAAGATCTGAGGGTGCAGGTGGAGGTTTAGGGAGTAATTGATTCTTGCAGGTAGGGAGGTGCATGCCCATTTATGCATGTATGGGTGAGTATTAGGACTTTGTAGTCAATCCGGAAAGAGACAGGGAGCCGGTAGCCAAGGGTATCCGTGTCGGCAGTCTTTTAGTGAAGGCACAAAAGTCAGCAGAGAGACAAGGCTCTAGATTTTTGAATTTATTGCTCCACCTCCAATTGTAAAATCCAATGTAAAAACCAAATTATAGACAAAAAGACTGATATAAATGGGAATGAAAAGATACATACAAACTGTATATGTACAGTCAAAAGTACAATGTAGCACTCTATGTCACTAAACTGAGGCAGTTTACAGACAACAAACTCACATTCTGAACTCTCTATAGCAGAGCATAAACTAGCTCACAATCAACTCTATACAAGAAGTTCTCACTTCAGAAGCTTCCCCACAACTAACTCCCCCACCCTTTTAACAGGTAGCCGACATACCCACAAGTGGCTCATACCACCATCAGCTAAGAACACAGGGGTTAATTCATGTGTGATACGACATACCCATTAAACTGAGTTAAAACGGACCTGACAATAATTAAATCAGGCATTCATTTTTTATTTTTACAGAAACCACACAAACACACATGTACACTTTTGAGAAAAATAAATGGAAGAATTCAAAAAAGTTTCAGTAAAAAGACAAGATATGACCAGTTACTCATTGGTGAATTAAAACACGGAATCCATATACAAATAAGAGAGCGTTGTCAGTTAAACCCTCTTTTCAAGCAGCATAGTTTTGGAAACATAACAGCAGCATAGTTAACATTACGTTAACTGCACGATAAACTTTCAGGCATTTCCTGGAGGTCCCTTATTTCCCCACATAGAAGGTGACAACCTTACATACATACATACATAACATAAACATAAAGGCCAGGTGTTCATTGCAAACGGTAGCCCGCTGTTTGGTTCCTAGATTGAGATTTTTTCTGCACTAGAGTTGGCTGAACAGACTGATCAAAAGAGTGCCTTCTCAGGTAGCTCACTACACAGCAACTTGAATAAATCAATCTGATTTGGTTACAGGGGTGTTTTCTTTGTTCACATTTCACGTATGCAATTACTCCCAGAACAACTCCCAGTGTACGCTGCACCCTTTTGTAATATACTACAAGGAAGCTGAGCAGCTCAGATGTTCAAGCATGTGTATAGTAAGTGACTTTCTTAAGCATGATACAGCTGCTGTTTACACCTTTCTGTGCAGTGTCATACCTGAAGTGAAGAAATTATTGCCCACTTTGAACAAGATTTACTATTTCAGTGATGGAGCTGCTTCTCAGTATAAAAATCGTAAAAGCTTTATCAATTTGTTGTATCACTCCTCTGACTTCAGTGTTTCTGCAGACTGGAACTTCTTTGCAACATCACATGGTAAGTCACCATGTGATGGAATAGGCGGAACAGTAAAGCGGGAGGCTGCACGAGCGAGCCTGCAGGCCACTGTTACAAGTCACATTCTAACCCCTGCAGACCTCTTCAGCTGGGCAGAAAAAAACATCTCAGGCGTGAAAATGATCTGGATTAGTCAAGAAAGTGTCAAGTCCATGGCTCTCAAGCTGGAAATCAGATTTGCAAAGTCAATCACAGTGCCAGGTATAAGAGATAATCACTGTTTCAAGCCAGCCAGTACAACCAAACTTTAGGTCAGCAGAGTGTCTGGAATAGCTGGATTTTGTGTGAACTATGAGGTAGAAGAAGAGGTTTCAGAGGGCTTCCAGATCAGTGACATGACCCCTGGCAAATATACAACCTGTGTATATGATGGTCATTGGTGGGTTGGAAGTATCAGGGATACATCTGAAGCCCAGCAAGATGTTCTGATACAATTCATGCATCCTCATGGTCCAGCAAAAAGTTTCTTCTGGCCCAGGAGAGAAGATTTATGCTGGGTACCTGTGCAACACATCATTTCCAAAATAGATGTTCTTACCACTACAACTGGACGTACATGCGTGCTTAAGGAGTGTGACATCAAAGCAGCTATATCTTTCATGAAAGAGTTCAAATAATTTTCCTTAAATTGTTTGCCGTGGAATTACTCAGCACTGAGTCTTACATCACAACATTGTATAACATGAGTTCACTATTTGCAACAGCCTCAAAATATAATGTAATTTGAAAAAAACTTAGAAAAAAAAGAAAATAGTCTTTCACAAATCCATTTAAAAAGTAAGGACATTGTGTGCATATGACATGCACATATGAATGATTACATCTCCCCCAGATATGTGCTGACCATAGGCACTGGCAAAACCAGTGGCAAGAGGCAATTCAATCGGCTACCTTGACAATTCGATTAAAATGTCTGAGAAACTGATTTGATCGTTATTTTTTATCTAGAGTTCACAATGAAGCTGTGAGTATTAAAAAATATTAAAAGGCAATCTCTCTATATGAGTCCTGTTTTCTGGAGATTGCCTTTTTAATATTTTTTGTTATATCATGACCAAGATCATGGATATCAAGCTTGGCCATACCAAGGTTTTATCAGTTGATTTAGTGTAGACTATGACTAGACTAGACGAGACTATGATTTCTCATGCTGTCACTGACCTGACCATAAGGCCATACAAATCTGAAATAATCTCAGTGATGTTTCTGATACCATAACCTCCCAATGTTTGTGACAGCAGCAATATACATTTTCATCTGTGATAAATGATAATGAATCTCAAACAAAAGAGAGGATAATATCTGATGCTACTTTAACTTTAAATATATAATGGATTCTTGATGGAAATATTTATATATTATAAAAACTTTACAGCTTTAAAACATCAAAAATTGAACATAATTGGTGTTAAAAATATAAACTAAAGGAATTTGCTCATGGAGGCCTGCTGCCTCTCACTTTCCTTTTCATGTGTTTGTTCTTGGAACAGCCAAGACTTTCAAAGACAGTTTTTCGGATTCTGGGGAGCTGTAGACCATATATAAGTGGATTACAAAAAGGAGGGAGAATCAAAAATTGTAGGCCCAATGCATTGCGTACACCAAGAGGAAGATTTGCAGAACTATCCCAACTGTATGAAAGATCAAACAGCATAGCAAGGGTGGTAATGAAGACTGCTAGTATATGTGGTAAACAGGTTTGAGTGAACTTTGTTCTGCCCTCAGTGGATTCTATACAAATATGTACAATCTGAGCATATGACACAAAAATTAAAACTGCCTGCATAGCTTGGCCCACAATCATAGTTATACTCCACAGGCGGTTTGCAGTAACTGGATAACATCCCTGCTTTAGTATTGAAGGATTGTCACAAAATAGCTTACCAATGAATGATCCACAAATGGGTACTCTAACCGTGAGAGCAACTGATACAACTGCCATTGAGAGAGGATAAAACCAAGCGAGTAATAACAATTTTAAAACAGTTCGAGGGGTAAGAATGCTGTGGTATTGCAATGGCCTGCATATTGCTACATATCTGTCATAAGCCATCACTGTCAAAATAGCAATTTCACACATGGCAGAGGTATATATTATAAAGGCTTGAGAGATACACAGTGTGTAGGAAATCACAGCTATATCAGAGAATAAGTCCAACAGAAACTTAGGGTAGAAACCAACAGTCCCATACAGTCCATTTGCACATAAATTAGACAGGAAAATATACATGGGCTCGTGGAGGCTTTTTTGCACTACAACAGTTATAATCACAGTTAAGTTAAGTGTAATAATTATAATATACAAAACAAATGTCAAGACAAAATACACTGGCTTGTTTCTCCCCAATTCCTGCATTCCATATAAAATGAAAAACTTAAAAGTGGATGTGTTTTCCATTGTTACTGACCTTTCCTTTCCCTCTCTCGTGAGAAGTACTGTGTCAAGTAACTGACAAGAAGAAAATGACCTAATTAGAAATAGACCTCTCTTTGTGAAGGCAAAACACTGCATGAGTTTTATGGCCACTAGCTTTCCCAAGGGTGAGATACTGTATATCCCCTGGCGTACTGTGTCTGCTGTAGTCAATACAAAGGTCCTTAGCATAATTAATTTATATTATGTGGTAGTCACTAATTCTTCACTATTCTCTCTTCTCTGATTAACAATTGATGTACATTTAAATTTTTACCTTGGGTTTCAAATGTTATTAAATATGAATGTGAAATTTTTACCCTGGGTTTCAAATGTTATTGAATATGAATGTTCTTTTTTTTTAGAAGACAACAGTTCTGTCTAAGCATAGAAGGCTATAACAAGGACAATTTTAAATTAAAGGTGCCATATGTAAGAATTTTAGTGTAAAACATTTTAATTTAACAAAATGAACTAGAAATAACAACAGCATATGGGAAATGGTCCAGCCTCTCTCACAATACTATACCTCAAGAGGTGATAGTGTGTAACTGCAGCATAAAAAAGGGCTGCAGACAAAGAAAAAAAGCTCATACTGTCAGCAATTATGTTTTGAAATCTGAAGCTAAGGAGGCTAAAATAATGAAAGTTAAAAGAGTCATATCAATACACTTAGCAGCTGTGTCTTTAAATACTAGTTCTATTTCATATTTTCAGATCGCCAGAGGCGATAAACATAGTGGAAGATATTATGCACTCATGCATTGGTTACGCAAACTTATTGATTAGTGCGTCATGATCTTCCTTTTCATTCTCGCCTGGCAGTTTTTTTCTGTTAGACTCACGCAGCTTAACTTGGGCTAAGCATTCAGCTTCTCCTTCTAGCTGTAGTCTAAATCAACGCGATTGGATTTAGGACCTTGTTGTCAGCTAGGTTTTTCGATTCTGGTAAGTAAACTATTATTCCAGCGAATTCCTATTGGTTTCCAGGGTTCCCTCGCTCGGAATCATTGCTCTATTCCCAATGAACACCCTCGGTTTGGGGGTCCTTCGTTGGTGAAAATCGTAGCCTAACTTTGCAGCTATAGGTGAGGTTACGGTTACGTCGCTAACCTGCTAGCAAGTAGCTATGCTACACTGTTGTGAGCCGGATTAACTCTCCATTAAGACATACCCGACGTGTCGGCTATGTGTCATTGTTCACCTTTTTTTTTTAAACACTGCAACATGGAGCATTCTACTTATTGCACACAGTGCTTTGCTGGTATGGACATGTTTGATGGGCATGACCGCTGTCCTTCGTGTTTGGGCATGGAGCATCTTGAAGCTGCGCTATCTAACCCCTGTCCTGAATGTAGCATTATCCCGCTACAGGTGAGTTGCGTGGTACTAAAAGTAAACATTCTAAGGGCAAGGAACATTCAAAACCACTGTTGAGGAGGACCACACAGATCAGGCAGAAGGTGTAGCACAACTTCATGCTCACGCTCTCCCCTTGCCTGATAATTCCCTTGACACGCAGCCACAAGACACTGATGCTATGTCAGTGGCAGCCACAGATTCTCTCTTTGCTGAACCCCATGGTCAGCCTCTCATGGATGCAGCACTAACACCATCACTGCGGTCCTAATTGCACTCAACTAGTGGCAGTGAGCCAGACACTGGAAGTCTCTTCTGTAGCTTTGTCACTACGTGGCAACATCAGCATGGCACTCGCAAAGCTGAAGCTGGACTTACCTCAAGCTCCATTGGGCCCTAATCAACCTACTGTGCAACTTAGTGCCAGGAACAAAGCATGCACACGTGCCTCACTGTAAAGACTTCACTGAAGTGGTATGGACAGCCATTCAGTCAGCCCTGACGTTCCAGCCAGATCGTGCTGCTCGCATGTTGGCAGATGCCACCGATCTTGGCTCAATGCCTGTGTTGGAGCCCTATGTAGCTTCTCTCATTGTTTCTCCCGATGAAGCTCTACGCCAAGATGTGCGATGCCCCAATAAAGAATGTAGGCGTACTGATGGCACGCTGGTCAAGACCTACAACACTGTTGCTAGATTGTGACGTGTTGGCAACACATTGGGACATTTGCTGTTGGCCTTACATTCTACCTTGGACTCAGCCCCTCAAGATGTTGCTGTGTCTGGTCTGCTTGACGCCTCTCTCCAAGCACTCAGCGCAATAGCTAGCAACTGCGGGAGAACACTGGGTCTCCTGGCACATGCAAGACAACAGGTGTGGCTAGCGCAGTCACCCTTAACAGAAGTGTGTCGTAACAACCTGTGTCAGTTACTGCAGCTACCTGGCCACCTGTTTGGGCCAGCCGCACAGGAGGCTTTAGAGAGAAGGATGCTTGCAAACGAATCATGCTTATGACATGTCGATCGGTGCCAAGCCTTTAGAGAGCCACACCCTGGCACACGTGCAACGCAGCATACACTGATGTACTCACAAGGCAGTTTTTCCCGTGGCCAGCACCACAGGCCCACTCCACCGCCACCCAGAACTACTGTGAGTGCGCACTCTCGTCCACTGCCTGCGAGGCAGCCTCCATTTCAGCGCCCCCCCCAGGGCCAACGAATCAGCAGGCGGGCGCCGCTGACCGGCGGGGGTCGACGAAAACTTGTTTTTCAGCACTCCAGCTACAACACTGGAAAGCAATAACAACCAACGATTGGCTGCTCGATACACTCAATACACTTTCTCGGCATGCACTTGGATTCCAAGGCAATGCATGCCACTCTCACCAGAACGAGACTGGAAGTAATTGAGCATGCACTAGCGAGAGTCGGCACAGGATCCCGTACATCCGGCTATTGAAGCTTGCTGGCTGCTCACTGCAGCAACCACAGACATTCAGCTGGGGCTTCTGCACTTTCGGCCTTTTCAATTGTGTCTGATTGTGCTACGCCTGTCTGCAGTCCACCACATACGGACTGTGGTGCGGGTGACCGACAGTTGCAAGTCATGTCTACTTCAATGGAGGACTTTCTACTGCCCAGAGTTAGTATGGATCCACCACCTGCAAGCAGGGAGGTGGTCACAACGGAGGCCTCCCTCATGGACTGGGGGGGTGTGTGGCAGTGCCAAGGGGTGAGTGGTCTTCCTGACTCTGAAACACTTTGAGCATGCCCTGGTTGGAAAACATGTGTTAGTCAGGACGGACAGCACCTCAGTGGTGTTTCACATAAATCATCAGGGAGGCACGAGGTCTCTCCCCTCCCTTCAGCTGGCACTGGCACTCCTGGCAGAGACGCGCCTCCTGTCCCTACGTACGATACACATTCCCGGTCACCTCAACATCGCAGCAGACTCGCTGTCCAAAGGGGTACCAAGACCGACAGATTGGCAGCTACACAAAGAGATAGTGCAGCTAATTTGGAACACATGTGGTGCGGCAGCAATGGACTTGGAAACCACACACTGTCCCCTGTGGTATGCGGAACAGGTGGAGTGTCTTGGCAGGGATGCTCTGTCCCACGAGTGGCCAGACCTCTTACTTCATGCCTTCCGACCGATTCCACTTATCTGGGCAGTGCTCAGTCGGGTTGTCCTCTTGGTCTGGTTGTCTTGTCATCACCTTATCCAATAGTAAGTCTTTCTGGGGTTCGGTCAGGGAATGGACTTTTGTCTACAACATAAACCTTTTTTTGACTGATAAATCTTTGTTGACAAATAAGCAAACCTGCATTTCAGCTGTTCATCTCTCCTGCAGCTCCTGCAGCCTCCTCAGGTCATCTGGGTCAATATCTTTTCTGACCCTAACGCTTCTCCCTCTTGTGCTCTCACCTCCCCATACCCTACCTCGTCTGCTCCTCTGACCTCTTCCTCCACTCTTGTTTCTACTTTAGAAGAGGCAGAAGTTGAAGTTGATTCCTGCAATACAACCTGTGAGAAGGTGAAATCTCCCCCTCCTCACCGTGGCAAGAAGGGATGGTGCCCTTTAAGACTATTGGACTCCCCCTCCATAATGGTTGGGTCCGGGCTCCCCTGTGTCCATGGTTGGACCTAATTAAGCCAAAGTGGCTGTGCCCTATTTAAAGGGTGCCTCATTTTCATGAAGGGGACTGGCTGAGAAAAACAAGAGAGAACACTGAGAAAGAGGACTTGTTTTAGGTATTAAGGTAAAACACTTCCCTGCTGAAAGGTGAAGTGTTTTGTGACTAGTTGTGTAGTTACTGTTGGCCTTGTTTTGTGTCTTTTGTGCCTCTGTTCTGTGTTTGGTCTGTATGCCTTGTCTGTGTGCCTAGTGTATGTGATTGTTTTCTGTATGGCCAGTGTATGTACTTAGCTTCGAGTCACGGTGCATGTTTTGGGGCCTGGCTTGGGTCGAACAGGTGCCTGTGATTGGGCCTCAGTAGGACAAGCAGGTGCCCAGGGTGCAGGTGACTTGGAGTGCCTTTGAGTACGGCCTGTACTTGTATGTTTTATTTTATGGGCACGTGTTGGGGTTTATAGTCCCCAAAGAGAGATATATTTTTTCATACAAAAGCCACCATCTCCTGTGCAGTGTTTTTTCCCCACAGCTTCACCCAGTCCAGTCGCCACATCCCAAAAATAACATGGAGTGACCATCCGGTCCCTCACACAACCATATAAAAAACTGTTGTATACATCCAAACCTCATACACCATTAGCCATGCATGAATTATCCTTTGTAATTTAGCTAATAGTGTTGCAAAACTGTTTATACGGTCTTTGACAATAAGCTATTGTGATCTGTCCTATGGCTTACGGGAAAACAATGACAATACATGTATTGTAATGTACATCTCTGCCAATGTTATTTTTGGAAGAATGCGATGTAGGCTGTAGCCTTATCAGTGTCATCCCTGTCTCACAGAGATATGTAGTTTTTGTAGATGGCAAAAGTCATCGACCTCAGTCCCGTCTCTGACTAGCATGCAAATAAATTAATCACACACCAAAGAATTTGGTCAGTCTTTGCCAATCACATGCCAAGTAAGCCTTGGAAGTTTGCAACCTTGAAAACCTAACTTGGCTAGCTTGTAATAAATTACACGTTCCATTGTGTATTATGCACAATATGTGCCGTTTTCATGTTGTCAACAACCTTTTATTCGATTACACATACTCCACATTCAAACACTTAGAAAACAATGTACTGTATATAGGCTAAAAACACGAGCACTATTTCAGCGAAACTAAATGTTGTCATTCTTTTTGATTGTTATTCTTTTGGTTATGTTGGCATTCATCTCCGATATCACAATGAATAAAACTATGTCGAGTCATATTTGTGTTGTCTTTGCCGGTTCCATATCCTTCAGCTTGTCAACAAATACTCAATCTACACGAAGCACGATATGTATTTACGACAGGGGTGTAAAAGTGAGCTACACTCCGCTACTTTAGGGGGAACTTTAGGGAAATACCAATTCTTCCGGAATGCGGCTTTCTGAAACGCACAAGGCACTCCTTTTCAGGCCATCTGTAAAGAAATACATTTCCTTGCGTTGAACGCATGAGGGCATTATGTGTAAGTTCTACAGACTTATGGACACCAAACAAAATTATGTGAAAACAAGGCATTTGTGCAGCATTGTTTGTTGTCCAAGTTGCTTGTATTGTCCGGGAACATCTCTGTATCTTCTGAGAGAATTAACCAGGGCATTTTGTATGTGTTTTCCTTTTTGGATAATTTGGGAGAAAAAAAAATTCTTCATTCCTATTTTTCCCTCAGTAAAGATCCATTCAATTGCTCCTTGACTCTGACTCTTGGCCTCTGCACACAGGGGTTCACACTTGCTTTGTGTCACTGAGGATCCAGTGCTAGCCTCTAACTCTGGGGACCTGATCCAATATGTGACAACGCTGCATTTTGTAATAACTCTCTAAAATGTAATGAAATTTCACTTCATAAAGTAGTAGAATTCCTGCATTTTGTAACAACTTGATACATTTAATGAAAGATCGTTGAATCAACACTACGTGAAAGATCGTTGAAGCTCAGCGGAAACACCAAATGAAAGATTTTAGCTCCGATGTTAGTGGTGGTTGCGGTTTATTCTATGCTGCAGACCTCGAGCACACACAACACGCTACAATGGAGAGAGAAGGAGAGATAATTAGGAGATATGGTCCATAGTGTAGTTTATTCTGTGTTGGCCTTGTCTTCAAAGGCTGCGATATCTCCTAAATTCTCCTTGCTCTGTTCTCTCACAACACGTGTTGGTGTCTCTATGATGTTCTTTCCCCAACATGATACACTCAGCATACAAGTTAGATTTTAGTCATAGTAAGGTAGAAGACACAACTTAACATAATAGGTGTGTCTGGGGGTCTTGTTCAAGGTGGGGGCGTGATAGGAAGGGGGACAGTATGGGGTCCACCTAGATATGAAAGGTGTGATTGTCAGACAGGGAGGGTCTTGCTAACCATTTATCTGTTAAAGAACATGGTGTGAATGTGATACATTTTTGTGGGGGTGGAATTCACTGGAGTTGCAACTCCTTAGAAAGCATATGAAAAATAACCATATTCTACAGTAATATACAGCTTGATTGCAATATGTTATATTTTTCTGCATTTTATAACAAACATATTGCATAGAGTTACAGGTATAACAAAATGTGGCTGTTGATATTTTAGTGAAGTTTAGGGGGGTGAGTGTAATGGTGGGGAGCTTTGCAGTAAGTAAACCTTACTCCCCAACACCTTAAGAGCCATGCTAGCGACAGACACCAGCACCTATGGATTTTAGCTTCCTTACTAGTACACCCACTCCTCATGTACAAGGCTGAGTTTAGGACTGTGCCTCACACAAAACAAATGACATTGACATAATTATTTTTAATTTCCTGGTATACCAGAAAGGGCCAATACAAGCAGCCATCTAAGGTAGTTCTATTTTTGTACTCTGGCTATAAAACAAATGATCACTGATGATGACGATGATTGATATTTGTAAATAACAAGTTACCTGTTACCCCTAGTGTGATGGAAAAGTGCTTGTAATGTGTTCCATTTAAAAATCACACTAAATGCCTTCTGATCTGTGAACAAAACAATAACAATATGAATGCGAGCAGCAATTCAACTTAAACATTTTTGAAAATGTAATGAAATAATTAAATGTATTTAATAATGTCAGTCATGATCAATGATTAATATAGAAATATTGTCAGATACAGTATATTCACACAACTCAACCAACATGTAGAAATAATAAACTGCATCTTAAATAAATAAACTAGAAATAAAACCCAATTACTTTACTTCCTGTTATATTCAAAGGTCAGTCAATACAGACCAATATGAGCTCCCTTTGTCAACAATACATTATGTAAGCTTTTGTAAATATTTTCAAAAAGTAGCCTACATACATTATACATTTTATAACCTATGTTCTCCATAGTATATTAATTCAGCATTGTGAGTAGAAACTGACATAAATGCATGATTAAGTAAAGGAACTATGTTTACGAGTTAGGGTCACAGTGTGTCAACACAATTGATGAAGCTGTTCATGACTACATCTTTACCTAACTTCATTTAAGAGCATGATTACCAAACCAGGACGTGGTTAACAATTGGTATTTTGAGTGTCAACTAACCAATGTAAATAATGCTCAATAACTAAGACAATCATTTCTACGATAAACACATAATCTTGTGTTTACAATGTAGTACTTTTCGGATCTGTGGAAGTTGAAGCCCATAAATTATTGGATTCAGTAGTGGAGGAAGAATCAAAAATTGTAGAGCCAATGCATTACGTAGACTAACTGGAAGACTTTCTGAACCATCCCAGCCGTAAATAAGATCGGACAGTGCTGTCATAAAGAAGATGACCAAAACCGAAATATGGGGCACGCAAGTTTTAGTAAACTTTGTTCTTCCCTCACTGGATGATATACAAACCTTGACAATATGAGCATAAGAAATGAAAATGAAAACAATTTGTAGAATCTGAACTGTAATTAGTACCATACTAAACATCTGGTTGGCTACGGCTTTAGAACATCCCAGCTTTAATATTGAAGGATTGTCACAGAATAGTTTACGGATCTGAGATCCACAAATGGGTATTCTAACAGTAAGGAAAACAGATATTAAAGATGTCAAAAGAGGATAAGCCCAGGCCAGTACAAGCAACTTTAAAATACCACGTGGAGTCAAAATGCTATGGTATTGCAAGGGCCTGCAAATGGCCACATAGCGGTCATAAGACATCACTGTTAAAATTGTGATTTCACACATTGCAGATGTATAAATCACATACGCTTGTATAATACACCAACTGTAGGTTATTGTGTGAACATCCAATTGCAAATCCAGCAAAAATTTAGGGTAAAACCCAACAGTCCCATAAAGTCCATTCACACATAGATTAGATAGGAAAATGTACATAGGCTCATGGAGGCTTTTTTCTATTGTCACTATTAAGATCAAAGTTAAGTTGACTGTAATGATGAGGATATAAAGGACAAATGCCAACAAAAAGTACAGAGGCTTGTAAACTCCTAATTCCTGCAGACCAGAATGAATAAAGAATTTAAAAGTAGAAAAGTTTTCCATTATCTCAAGCATATTTCACATGTATCGTGCTGCTAAAGTCTGCTGTAACATCATTAAATAGCCTTTAAACACATCCACATACAATCACACTTCAAGTGACATATCATATTGTGTCAGTATTGTACCTCAAAGTAAAAAAAAAAAAGTTATTCACATATTGATATTTGAAACTGTTTTGTAGAGCTACTGTAGAGACAGGCTACCTTCTGTTGCATTGTAAACACAAAGACTTGATAGATAGCTCATTATACCTTAACCTCTACCTTAGGGACCCATCACATTTCCACTGATTAACACAGCAAACTGCAACTGAAATGAGAGTAGCTCTTTAAACCACACTCACAGTGAATACGTAGGAGTAACATTTTAACATTGCAGATCTTATTCTCATAACCCAGACGTTGTATTCTAAGAGCTCAATCTTTCAATTTAGACTTCAACTCAGCATTGTCTTTTGTGGATTAACCAGGAAAAGAGATGCAGTAACATGAATTCTTAAATGTGTGACTGACAGCAGTCATTTCTGATGAGAAGCTGAAGCTTAAGGTATCTAGCAGACGTTTTTGTCAAAAAAATGTAACATAAACAAAAGCATAATGCACACAACAATATTAATTACTGCAAATTTGGTGGGTTTTAAAACACTTCTTAAATAGCTCAAGAATATCCTTGAATAAACATTATTTGGTAGATCACCAGAGAGAGAAGATAGTATTTGCCTTTCATTAAACCAAAATTTTACAGGTCAGGTCAAGAGGTCAAGTTTTCTTTTACTGTGTTCTTTTGTGATGTGTGAGACGGTGTGAGGGGGGTGGAGTTCTCACAGTCTTTTCTTTTGAGGTTGATATGTGAGACAATGTGAGGAAGGCAGAGTTTTCATTATTGTGATATTGTGCTGTTTGAGGTGGTGTGAGGAAGAGTTTTGCGGTTGTTTTGTTCTGAGTTGATGGTGAAGATCTGATACAAAAGAAAAGAGAGTGTGTGGGTGGAAAAGCTTTTGAAAACTTTGAAAACTAAAAAAGCGGCAAGAATTTATGCCACTGTCTCATCTGGACAGGGAGGTGAAGCCAGACATAGAAGGCCCGCCCTGGCATTACGCTCATCTGTTGGGTGGAAAGCGGAGGGTTCAAACATTGGAGTTTGCAGTGGGCATCACGTTGAAACACACAGTTGCACTTCATGCGTGCCTGTTACAGTGTGCCATAATCAATATGGTTAAGATTAGCGTAGGTCAGTTTTATTTTCCACCCGTCAGTCTTCTGGCCTCCTTTGTTCACCACACACCTGCAGTGTAGCATTTCAGCCACAACACCTCCACCCCAACAAAAGATGATGTGACATTTTATGCAGCACTTTTTATAAAAAGGTCTATGAGAAGTAATATCACTGGGAAATAAATAGCAATGAGAATATGTACAAATTGTATTTGTTAAAATATGTAAACTAATTGTTTGTTCTTTAAATGCATTTAAGTGATTACCGTAAATCTCCAAATAAAGACCGGGATTCAATTAGAGGCCGGGCTTCAGATAGTAACCGGGGGCGTGGTCGATACAGACAATTAAAGGACGGGCCCCGAATACAAGCTGGGGGTAAACTTTAAACAGAACTTTAAACAGGGAATAACAGAAACAAAATAGGCGCAGGTGCGCGAAAACTAGGCGCAGGAGCACGGATAAATAAAGCGAGTGATCGCCAAGGCTGTAGTGTCGCAGGTCAGCAAGTCCTTTGTCATACGAGGCCAGACACAGAGTGAAGGGAGTGAGGGGTTTAAGTGTAGGAGTGACAGGTGCTGGCCATCAGTACCAAGGGGATTGTTGATGCGGTGCAGGTGAGCGAGTTGATGTTGAAGGGGGCATGGCAGGTGCAGGATCACGCACTGACGTGACAAGTATATATTTTTTCATTTGACATATAAATAGGAATTGCTTCACCATTGTCTTCATTTCACAATGACAAAGACGCAAGTGAGAGTTAAATGCTACTTGTGAGGGACCGGGCGATCACCCCACGTTTTGGGATGTAGGCTGACTGGAGTTGGTGGTGAACATGGGGGAAAAAAACACCATGCAGGAGATGATGGCTTTCTCTCCCCATTGGATCTGGGTGGATCCAGACTTCCTGGTACAAAACTGGTGCCACAAACCTGGCGGTACCAGCCCACCAAACTTAGGAAGGGCCGAACGTAATTTTTTGTCCAGGCCCATGGACAGTCCTGCACCGCCTGGACCTTGTCCTTCTGTGGCCGGATTACTCCCTGGCCAAAAACATGTCCCAGGTAGCTTACCTCCTCCTGGACATGTGCACATTTATGTGGGTGGACAGTCAGACCAGCACGCTCAATCCGCTGCAAAACCTTAACTAGATGATGCAGATGCTCCTCCCAAGTGGTGCTGTACACCAGAATGTCATCCAGGTAGGCCGCAGGAAAAGAGTCCGTGCCAGCCAAGACACTGTCCATAATTCTCTGGAACATGGCAGGCGCCCCCTGCAGGCCAAAGGGTATCACCACAAATTGGAAGAGACCCTGTGGGGTCCGGAATGCAGTGTAGGGATTAGCTGCCTGACCAAAGACACCTGCCAATAGCCCTTACACGAGTCCAATATGTGACGCTTCCCCCAGGCGCTCAATCAAATCCTCAAGCTGGGGCATGGGGTAAGCGTCAAACTGAGACTGCGCGTTTACGCGCCGAAAGTCAATGCAAAAGCGCATAGTGACATCCTTTTTTGGCACTAGCACCACTGGATTACTCCACTCACTAGTCAACCTCTCAATCACGGCCAACGCCAGCATCTCCTCCACCTCCGCCTTGAGTAGAGGCAGAAGACGCTCGGCAACCTGGTACATCCACTGGCGCACAGGCTTAGTGTCCTTCAGTGGAATTGAGTGTTCCACCACTGTTGTGAAACAGGCCAGGTGGATTAATAGCCTCTAGCTCCCTCTGCTGTTGGGAGGTCAGATGGGCTATGTGGGCTAGGGTAGACAATGGCTGGCTGGTGGAGAAGAATTGTTCTGGACTGTCCTCCTCCTCCACCACAGCCTGCACCCTGAATGCCGGTGTCACGGTCCTTTGTATTCGAGTACTTAGACGACATTCTGATCTTTTCCAAATCTCTTAAAGACCACGTAGGCCACGTCCAAGCTGTCCTGAAAGCCCTCCTACACAACAATTTGTTTTGCAAGGTGGAGAAATGTGAATTCCACTCCTCCTCTACTACCTTCTTAGGGTTCGTCGTCGCCCCCCAGGATCTTTCCATGGACTCCGAAAAGGTCCAAGTCATCAAGGACTGGCCTGCACCCACCACCGTAAAGAAGGTCCAGAGTTTCCTGGGGTTCGCCAATTTCTACCGGCGTTTCATTTGGAATTATAGTACCCTGGCATCCCCCATCATATCACTGCTCAAATAGAGGTTCTGTTCCACACCCATCCTCACTCTCCCAGACCCATCCAAGCCCTTTGTTGTGGAGGTGGACGCATCAGACTCTGGAGTGGGGGGCATACTCTCCCAGCGTGCATTGGAGGACGGCAAGCTCCACCCATGTGCCTTCTTTGCAGGGGAGAGGGCTCTGGAAGAGCGTAATTATGACGTGGGCAACCGGAAACTACTTGCCATCAAGTTAGCCGTAGAGGAATGGCGGCACTGGTTAAAGGGGGCAGCTGACCCCTTCCTCATCTACACAGACCACAAAACCTGGAGTATATCAGGATATCGAAGCAACTCAACCCCCGGCAGGCTCGCTGGGCTCTGTTTTTTAGTCGCTTCAACTTTGTGATTTACTACCATCCAGGCTCCAGGAACGGTAAGGCCGACGCCCTCTCACGCCTCCACACGTCTGAGGCAGAGCCAGTAACTCCGGAACCCATCATACCTCCCTCAAGGGTCATGTCCTCCGTACGCAGGTTCGTCAGGCACAAGTAACGACCCCGGCTCCTATGGAGACTCCTCAGGGTCTTCTGTTCGTGCCCGCATCTTGTCACACTAAGGCTTTAGAATGGGCACACTCCTCACGGTTGGCCGGCCATCCGGGAATCCGACGCACCCTGGAACTACTCCAGAGGCGGTTCTGGTGGCCCAAGCTTCGTCAGGATGTGGCGGAGTATGTGGCAGCCTGCCCTGTGTGCATGGCTGCACAACCGGACAACCGTAGACCAGCAGGACTCCTGCAACCCCTCCCGATCCCACGCCGCCCTTGGACTCACATTTCTCTGGACTTCATCACAGGGCTTCCCCTGTTAAAAGGGAACACCACCATCCTCATGGTTGTAGATCGCTTCTCCAAGGCCGCTCATTTCATTGCCTTGGCTAAACTCCCCACAGCCAAACAGACTGCAGAAGTCTTGGTGAGAGAAATCGTGCTCTATCATGGACCCCCTGAAGATCTGGTAAGCGACCGGGGGCCTCAGTTCGTGGCCCGTTTCTGGAAGGCCTTCTGGAGTCATCTGGGAGCCTCAGTTAGCCTCTCCTCGGGGTACCACCCCCAGTCAAATGGACAAACGGAGCGAGATAACCAGGGCCTAGAGATATATCTCCGGTGCTACACCTCCAAAGACCCCACCAAGTAGAGCCAGAACCTTCTGTGGGCCGAGATTGCCCACAATCAACAATGGAGCGCAGCCACGGGGACCTCCCCCTTTGAAATCATGTGGGGCTACCCTCCACACTTCCCTGCCTCTCTGGAGAAGGGGGATGTTCCCGCAGCTCGCAGCTCTGTGGCCCATCTTCGCACCCCCTGGCAGCAGGCTCGTCGACCGTTACTTTAGTCACAGAAGCAGATGAGACAACAGGCAGACCGGCGGCGACAACCAGGTTCGACACTCCGGACAGGCCAGCAAGTCTGGCTGTCCACCAAAGGCCTGGCTCTGAAGGGGGAGACCCGGAAACTAGCCCCACGTTATATGTGTCCATTCCGTATCCTCCAGAGGATTTCCTGAACAGCCTTCCTTTTGGAATTGCCGCCCTCCTTGCGAATCCACCCCCTCTTCCATTGGTCAGCTCTGCGCCCAGCCACCTCTTCCCCCCTGTGCCCTGCCCCACCAGGTCCACCCCACGTATACCGTTCAGCGGCTACTGGATAGGCACAAGGTCGGGAGGTCCACCCAGTACCTGGTGGACTGGGAAGGGTATGGACCGGAGGAGCGCAGCTGGGTTCCGGCCAAGTTCATTGTGGACAAAGCCCTCATCCGACAGCTACAGGGCTCTCTCCCTGGGCCGTCAGGTGTTGGCCATCGGAGGGGGGGTCCTGTCACGTCCGTGCATGGTCGCCACTCCTCTAGAGGGCGACGCCTTTCCTAGAACAAGCTAACACTCACCTTTCACCTGCACCGGGCTTTGTTGGTTCACCCACGGTGATTACAAACTTCCTACTTAAACACTGGGGGGCCTCATTTGCTAACATTGCGACCGCAGCTTAATCTGCGCCTTTGCCAAACCGCAAATAACGCACGGTATTTTGCATCCTATTTATCAAACAAGAACCCTCGTCGCGTCATCTGCGCCTAACACCGCCCATTAGTGTTATTTAGCGCTCCGCGAAAATAGGGAAGAAAGAGCCTGTGTGTTCCACCGTGGATGATGAGCTAAAATTAGAATTAGAGCTTTTGGTACACAAGGTTACAGCAAACTAACCCAGGTAAATATAGAAACTCATAAATATTTCTCCGTTTAGCCCTTCCGTCCACATTAAAAGTTGTGATCACTTTGAATTCAAGACTGTCTTTTACTGGTAAGCTGATTTGGGGTAATTAAACTTTTCAGCGAACATTGAGTGTCTGGGTTGCTATGGTTACCCCTCAGGGTGCCTGTGCAGCTTCATATTAACGAGTTTATGTTCACAAGAAAGTTCATATTCACACATATTAACATGAGTTAATCACACACAGGCAACTGCAAACTGTTAAGATGGGTCTCTAGCTAGAGATAGCTAGGATAGTTAATATCCAGGTTAACTGCTCCATAGCATCCCGTTAAATAGTCTGGTAGGAATACACGACACCCCTTACTTTAAAACGGCGTATTCCAACACTGAAAACCATGCTTTTCAAAAACGCTGCCCTAGGCAGATACATTTGAAAACTGTAGTTGTAGGTTGCCATGGCACTGGGGGTAGCTTGCACTTGAGAGGCTATAACATCAAAATAAACATGGAAGGTGAAATGAATATGCTGCTCTGTCTCCACAATTTACTTACCGGTAGTTTAGTTAGTGTACTTCGAGTACAAGTACTTTTCCTGAATAGATACGCGTTACTCCTACGCAGAAGGTGTGCACTGTACTCGGTGTGCTTGAACTATGAAATACCGTTTAAACCATACAATGAACGGCGATTCTGGGTAAGACGTGGCCGAACTTTTCCCAAACAGCTAGCTGGTGGGACAGTTTGTAATTCTATTTGTTTGTATGCCTATATTAAATGATATATCAAATATAAACATTTTTCAAATTTCTCGCAGGCACATAGTTTTAATTTAGCAGCTGATATGTCATGCTAAAACACCTCTTGTTTCGTTACTAATACATAATTAGGCGCACTTTACGCATCTCCTCCCATCTCTTTGCGACGAACACCCACTTTCCCACACCCACTTCCTAGCAGCGGTAATCTGCGCTTTTACTCAGGTGCGCCTCCTTTGGAAATAGGGTTTTATGTCTTTACCTGCTATTTTACGCCTGAAATGGGCGCAATCCTGTTAGTAAATGAGGCCCTGGGTGTCCCTCCACCTTCACTCCGTCATGAGTTACCGTGAGTATGTGTTTCTGATCTCTCTTAGCTCTCATGAGGATCGATGTGAGTGTTGCTACTTAGTATCTTCTCAGTGTTTGAGTTAGCACTAAGCTGACGTAGGCTAAACTAGCCAAGCTACCGAGTGACTGTGCATATAACTGTAATGTCACTGACGTGGATAATTACTTTCTATTTTTGGATTATACTTTCTCCGTTGTGGATTATACTGTGTGATGAACTGTGTCTACCGTCACAGACTTGATGTAGGATCTCCTGTGGGAATTACACTGCCAGCTCTGCTCTGTAAAGCTCACAGTAAACAGACGAGAACTTTTCCTTTTTCCTTTGTGGATTATACTGTGGATTATATTGCATGCTCTGTTCCGAGAAAACTCGGAGTTAATAAACTTGTTTGCATCTCACCTGCAGTCTGCACAAAATTGACTCCTTATCTCTTGTTCCTTATGTAGTGGGTTGGAATGAAGGTGCCTGTATCTTTAAGCCTGAGCTGTCTTGTGCCACACCTGACTGACGTCACTTGATGCGACGCTGATGCATCAATTACTATCAATTACTACTACTTAAATGTCCTCTTTTCGTTACATGTTTGTACATTTATTATTGGCCATTGTTGCACTGCGGGCGTGTGGCCAGATCATCTAAAACGGTGTGTATGTGCTTGTGGGTGCTGTGATCGGGCGTGTTGTGTTGAGTGTCAGTGAGGATTAGTGGTTATTTTGTTTTCATTTAATGTTTGTAAGTCTCAACTGTCTGCATGTTTTGTTGTTCATTTCCCTGTGCCTTCTGTAAAGCCCCACCAGTGGCGAACTTACCCCTGTGCCTGGGCACATAACACTTTGGCTATTTCTTACGTGCAGTGCTCTTATTTTAAGGCGCTTGTAGTATACATTTGGGGTATATTGTTTTGCTGTGCTTAAACTGTGTGCTACTTCACTTTCTTCTTACTGCCCAATCAGTCCTTGTGTGTATGTCTGTGTTCTTCTGTGTTTGTTTTCTGGTTTTCCTTTTTATTGCAGGAGTTGGGTACTGTCAGCAGGGAGGCCATGCACCTGGTGGTGGGTATCCACATGTGTGTCTGACCGTCTTTGCAGTGTAGGGTCACCCGGGTGTGCAGTGCAGTGTGTTCACGTGTGGTCCTTTGGACCCCCCCCCTCTTCTAGACAGATTGCCCCCTCTGTTAAGCCCCTCTCCTGCATATGTTTTGTGGTGTCTATCATGTCATTGTGTGTGTGATGACCAGCGGAGAATTTTCCCGTAGCTAAAAGAAAACCCCATTTAACCTAAATGATTCAATAAAGGAATACGTTATTTTTGTAATAGAATCCTGTCTCTGCTTTATCCCTGCACGAACCTGTGTGCTGTGTATGCATATGCTTACTGAATGCTCATGTTCATTGATGACTTGCAGTTATCAGTGGTCTCACTTAGTTCCTAAGGGGAGCATAACTCCTCTAGGTGGTGTAGTCGACAATCGAAACTCTGATCATTACCCTGGCCACTCTACACTTACAAAACGGCAAGAAATCTCTGTGTCATTATTGATGATCAACTGACATTCACTGCCTACATTGCCTCTGTCTCCCAGTCGTGCCGCTTTGCGCTGTACAACATCCGCAAAAGAGTAATATCCTTGCTGGAGAAGGCACTTCCAACACCGAGCTACAGGCAAAGAGAGCAAGAGTGGTCGGAAGCAATATCATCAGAGACGAAGGGGACATGAGAAACGTTTTCCACGGATGCACAATTAATGAGAAATCCAAATCAACATAAACAAACGTTAACAACAGCCTAATGTTAGTCTATCGAGTCCCAAGTCACTCGTAACTTTAGTTAATTAAGTTTAAACAGCATAGGCTATTTAGGTTACGTTTATTAACCTGACGTTGTTATGCCCAGCGCCTGCGTAGCATTTATGATTGATTTAGAATGTTTAGGCCTAATGTTTAAATTAAATATAATTTTATTGAAAGTGTCCCATTGCCATTTTTCTTATTTTATTGGCAACTTTTATAAAATGAGCAATGTGAATGAATGAGATGGTGCAAGATCTAGCAAGGAGACCTGGGATGTTTTCA